>NC_086449.1:134678868-134984750 GCF_028390025.1 Pseudophryne corroboree | reverse complement strand
CAAGATCGCTGGAGGTGTTAGATGCCGGATGATCTCTGACTTTTGTACGGGGGCTTTTTTAAACCATGCCTTGTAAGTAATTGCCCCTTTAAAAAAATGTCAGAGCGATCTCAGGTGTCATTACATCCGGCCCCATGTTCTATTTTTATTTTTTGATGGTGCAAATGAAACACTTATGAAAAGTAAATGTGAGAATATTACGTGAGACAAACAAGTTACAGCCATCAACATGCGCAGCAATTATTATGTATTTCCTCATACAACATATCTTTTCTTACTTTCATGCTCGTTTCCTTTTTCTTGGTTCTGTCATATAAACGTGATGTAGTTTTGGAAGATTCAGCAAAGTTTTAGGTGTATGAAGACATAGAGGCCCATTTATCATTGATCGCATATTCAGCGTGATGTGGGTGTGATATTAGTGCCTAGGATCGCATAGCAATATGCAATTATATTGACGGGATGTATTAATAAGCATTCGCAGGGACACAGGCTCCGGAAGCAGCCCGTCCCCACACATGCACAGTGCCCATTTCCGTGGAGGGATCCGGGGGATTAGCCCATAGGCTACAGGGGAAGTCCGGCAACGTCAGATGGTGGTAGCTGCAGGGGGTGAATTTAAATTGATATAGCTGGCAGCATCGCATCCTCCATAGGAACCTGTGGGGGATGCGGATGCCGATGGGAATGGAGGGATTACTGCAGGTACTGGAGATGCCTGCTGCGGTTCCTCCTACATTCTGTACATTCAGGGGATACTAAACCCAGAAAGATGGCTGGACTCCGGAGTCATTTTAACTGCATACTTGAATGCAGTCAAAAGCTGTGAAACCCCACTTTAAAATGGGCAGGGCACAACTGTGTATGAATGGCTGCCCCCCCCCCCCCCCCCCCGTTACTGCCCACAAACCTCACTGCATCCACTGTCGTGAGACCATGGCAACACATGCGCAGTGTGACTTATAAGCATGCATGGTGGCAGAAATATTGCATCACTGAGTACAACATCAACATTACCTCCCACTCTGAATCAGGCCCAATGTGCGACTATATGGCTGAATTTGATATCGCTGCGATTTGCTCATCTTCCTCAGCAGTACCGGCCTGGAGTAGTAAGGGGTAACTTACTGTCTTGCAAGGGCAGGTTCAGAGAATGTGTGGTCCAGCAAGCTGCATAACTTATGCACAGTGCAATGTCCAGACGTAGTGGACAAATATAAAACACATTTAACAATATTGACACAGAAAGATCCCTTTATCCAGATGTTAAACCCTCTTTCCATTATTCTATTTCATAATAAGAAGAATAAGGATTGTGCCAGTACTTGGGGGTGTTCTGTGATGAGGGTCACCACGGCCAGTGTCAGTGCTATCATTGCCAGTGCTCCATTGATGTATAAGGTGAAGCCCTATCACCAATGAATACACCAGTTCTCGCTAGCCATAGGGCATTCGGATCTCTGATAAATAAACAGTGCGATATCACAAGTGACATTACACTAACCACAATACCTCATTACAACCTGCTGAAGTGAATAGCACCATGATCAGACATGTTGCTGAGTGCAGCTGGAACACTGGTGGCCTATGTATGGGATCATCTCCTGATTTACCAGCAGATTCCAGTGATACTCTGAAAGTGATCCAGCCAATGGATCTACCTAACTTGGTCGGCTATTAGGGGGTAGGTGGGGGGGGGGGGGGGGGGGGGCTTACTGAGAGAATTGTAGGGGAATTGTTACAGAAATGAGGATATAGTTGTATACTGAATACATATAAGACTGGAGAGCAGATGATGAGAGGATGTTCTACCTGCCAATGTGGAGCAACCATCCACAATTAAGGTGGGTGGACCTTCCTCACTCTGGACACCCACCTCAATTAAAATTCCCCTCTATTGCTGGACCTGCTGTTTGTAGATGGAAGTGACAGCGTGGAGTCAAAGGCAGATATGTATCCAGCCCATGGGTGACTCTGACAGAAGACTAACAAAGGAAGGGGCGACGGATTAGAGGGATTTGAACTTCATAATCAGGTAAAATAATAAACAGAGCGCAGACCTGGTGTAGCCCAGAGATGCACGAGGAAAGCAAATGTAGACATGACAGTGATTTCAAAGTCCCATCTCCCAGCAGAGGTGGCACAGGAGGACTCACTGATATATTATTTGAAACACAAAGTTGAATGGACATATACTACAGTCGGAGATTCTGAGTCAGATGCACGGTGACTATAGTGGTGGGCAGCCATGGAATTCAGACTTACTCCCTTATGCCAATGCGAGATTCCATTCAACTAATGCGGGGGTTGCGCGCGCAAGCGGAAACCTGTGCTGCCCAGTGATTGTATGCCAGCAGCCACAACCACCAATATTAGTATCACCACTTGCACCCAGGGCCGAAGAAAGGGGGGGTCAAAGGGGACACCTCTAATGGGCCCCAAGACTCAGAGGGGCCCCAAGGATATGCCACTTAGTACCCCGGCAGTGATGTGAGCCGTCTTGTCCAAATAGGGCAGCGAGCTGTAGGCAGAGTGGCAGGAGCCTCTTCACACAGTGACTGTGTGGCGCGAGTGTGCATCCGCTTCCGGGTCTAACTCCGTTATGGGACATGGCAGCAGTTCCCCTGGCCAGGATTCCCATGCCCTGCTCCGGGCTGTGCGATGTCCGGGTCTAGGTACTGGGGGGAGTGCAGCACAGGTGAGTCTTTCCCCATGGTAAGAGGGGGCCCCAGAGATGTCACTGTACCGGGTCCAGGAGTCCTGTTGCTGGACCTGCTTGCATCAGCAGCGTGCAAAGTGCAGGAGATATGTCAGAAACAGGCTTCCTTTATCCATACGCTTACCAATCACTATTGGCTCTATTCAGCAATAGTGTCATAGTAATACAGTAACATAGTTTATGAGATTGAAAAAAGACCATTTGTCCATCGAGTTCAACCTATTTGTGTTCTCCTACTCTTTATTATTTTTAGGACTAGTTTTATCTGTTTGATAAAGTCGGCCGTTGTGTTGTATTTCCTCATTTTATTATAGCTATAGTGCGTGATCTATCCTCCATAACCCTGTATATCTTTATCCATTAGAAATGTATCTAGCCCATTCTTAAAAGTATAGACCGAGTCCGCCATTACTACTCTCTCAGGCAGGGAATTCCAAACTCGTATTGTCCTTACTGTGAAAAAAACTTTTTCGCCTCTGTGTGCAGAATCTCCTCTCCTCTAACCTAAGTGGGTGTCCACGTGTCCTCTGTGTTGATCTTACCAAAAATAGATCCCCCGCAAGCTCTGTGTATTGTCCCCTTAAATATTTATAAATGTTGATCATGTCTCCTCTTAATCTCCTCTTTTCCAGTTTAAACATGCCTAGCCTTGCAAGTCTTTCCTGGTATTCCAGCATCTCCATCCCCTTATAATTAGTGTGGTCGCCCGCCTCTGAAGCTTTTCTAGTTCCAGGATATCTTTTTTGTAGTAAGGTGCCCAAAATTGTGCACAGTATTCCAAATAGGGCCTCACTAGGGCTTTATATAGTGGGAGTATAACACTCTCATCCCTTGCATCAATACCCCTCTTTAGCATAGTACCTTGTTTGCCTTTTTTGTTGCTATCCTACATTGGGTGCTGCTGCTAAGTTTGTTATCTATGTGAATACCTAAGTCTCTTTCCAGTACGGAGTCCCCTAACACCACGCCATTTAGTATGTAGGTGTTATTTTTGTTCTTGCTACCAAGGTGCATTACCTTGCACTTGTTTGTATTGAAACTCATTCTCCATTTTGCTGCCCATGACTCTAGTTTGAATAAATCGTTCTGGAGAGACTAAGCATCTCCCTCCGAATTTATAACCTTACATAGTTTGGTATCGTCTAGAAAAATTGACACCATGCTCTCTAGACCTTCTGCTAGATCGTTAATGGAAATGTTGAACAATAGTGGTCCAAGTACAGACCCTACTGGCACACCACTTAGTACTTCAGTCCAATTTGAAAAAGTTCCATTTATCACAATGCGATGCTCCCTATCAGCGCCGTAACTACCTATGTGCCAGGTGTGCCTGGCACACAGCGCAGTTACACTGAGGGCGCATGGCGAGCGGCATGTAATGAGTCAAATTGACTAATTACATGCCGCCTCTGCTGGGTGCCGTGCGCTGCGCTGGAGGGAGAGCAGCGCCGGAGGCAGAGAAGGAGTAGGAGGGAGGGGGACTTGAGCCACAGCAGCGCTATCTTATTGATAGCGGCGCCGCTGCAGCACTCCCCTCTCCTTCTGTATTGGCTGCCCGGCGCTGCTGTGAATGCTGGGATGCGGTTCCCTCATCCCTGCATTCTCAGCAGCGGCCAGCCAATACGGCTGCCCGGGATCTCTGCCAGCACGAGGAGCCAGAGATATGGTAAGTATATAGCTCTCTCTCTATTTCTGTCTCTCTCTCTTTCTCTCTCTTTCTCTCTCCCCTTCTGTCTCTCTCTCTTTTTCTCTCTCTCTCTCTCTCTGGTGTCTGTCTGCCGCAATGTGTAAAAAGGGGGACTGGCTGCCGCAATGTGTAAAAAGGGGGACTGGCTGCCGCAATGTGTAAAAAGGGGGACTAGCTGCCGCAATGTGTAAAAAGGGGGACTGGCTGCCGTAATGTGTAAAAAGGGGGACGCTGTCTGCCATAATGTGTACAAAAAGGGGACGCTGTCTGCCGTAATGTGTAATAAGGGGGACTCTGTCTGCCGTAATGTGTAATAAGGGGGACGTTGTCTGCCGTAACGTGTAAAAAGGGGAACGCTGTCTGCCGTAATGTGTAAAAAGGGGGACGTTGTCTGCCGTGTTGTGTAATAAGGGGGACGTTGTCTGCCGTAATGTGTAAAAAAGGGGATGCTGTCTGTCGTAATGTGTAATAAGGGGGACATTGTCTGCCGTAATGTGTAAAAAAGGGGATGCCGTCTGCCGTAATGTGTAATAAGGGGGACTCTGTCTGCCGTAATGTGTAATAAGGGGGACTGTCTGCCGTAATGTGTAAAAAGGGGACGCTGTCTGCCGTAATGTGTAAAAAGGGGGACGTTGTCTTCCGTAATGTGTAAAAAGGCACGCCTTCTGCCGTAATTTGTAAAAAGGGGCTCTACCCGGTGTAGTGGCTCTACTGTGCAGCGTAATTTGAATAATGGAGACTACTATGCATCATAGTATGAATTGGCATTATTTTGTGGCCATGCCCCTTCCCCATGTAGCCACGCCCCTATATATTTTTGGCGCACCTGCAGTGCGCACTGCTCCTGTCTTGCGTACGGGGGGGGGGGGCAATGCCATTTCTTGCACACAGCGCCAAAATACCTAGTTACGGCACTGCTCCCTATTATCTAACCAATTTCTAACCCAAGTGCATATTGTGCTCTATAAACTTATCTGTAAGTTTTTGTAACTTATAGATAAGTCTGTGTGTGGCACTGTGTCGAAAGCCTTAGCAAAGTCTAAAACGATTACAAGTTTGTTTGACATGATCTATCCTTCACAAATCCATGTTGGTTCCTAATAATAATCTTTTTGGCTTCAAGGATCTTCTGTACACTATCCCTTAGAATGCTTTCTAGCACTTTCCCCACTATAGATGTAAGACTAACTGGTCTGTAATTGCCTGGTTCAGCTTTACTACGTCACTGTTGTCCCTATAATTATCGGACAATATTGACACATTTTTTTCCTGTTATTCAGCATTAAAATGTGCAGGGAAAGCAGTTGTGGTAACTTGCTGTTCCTGCGAAGTTGCAGACCCCTTTGTTTTCAGAAGTCCGAAAACAAAACCTTCTATTTCTTGTTCTGCACATGCTCAGTCATGCACTTACTTAACAATGCGAATAGTCTCCTTCCCTGCAGTGTGACGAGCAGCAAGTGTATGCCCAACTCCAGCCTCCCAGAAGTGTCTAAAGTGAGTCAAATGGGGACACAGGCTTTATATTAGTCTATATACATTTATATTTGTTTGGGATTATATATAAATTTTATATATAAAACCAAAGAAATCTAAATATACAATATGTATACACAGGGCCGGATTACTAAATAGAGTAGGTACCGGCCTGTGGGCCCCATGCCTTTTCAGAGCCCCATGACAATGGATCAAATTAATATTGATTTGATCTTGAAAAAAAAAATGACAATCAAGCTCTCTTAAATTGTTTCCAAAACATAGAAACATGGAAAAATGAATCAACTCAAAGAAACAAAAACTTTAATATAAAGACTTAGAGAAAATACTGTATTAATGCAATGCACCCATTAGCAACTTAAAGCACACAACTCATAGACATCAGGGTCACATTCCAGATTCCAGATCGTAGGCTGTTGGTTGGTAAAATTAAAAAAATGTATTAGGAGTAATTTGCAAGGAGCCCCCAGAGATTTTTACTACCAAGGGGGCTCCACAGGGTTTAATCCAGAACTGTGGATACGGACTGCTATATAGCCTATGCACACATTTTAATACATTTAGACACTTTTGGGAGGTTGGACATACACTTGCCGCTTATCAGACTGCAGGTAAGGAAACTGGGGCAGAGTTTCAAGATCCTGCAGGAACTGATGGGAAAATTTCCCTCTGTCCCTGTAGTTTTGATGACATTTAAGGATTTTCTTCATATAACGCCACTCTGAGATGTCCTTATATAAAGTATTATCGAGGACTTTAATGTTTTTATGCTACAGAGCAGTAGAGGGCAATGGTTTGCTCTATACAGTGTGAAAATGTGGGAGATGGCTTTAAATGAAGTAGAGGATTAGGTTATCTTCTCCATTAACCCTTTGCTGAATAATGGGGTCACATAAATGTGAAACCGCTTATTTCTGCATTCTTTTTATATGTAAAAAAGGATTGTTGAATAGAGCCAAGTCTTATATATTTTAAACATACCCTTGTATTGACTAGATTCATATTGCTAGACTGAATTTGCTGGTTAGTGAGCTTGTTTATGCTGCCAAACGAAAGAGATCTTGTGAATTATAATATTACTCATCCTTCTGGTTTTAACTTGACCTTTAGATGGGAGGTTGTTATTATTATGTTATGTTTTTATAATATAAAATGAGAATGCAATCACTGTCCTGCTATGTATTTGCTCAGAAAGTTCCAGGCAGTGCCAATTCTAAATACAGCACAAGAGAACAGGGATATAGAGGGGACTGTAGGAAGTCCTCCATCTCTTAGCATGGGTCCTGGATGATCAGACTGTTCATCCCACCAACACCAACACCTGATATTAATAATGCTGCGTTATGGAGTATTAGAAGCAGAGGGAGGGAGCTGTTATATGTCCCATTCTATGTTTCTATGTATATTTTGCTTAAATTAAATGTGTAGTAATGAAATGTCAGTAGATAAATACTTAGGCAGGTACAGGTCACTGTGACAGTGCAGCATGCTTTTCCTAGATGGTGTCAGTGTATCTTCTCGCTGCTCCTGTGATCCCTCCTGACTGAGGCACATACTGTATGGGGGTTGTGAGACTGCTGGGTGGACATGTGTATTCTTGCAGCAGCCTGACACAGGACAGATGAGCTCTTTGTATCTGTGTGTGTATCCATGAGGCTGCCTATTGATTGCACTGTACTGTACACAATACCATCATGTCCACAGCTCGGTTACAGCCCACAGATGTGTACACAGCAGGTGTAAGTGGGTGATCCCTTCCACAGGAATGGTCGTGCTTTTAGCGCTATGTATTACCTGGGGTTGTCACTATTAATCTCTTATGCCAACACTTGACAAGCCAAGAGGATCAGCCTCTCCTCATCTGACAGGTCCTGTGCAGCCAGTCATGAGAGGGCTAGAAGGGAAGGGGAGGAGGGGGGGTTGGGTGGTGACTGAGGGGGAGCACTGAGACTGTGTGTGGTATGGTGCAGTTGTGCCAATATATCTATAACATCAGCTCTCACAGTAACTCTCAGTACAATTCTGGTGGCATGTACTTTCTTGCCTGACTGAATATAAAGATGCATTGGACTTGTTCCATGTATGTACAGCCACAATCTGGTATCACACGTCCCTCTATAAATCACTGCCACACTTGACACGTCCTCTCCTGATAAGTGTCTGTAAGTAGTATTTTGGATTTATTAGGGTTGAAACAGCTTTGCACCGGCCAGTGACTTGTTAGTCCTATTCCGCACAGTGCGTGTAATAATGATATTTTACCCATAAGACCGCACATGGAGGTAAGGATAAAAATGACCTCATTGGTGAAATACAGTACAGCCACTGGTCTGGGCCTCATGCAGCAGCAGCAGCAGCACCCTCCCCTGTGATCCAGTCTGTCCTCTACTCTTGTCCGGTCCAGTACTGAGTGGCCACAGTGTGCACAGATTCAGTCGTTCAGCGATCAGATTGGACATGCACATGTGTAGACGTCATCATAAACGCAGCTGGACTCAAGTGGATAGCTACATAAACTAGAAGCTTCATTGTATGCACCAAGTGCCATCCCAAAGTATATGTGTGTGTGTGTGTGTGTGTGTGTGTGTGTGTGTGTGTGTATATACATATATATATATATATATATATATATATATATATATATATATATATATATACACCTGTGCTGTATAGAGTTACACCTAATTATGCAGTGTGCTTTATAACCTCAAATATGGTATTTTAGTGTCTGCATACACCGTGCATGCTGGACTTGTAGTCCTTTTAGACCCTTATGATCCCACCAGATCTGGACCCCCACCACCAGTGTCACAATGTAAGTGGCTCTATCAGTGTTTGTCGCTGCAGACAGAAACCTTACACCCTGCGCTGCTGATGGAGAGATGGCGCCAGAGGTGCTGGATGCTTGGCTGGGATTGTGTCCAGCAGGAAGAGTGGGACAGCATTATCCTCCTCTAATGACTCTTATCAGCCGGAGATAAGAGCCTCCTCTCTGGGATAAAGCCACTCAGTGACATTAGCGGTCCCTCATTAGCACCCACACCCCCAGCCCTGCACATAGGTGTTGGGTGGGTGCCTCCTTGTCCTGCTGGGTCTGTGCGCAATCTCCAAAGCCAGCATTGCCCAATCGCCTGGGTGCTGTTCTGTCTATTAGTGAGGTGTGTGGGATTTACAGCAATTTACCTGATCACTGCGCAATAATCCACTGGATAGTATCAACGTGGGAAGCGCAAATGCGCAATTTGCTGTAATGCCAGGGAGAAAGCTTATTACCTCCCCGGCTCAGGCATAGGACTCATCACTAAAATTAGTCAGCAAGTGGTGAGTCTCCCTCCAGCCACAAGTCTCATAATGTCCTGCTAGCCGTCAGGCATGTAGTTCCACAGACACGGGTGAATTATATGCATAGTATACACCATACAGATTGCCGAATGTGTATGCGCATTTAATATTACAACGCCATATTGATCGGTATGATGAATGATAACTGGCTATGTTATGTCCTTATGCTGCGTATAACATTTATCGCCATCGATTTTTGTTTGTTATCTATTTGTAATTGTGTCAAAATAATTTAAATATCTAATGCTGAATAAAGCGCTGTCATATAACATATATTTAACGCTGTCGTAGCATAGTCAAGTATAGGATTATTTTATTCATTCATTTCTTAGGTATTAACATTGTGCTCCCTGACCTTATTCATTGCTACAGTATAGATTCTAGGTACCAGGTTTTACAGATTGTAAATTTTATATATATATATATATATATATATATATATATACATACATATATATATATATATATATGTGCGTGTATATATATATATATATATATATATATATATATGCGGCTTAGTGTGCGGTAACAATTATTTCAATAGATTTCTAACTAGATTGGAAATATGCCATTTGCTTCTTGGAGAACATAATTGTCTGATTTTAAAATACACATTCTAGTTAGTATTACATTTATATATTTTTTAAATTATAACTGACGTAACAACTGTTAGCTATTATGTCTTTTTTTTAACACTACAACGATTTCCCGTATGTTAAAATAAATTAAATTTGCTGTGTTGAGAAAAAAACAACAAGACATCAAATCTTCTTTCTGAAATCACTGGCACAGACTTTTTAGCCTACATTTTTTTAGGAGTAGTTTATCATTTTACTATCTACAATGCAGAAAAGCAAAAGTAACAAATAAAAAAAGTATCCTTGGTTTATTTATTAAACTCTGTTGTCTATATTGAAATTTACTTGGAGAACAATGTTCTCTTATTTAAAGAGGCCAATCTGCTACTTACAGATTTAATATTGAGATTACCGAATTGTGTTGTTTTGTCACACTAAGTATAATTAAAATATTAATAAAAATATCTGTGAAAATAAATGTATTTTATTATGTAAAATGTAGAAAGGTGATTAAATTGTACATATAAAGAATACATTTGATGTGAATGGGCAAATATTCTCTCTGTAAAGCACTGCGGAATATGTGTACGCTATATAAATAACTGGTAATAAATACATAAATAAATAAATATTACACTGTATCTTTATCTATATTGAATAGATAAGTGATGATTAGTAAAGTCCAGTTTGTCCTCCTCGCCGTTGTTTGTTTCATAGTTACCAGCGTAATCTTATTTTAAAATATGAAATATAACAAGTTGTTTCTTTCTTTTTTTAAAACATATTTTGTGACAGAAGAGAAAAACACATACATGAATATTATTATAAGCTGAAATATGTTATAGGAGGCGTATAAGAGCAACTAAAACACAGTTGTATTATTATTATTATTATTATTATTATTAATAACAATAATATAATAATAATAATAATAATAATACTACAGCAACAACAACAACAACAACAACAACAACAACAACAACAACAACAACAACAACTGTGTTTTAGCTGCTTTTATACGCCTCCTATAACAGATTACAGCTACTGCTTTTCAGTTGAAACAACATTTTTCAATTGTCTTTTCGGTTTATATATTTGTATAGTCTTTGCTATATTATATGCGTAGTCCAAGGGCAAAGATACCAGAAATGGGTCCTCAGTCTCCAATGCACAATGCTGGGGGAAACCTGACTCTACCTAAAGTAGGATATGACAAGTTTTCTGTTGTTTTGACTTTTGCTTCTTAATCTGTGTAAAATGTTATTACATTATTATACTATTCATATAAGATGTATATTCAATAAATATTGTTTATGTAAGTCATCAGTTTTAGTAAGTGCAATAGTCTCTATGAATTCCCATTGTCTCAGGGGTCCTAGTTTAACATAAATACAGGAAATGTTTGTTCCAAAATATTGCAATAATTTGTTAAATCGCGCCAACTCCATCAAAATCTTCCCATCTGGCCAGTCCCTACACTGACTACAAAGACATGAGAAAAGGTCTGCATCCTTTACCAACAGGTATCACACAGATTGTAAACACAAACTAATCTTTTATCATAGGTTGACATCTGCTAGCTCGCTTAAAGAAACTTTGACAGAGTTGGCCAGTTTGACAAATTATTGCAATATTTTGGAACAAACAGTCCCTGAATTTAAATGAAATATAGTTTGGAGTGTAATTAGGTGAGTGCAGGTATGGTTGAGAAATATAAACAGGTCAGACGGGTGGCACTTATGAGTCTTTCTGAATCAGCAAAAGCAATATGCAGACACACGTTTCAGTTGTAATTTGTAAACTTTCCTCAGGTCCCTAATAGCAATTTATATGTTTCACCACATTTGTATCGCTAGCATAACATTTATGTATCCCACCACTTGTCTAAGTAGTAACAGCAATAATGTTAGCCTATGTATATGTATCACTAACACAGTGACTGTATATTTTAACACATTTGCACACAGTGGTGGACTGGGACATGATGAGCCCGCCGGGAAAATGTAGTGGTAGGAGCCCATGCTTAGGGGTGTGGCCAGCCTCCACAGAGGATTGGCTAACTATTACAGATTCCATGATCCTGGCCCCTTGATATATATATATATATATATATATATATATATATATATATATATATATTATCTCGGGGCTTTGCAAATTTTTCTAAAATCTAGAAGCCAGGATGATAGTGTAAGAGGCAGCCCCCCCCATAAATAAATAAATAATGAAATAAATAAATAAATATATAACTGAAACTCCCTGCCCTGCAGCCTACATTACTGAGCAGCTTCCCTCCACCCCCACTCCCCAGGGAAACCAGCCCCCACAGCCACACTGCAAAGAGGGTACCTCAGGCAAACCACCCCTCACCAGCCACGCATAGACCCTCTAATCAGAGAGCTCTATGCAGCCAGAGTTTGGAGACAGCAATCTCCGCTGGGGCTTAAGAGGATCTGCTTCCTCCCTCTGGTAGCCAGGCAGCAAAATCTAGGGGCCATGGTGACCTGGCACTTGGGATTTGTCAAGCCCTGCTGTATATAGTAAATACTGCCAGTGCATGCATGATAATGTAGCAGGTAAATAACAGGAATACACTGTAGAAAATACACCATATTCCTGTGCAGTATAATGTAACATACTGTATGTATAATGTAGAATTTAAGTACACAATCTGGAATAATCCCTAGAGTAGGAGTTGCGCCCACAGGCAGTGGTGCCCACCAGGGGTTTCCCCTTTACCCCTGTGGGCCAGTCCGACCCTGTTTGCACAGCACTTACAGCAACTGCACTTTGGATGTACAGGTGGCTGGTGGCTCCCAATGTTAGTTTTCCCATATTCAGCAAAGTTCAGTCAAAAGCATCCGTTGGTTGATGGTAGCACTGTGGGGTTACACCGACGCGTTTCGGGACAACCTGGTCCCTTCCTCAAGGCTGTAACAGCCTTGAGGAAGGGACCAGGTTATACTGAAATGCGTTACATTGCTATAACAGCCGAGAGGAAGGGACCAGGTTGTCCTGAAATGCGTTACATTGCTGTAACAGCCTAGAGGAAGGGACCAGGTTGTCCCAGAACACGTTGGCGTAACCCCATGGTGCTACCATCAACCATTGGACACTTTTGACTGACCTTTGCTGTATATGGGAAAACTAACATTGGAAGCCACCAGCAGGGTATTTTCCCGGGATACCTTGCAGCTCCTCTACCTTCATGGGTATGACTTTTCACCATTCCAGCCATGTTCATGTCTTTTATGATTGTCAGAAATTTTAATTATACTTTTACTAATATTTTTGTGTAATAAATCTTTATTGTATTTCACCCACTCTGACAAATTATGTACTTGCATAAATATATCTAGAGTGATTTAACCTTTTACATTATGGTTCTATTACCCTGAATACAAACTAGGGTTCAGCGCCATACAGGGAGTATCACCTTTTTCTACTCCGTCAGCCTTGAACAGGAGTTGGTTTAGGGGAACTCCAGCATACTCCCAGGCCTGCTAAGAACCCTTATATAGCACAAGGACCCACTCCATCCTTCCTTGTCCTTGATTGAAAATAAGGTGAGGTGGTTGGATCTGCTTTTGGGAATGCCTGGTTGCAGCTCCTGTTGGAATGTGCCCAGAGCAGGAGGAACAATGTCCAGGTCTTAAAGAGAGTCCAGACGGAATATTGAAGATGGTTGGAAAAGAGTAGTATAAAATATGAAATCATATCATAGATATAGCATACTTTCATGACATGAAATAGGTTCTAATAACCCTGAAAGGTATCCAGGTATGAGTGCATTCCCAAGCTGGACACCTTCATGTGCCAAAATGCAAAAACTAAACTTCATTTTTTGGTATAAGATTATTACATTTAAATAATAGCCATGGAAAAGGTGGATGTACCTGCTATTAGGAGGCGATGGGATGATGAACATTTTTTGCTCCACCAAAAAATTTGATTTGTACCAGTCCTCAGAGATGGTGATATCAGACTTCCTCCTATGCTTTCAATATGGCATACATGGTGTACCTTACATTGTATATATGTGGGTGTCTGTCTACCAATATAATTATCTCATTCCAGTGTATGTTAGTATTGACATAAAGTTACAACTAAATGTACGGGTTGGTTTTGTGGTGTTAGCAGACTAGGGGGCTATGTATTAATAATCTATATCGCAATGGATATTTTCACATTCAATGAAAATATCCCCGCTATGTACAGAACATAACATGCAGGGACAGCAGTAGTGATAATTGCTGTCCCTGCAAGCTACTTCTCCAGTATTATGGAATACGCACAGTGGGGGGAATTCAGACCTGATCGCTAGGCTGCGTTTTCTTACAGCCTGCGATTAGGTCTGAACTGCGCATGTATATGCAGCGCAATGCGTAGGTGCAACGGACCGCAGCAACGGGAATCGATGCATAGTGACAGGATGGTGCAAAAAAAGAGATCACACGGGTGAGCGCAAGGTGACTGACAGGAAGAGGGCGTTTGTGGGTGGCAACTAACCGTGTTCAGGGAGTGTATGGAAAAACGCAGGCATGTCCAAGCATTGGAAGGGAGGGTTTGTGACGTCAATTCCGGTCCTGGACAGGCTGAAGTGATCGCAGCAGCTGAGTAAGTCCTGGGCTGCGCAGAGACTGCACAAAATCAGTTTGTACAACTCTGCTACACATGCGTTCGCACACTTGCACAGCAACAATACACTCCCCCAGTGGGAGGCAACTATCTGATCGCAGGGCTGCAAAAAGCGCTGCAAAAAGCGCTGCCCAGTGATCAGGTCTGAATTAGTCCCAGTGTCAGTATCCGCTGCAGCATGGAGGCTGTGGGAGAGGTATGGGAAGATCTCTCTCCTGCGAGTAAGTCTCAAACTAACGGGGTACACAGATCATGGAGACTCTAATGTGATCTGCAGCACTAACTAACCTCCTGCAAGAGATTTCACAGAAACCTCCTACATTGGGATATAAGTACATATAGCAACAATTCATAAAATTATGCAGAAATCTGCAGTTTCCATATAATTTCATGGCAAATAATCTGTGTAATAATAAGGCCACTACAATTTAAAGTATGATTATTTTCCGTATACACATACATACATGTTCGGTTGTGTGACCCCACCAGGTGTCTCCTAGAGTGTCGTGTGAGTGAGGAAAGATTCTTACGGTTAACTTATGACCCTTGAAAGTCAATATTTCTCTTGTTAAGTCTTTTGTAAGTCGGATTGGAAATATGTATATTTGTTTGTACACTTGCAGTGTGAAAGTCAATTTATCTCAGCTCACAAAGGTAAATGTGAAGAGTACAATTGTACAGTTGAGAGTCTTAAGACTTCGTGCAATAATACACTTAATGTAAGGAATGTATGATTGCCTCTTATTGTAAGTAGCGTCTCCATTAACTTAATGATATAATCAAATATTTCATGCCAGTTTATTTAGTTTCCTTGATGACACAAGTAAGCAGTATCATTAATAACTCTTTCATTGCTGGGTCGGTTCACGTAGAAGCTGGTATATCCAGGGCTTTTGCACCCCCAACAATACAAGATTTCCAACAGATGAAATAAAAATGCGGAGCTGGATTAAAGAGTGATAAACCGGGAGATGAGAAATATCACCGTCTCCATTAATGTCTGGCTGGGCTCAGTGTACCCATGTGACTAGCGGGGCCAAAACTAGGTCACCCGGGGCAAGGCAGTAATTTGGTAAGTTATCGGTTGATGCTAAGCAGGCAGTCGGGATCATAGCCTGCTGAAAAACACAGCACTCGCTTCTATAGCTTGCACGGTGCACCACACGTTAATCGCTGCACTGCATGGCAAAGAAGAGAGTTTAAGACAGTAGCTGGCATAGGAGAGATCCCAGGTACTGGAACTCACCCGCACAGCATCAGAGCCAGCTACGGGCAGACGGGCAGACAGGTGGGTCAGAGACACTGCTTCGGGAGCCGTCTGCTGTCTCACTGGAGCAGCACAGCACTGCCGGTAAAAAAAACCCTCTAAAAAAAACTGCACCTCTGAAACTCCTCGGCGCCCCCTCAAATCCTGCACCTGGGGTGCATGCCCCCCTAGCCCCCCCCCCCTCCCCAGTTGTGGCCTTGTGACTAGTAGTAATGAATTTCTCTAATTTTACTTACAAAAATAATCCATTGATTGCCCAGCCAGTATTGCAGCAGGACTACGACCAGGGGGCTGTCAGTGAATCCAGTCACAAAATAATATACCCGCGTGGTTCAATTAATAAGGTAACAAAACCTTTCATTGCATACATTTATTCAACTTGTACATTTGTGTATAATCAATAGTATGGCCTTGTACAGATTATTTTTCCACATAGTCCCAATATTTGTCTAAACATTTGTTCCACTGGTACACCAAGGCATCTATCCCGACATAGAAGAAATCAGTGTCAAACGACTGAAACCAGGACATGACGTCTAGCTGAACTATCAATTAGTTGCTAATCGCCTTCCACCCAGATGCTTCTTCAGTGGTCCAAAGAGATGGAAATCACCTGATGCCAGGTCAGGGCTGTAGGGAATCAGACCTTCAATGCTGCACAAATTGTCATCTGAGGTTGACCAGCCGGATCACTGTTAATCTTGAACGCCTGTTCTGCTGTTATCAAAGCCAGTGTACCAAACCCAAACATGACGTTATCACCGTACACCTCAACAAGTGGCAATGTATTTCAGCTGCTGATGTGCCCCTTAGACACAGAAATCTGATCACACTACGCACCTCACGTGACCATGTTTCCGCCAGCCCCACTATCCTACAGCTGATGTTGGGACAGTATGACTGATATAAGGCGCAGTCTAATGGACATAAGGGAAAGCAGCGGTCTACCTGCTCGGGCCTGGCGGGAAATTAGAATGACACAGAGAACATTACACATGTGAGAGGTCTTGTTACCTTACTCATTGAACCACCCTTGTATTTTTTGTAGAACACATAGTTTATTCAGTTATTTCACAATAAGCTTTAGCAAGGATTTTATTTATTCAAGAGGTGTTCTGCATTTTGCACACCAATGTAAGTCTTTGGTGGGGACTGTCGTTCAAAGAGTCCTTATGTGTTTAAACAGTCTACTTTTCTATTGTGTCCACTAGCGGAGGGAGGAGAGAGCAGGCGACTGTGACCATTCCATCATTGGTGTATCTAAACATTTGATGACCCCCAAAGACAATTTTTGTAAGAGTCCCCTTGTAAATGATGCAAACAGTGGGACATGCTGCTTGCATAGACATCACCATACAGGGTTTACAACACGGCAGGTGAGGATGTCGCTATAAGAAATTATTATGCCACATAGTGAAATGTGTAAGGGATCACCCAACGTCATTATTCTATTACAACTGTAAATGTTCTCCCATCTGGTATGTGTATCCCCCGCAACCAGTGCACAACCACTGGAAAATTACCAAAAATGCAAGCTATAATATCATGGGCCAGCAGACGTCATGTTTCCAGGTCAGATTCCTGTCTTCACCCTGACGTTCAAAAACCATGATCATTTCTGTAACCCTTCACCTGCCACTGTAAATCACTAATTTTCCTTCCATGGCAGCTATCAATGGGCAAGAAGATATATCAAATCCTGAAGAGAGATAAAGTAAAAACACAGCCTGACAGTGAGAAGCTGATTGGTTGGTACTTTGGGCCTGATTCAGCATGGATCGCAAAAGCAAAATCTTTAATGGGCAAAACCATGTGCTATGTAGGTGGGGCAGATATAATATGTGCAGAGAGAGTTAGATTTGGGTGGGTTATTTTGTTTCTGTGCAGGGTAAATACTGGCTGCTTTATTTGCACACTGTAATTTAGATTTCAGTTTGAACACACCCCACCCAAGTCTAACACTCTCTGCACATGTTATATCTGATTTCAGAAGTTTGCTTGTTTCTAGAGATGAGTGGGTTCGGTTTTACTCGGATTTACTTGGATTTACCCGAATCTCCTTATTGGCTCATGGACATCACGTGTTTTGGTTAGCCAATAAGAAAAATCCAGAAAAAAAAGAACTTGCGATAATTCTGGCATTAAGAACCGAGTAAATCCGAACCCGCTCATCTCTACTTATTTCTAGCTATCATTAGTTTGAGATTTCACGTACTGATGATTTACAGGTTGATTTAACACAGGTAGATTCTGTAATTTGGAAACTGACCTTTAAATTACAAAATTAAATACATACAACACTATGGGTGGAATTCAATTGTTTGAAAAGTCAGTTGGGTGTCTGTTTTTTCCTGTCTATTAGATACGAAAAAACAGACACCCAACTGACTTTTTAAACAATTGAATTCCCCCCTATGTCTACAAAGCAACCATAGTATTGATTGATTTATATTTATCAAGTGTCTTTCTGTGGGGGCGATTTATCAAACTTTAGAGAAAGATAAATTGGAGAAGTTTTTCATATCATGTTCCATGATCTGACCATACAGCTTCTAACTGTCATTTCATGGATAGTGATAGTTAAATGATAGCTGGAAACTGATTGGCTGCTATAGGCTCCGTCATCTCTCTCCAATGTTTTAAACATCTCCCCCAGTGTCTCTTGTTCTCTGTGCATCTCACAACTACATGAATATGTGAATATCAGATTGTTTTTCTCACAGAATTGCTTTGTTTCTTTATTAATATATTATGTGGTGCATAAAATTGAAATTTTCAATTGTTATATATTTTTTGTTGTTGTAGGCAGTGTTATATTATCTGTGGTTGCTGCAACACTCTATTGCAGTGATCAAAGCCCAACAGCACCCCACTGGCTATGGCTCTTTAGTGGGGCTATGACACGGTATCAGGTGTCTCTGTACTCTATTTAAATGGCTATTACTGTACTGTACTGATAGTTGCTCTGTTACTGCCTGATTCTGAGTCTGATGGATCTCTGTACGGTACCTGGTCTCTAGGTTGACAAGACTTAGGTTGACAGTGTCTAGGTTGACCACTATTGGTCGACAGTAACTAGGTCGACAGGGTTTCTTGGTCGACACGGTATCTAGGTTGACATGTTCGAGGTCGACAGGTCAAAAGGTCAACATGAGGTTTTCAAATGTTTTTCCCTTTTTTTTTAAAACTTTTTCATACTTTACGATCCACGTGGATTACGACTGGGAATGGCAACCTGTGCCGAGCACATGGCGAGCGAAGCGAGGGGACACAGTGCACTAATTGGGGTTCCCGGTCACTGTACGGGGAAATCGAAACCAAAAAAGATTTAAAAAACTCATGTCGACCTTTTGACCTGGCGACCTAGACCATGTCGACCTAGAGACCCTGTCGACCTAGAATCCCTGTAGACCTAGTTACTGTCGACCAATAGTGGTTGACCTAGACACTGTTGACCTAAGTGTAGTCGACCTTCAATACCACACCCCTCTGTACACGGGTGCTTTTTTGTTAATATCCATCCTATTCTGAATTGGACCTGAAAGTGCATTTTTCGGGGCAGCAACTTGGTAGCATCAATGTGAGCGCATGGAACTACCCCATCTCGTGGGCGTGTCATGCGAGCATCGTGGGTGAGTATACAGAGCTCAGGGTGATTATGGGGAAAGGAAGGCTGTGCCTGATAGATCTCTTGCACCTAGCATGGGTCTGGTGTAAGTGCTGACAGTAATAATGACTGTTGCAGCAGCAGGCGTAAAATCAGTAGATGCCACTGGTTTCCACTTGCAGATGCGTAAACCCCCACTTTAGCACTACGGATTCTCGCATTAGCTTATGATAGTGTGCTGGTCCGTGGGACGCCAAAACTGTGACAGATGGTAATACACTTGTGCACCTGCTTGGCGCTTTGGAAAATGTGAACTGTTTGGAGGAGCGGAGGCGAGAAACACAGGCCAGTTTATGCAGTATGCAGCAGGGCACAGGTATTTGACCAACTGTCACAATTTAAAGATCCACCTGGAAAACATAAACTGTTTGGGGTCTTAAGGACCGAGTTTAAGAACCACTGAGGCAGTAAATCAGAGGCTGCCCGCTACCACAGACATCACAAGGATGGTGGAAGGGGAAGGGGCAGGGCCGGCGCTACCACTAGGCAGCTGCCTATGGGCGGCGACCACTGGAGGGCGGCACTGAATGAAACAGAGAAAACTTCTTACATTACCCTGCCTCGCCTCAGCTCAGCCAAGCTCCTGCTCTTCTTTAAGAGACGAGGAGCAGCCAGGGATGTTGTATGCGCCCAATTGTCTCGGTGCGGGTGCTGACAATTGTTCGTGAGTGAGTCAGTGAATCCCTTCCTCTCTCCCTCCCCCCCCCCCCCCCGGTGATTGTGCTCCCGAATGTTACCCCCCCCGCGCACGATTATGCTCCCGAATGTTACCAGCCCCCTCACCAGAGATTGTGCACCCAAACGTTACCCGCTGCCTCCCCACCGCCTGCATCTTGTTACCATCTAGGGCTGCCAGGGCCAGGCTGAGGAGGGTCAAGACCTCCTCTTTGCACTCAAAACACGGAAGCATTAGGACCCGGGACATCCTCCATGACCATGCACCCTCCCGCCCCCGGCTGTTGCTGCTGTGCGGCTGAGCCTGACATCGAGCGGAGCTGAGCTGCCCTGAGCCGCTAAACAGCTGTCAACCAGCTGCAGCTACTGTGCCACACTTTTCCAGTTATCTGGCTGGACACATAGCACCTGCGGATGACAGCTGCCTCCCGGGCTCCTCACAGCCAGCTGCACAGTGTGAGGTGGCACTAGGTGAGCACTACTGGGTGCATAGTTTGTGTGTGGGTGACATTGTGAGATACATTGGGTGAATGCTGTGTGTGGGTGCCAGTGAATGACTGCTGTGTGTGGGTGCCAGTGAATGACTGCTGTGTGTGGGTGACAGGGGTAGAGAGGGAAGAAGGAGCCAAATGGGTAGCAGGCAAAATGCGACGAGTAAGTAAAGGTGAGAGACACAGGCATTCAGACACCAAGGAGAACAAATGTTTTTTGGGATTTGTTATTTTTTTTGTGTGTGGGTGGAAGGGAGGGGGGGGGGGTGTTAGGCTGAAGTTTTGCCTAGGGTGCCGAGATACCGTGCACTGGCCCTGGGAAGTGTGTGTGTGTGTGTGTGTGTGTGTGGGGGGGGGGGGGGGGGTACAGGTGCCATCAAAATGCTGTGACAGTAGACTGGTGCTGCAGTGTAACATAATCCTGAGCAACTGGCTGCTATCACTGAGGAGCTGGCACTAGTCTCTGGGGGCAGCCTAGCATCTCCGGTTATGAAGCGGGAATGCATCTGGAGTGATGGGCTTTCTGATAGGCCACGACCCCTTAGTGACATCAGCAGGGGACTCCTGTAAGACCACAACCCTTTCTGCAAGGTTACGCCCTTTTTTGCATGTGACTTAGACTCAACCTTAATATGAAAAAAGTATTTGCAGATGCCTACAAGTTGGTAGGACCATAGTAGATGTGAGCAAGAAGGTTAGTCCACACATTGTCGCCAAACCACAAAAAGTTTCATTGAAAAGAACAGGATACAGATGATAGAACTTAAAAAGTAGTCAATAAGATAAGGTATCAACTCTCCTGGGCTAAGTGCTGTACAGCCGTACAGCACTGTGATGCTCCAATAACACAGTGACGGCCTTGGGCACATGCAGACCCTTTTATAGGGCCAAATAAACAACATGCACCTACTGTCTAATCAGCCTAACTTTTAAGTCTTGTGACTCAGATGTGTGATGTTATTGTGACTGATGAGCCATGCACAATAACACAGACATGTGATGTTATTGTGGTTGTTATTGTGGTCATGCACAATAACGCAAAGTTAAGACAGCTTGTAGCTTTTAACCATTTAACTTACATGTCAACAAAAAATGTGATTATTGTTGCATAATTATCTGGTGTGTCCTCCCTTCTTAATCTGTGTTAGTGAGTGGGTCAGGTATACAGTTCAAGGACGCACACACCGCTATATTTTAGAAAGCATGTGCTCAGTCCCAGGTAAAATAACAGCATGTGTGGATTAAAACATAAGACTGCAGATATACTGACAGAGACAAATTATTAGACACAGCTGTGGTGACTTAACGAGCATTGGCAGCTTTAAAAGGAGAGAAAGCACAATGAGTTGTAGTCTTGAGGAAGCCCCAGGGCATTGTGGGACGAAACGTGTTGATGATACACTCAAGGTAGTAACTTCAATGCACCACTAATATTGGAGGATAAGCTGTTTAAAGTACCCACCACGATTCCGCTACTGCAGCCATCGAAGCACCATGCCGCACTCCCGCTACTGCGACGTGTGCAGGCAGCGCTGATCACCTGGCCTTCCACCGAACGGGATTCATTCCCATGGCCCATGTGTGTGTGAGCATTGCAGGAACCCGCATCTCCATTCATATGGAGCTGACTGTGCACTGATGCTAACATCACCCGGGGTGGTGATAGCCTCACCACCGGGGAACAGAAAGACGGAGGCGCTACAATTGCGGAAAGAGCATCATCTGCTTGGGGGTAAATATTCCAGCAAACGGTTCCTCATTTATATGAACTGTGCTTAATTACAGCCGGACGCCGGCAAACAAATTATATCTGAACACACCTGTTGATTTCTGTGGATACAGTAAAGCAATTGGCTTTAGTCAGAACTTTGCAACAAAAGTTTAATTCTGTCTTAAAGGACACTATTAGTAGCAATGTATTATTTAGTGTTACATTGTCTATGAACTTTTGGAAAAACTAAGGATCCTACAAACCACTTTGCTAATTACATGGGACACTCAGGGATAAGTCCCATTTAGATGATAAGCTACTTTTAATATATGATTATTAGATTATTTTTTGTAATTGCATGTGTGTCTAATATTAAATGTATGTTTTTCATATTTGCTGTCTCCCAACGTTTTCTGACAGGTACACAGCCATATATATAATATACACTGCTGAAAAAAAATAAAGGGAACACTTAAACAACACAATGTAACTCCAAGTCAATCACACTTCTGTGAAATCAAACTGTCCACTTAGGAAGCAACACTGATTGACAATCAATTTCACATGCTGTTGTGCAAATGGAATAGACAACAGGTGGTAATTATAGGCAATTAGCAAGACACCCCCAATAAAGGAGTTGTTCTGCAGGTGGTGACCACAGACCACTTCTCAGCTCCTATGCTTTCTGGTTGATGTTTTGGTCACTTTTGAAAGCTGGCGGTGCTTTTACTCTAGTGGTAGCATGAGACGGAGTCTACAACCCACACAAGTGGCTCAGGTAGTGCAGCTCATCCAGGATGGCACATCAATGCGAGCTGTGGCAAGAAGGTTTGCTGTGTCTGTCAGCGTAGTGTCCAGAGCATGGAGGCGCTACGAGGAGACAGGCCAGTACATCGGGAGACGTGTAGGAGGCCGTAGGAGGGCAACAACCCAGCAGCAGGATCGCTACCTCCGCCTTTGTGCAAGGAGGAACAAGAGGAGCACTGCCAGAGCCCTGCAAAAAGACCTCCAGCAAGCCACAAATGTGCATGTGTCTACTCAAACGATCAGAAACAGACTCCATGAGGGTGGTATGAGGGCCCGACATCCACAGGTGGGGGTTGTGCTTGCAGCCCAACACCGTGCAGGACGTTTGGCATTTGCCAGAGAACACCAAGATTGGCAAATTCGCCACTGGCGTCCTGTGCTCTTCACAGATGAAAGCAGGTTCTCACTGAGCACATGTGACAGACATGACAGAGTCTGGAGACGCCAAGGAGAACATTCTGCTGCCTGCAACATCCTCCAGCATGACCGGTTTGGCAGTGGGTCAGTAATGGTGTGGGGTGGCATTTCTTTGGGGGGCCACACAGCCCTACATGTGCTCGCCAGAGGTAGCCTGACTGCCATTAGGTACCGAGATGAGATCCTCAGACCCCTTGTGAGACCATATGCTGGTGCGGTTGGCCCTGGGTTCCTCCTAATGCAAGACAATGCTAGACCTAATGTGGCTGGAGTGTGTCAGCAGTTCCTGCAAGACAAAGGCATTGATGCTATGGACTGGCCCGCCCGTTCCCCAGACCTGAATCCAATTGAGCACATCTGGGACATCATGTCTCGCTCCATCCACCAATGCCACGTTGCACCACAGACTGTCCAGGAGTTGGCGGATGCTTTAGTCCAGGTCTGGGAGGAGATCCCTCAGGAGACCATCCGCCACCTCATCAGGAGCATGCCCAGGCATTGTATGGAGGTCATACAGGCACGTGGAGGCCGCACACACTACTGAGCCTAATTTTGACTTGTTTTAAGGACATTACATCAAAGTTGGATCAGCCTGTAGTGTGTTTTTCCACTTTAATTTTAAGTGTGACTCCAAATCCAGACCTCCATGTGTTAATAAAATAGATTTTCATTGATAATTTTTGTGTGATTTTGTTGTCAGCACATTCAACTATGTAAAGAACAAAGTATTTAATAAGAATATTTCATTCATTCAGATCTAGGATGTGTTGTTTAAGTGTTCCCTTTATTTTTTGAGCAGTGTGTATATATATATATATATATGTGTGTGTGTGTGTGTGTGTGTGTGTGTGTGTGTGTGTGTGTCTTTTAGACAACGTGAAGCGCAATGTTTTAACTATTTATTCCTATATGCCAGAGACTCTAACCAAGTCTCAAAGCATATGCAGCTGCAAATTTAATTAGTGAATAGCGCCGGGAGGGTGGGGTTGGCTCACCACCAGAGAGTATGGTGGTCATTCCGAGTTGATCGCAGCCAGCAACTTTTTGCTGCGGCTGCGATCAACTAGTACATGCCTATGGGGGAGTGTATTTTAGCTTAGCAGGGCTGCGATCGCTTGTGCAGCCCTGCTAAGCTAAAAAATTCATTCAGAACAAGACTAGCACTGGACATACTTACCCTGTGCGACGATCTCAGCGATGCTGGGGCCGGCTTTGACATCAGACATCCGCCCTTCGTTCTCCTGGATACGCCTGTGTTTTCTTCACCACTCCTCAAAAATAGCAGGCAATGATATGGTGACGCCCAGGAACGCCTTCTTTCTGTAAATCTTCTTGTGGTCGCCTCTGTGACCGATTTCTTCGTTGGCCGCGACGTAACTCGGCGACCCCTGTCACCGGGCAACAATGCACATGCACAGTGCGGCCACCGTGCATGTGCATTCCAGACCCGTTTGCACCGCAGCGACAAACCGCTGCGTGCAAACGGGTCGGAATGACCCCCTATATCTCTTTTCTACCTTTTTCCAGCCCTAAATCACCCTAATGTGAGCAATATTATTTATTTGGGCTTTTATATATAAATATGTCTGAGCTTTTGTAGATAAAAAAGCTATCAGCCTAAAAGAATTAAGGTTCAAAAAGGGTTGAGATTACCTAAAGGATAAAAAAAAAGGGGCAGACTAGATGGGCCAAGTGGTTCTTATCTGCCGTCAAATTCTAGGGGGGTAATTCTGAGTGGATCGCAGCAGGAACTTTGTTAGCAGTTGGGCAAAACCATGTGCACTGCAGGGGAGGCAGATATAACATGTGCAGAGAGAGAGTTAGATTTGGGTGGGGTGTGTTCAAACTGACATCTAAATTGCAGTGTAAAAATAAAGCAGCCAGTATTTACCCTGCACAGAAACGAAATAACCCACCCAAATCTAACTCTCTCTGCAAATGTTATATCTGTCCCCCTGCAGTGCACATGGTTTTGCCCAATTGCTAACAAACTTTCTGCTGCGATCAACTCAGAATTACCACCTATGTTTCTATGTTTCTATGTTTCGATTAGCTGCAGTTAAGCATGGGGGTAATTCCAAGTTGATCGCAGCAGGATTTTTGATAGCAATTGGGCAAAACCATGTGCACTGCAGGGGGGGCAGATATAACATGTGCAGAGAGAGTTAGATTTGGGTGGGTTATATTGTTTCTGTGCAGGGTAAATACTGGCTGCTTTATTTTTACACTGCAAATTAGATTGCAGATTGAACACACCCCACCCAAATCTAACTCTCTCTGCACATGTTATATCTGCCTCCCCTGCAGTGCACATGCTTTTGCCCAATTGCTAACGAAAATCCTGATGCGATCAACTTGGAATTAACCCCCATGTTCAATATAGATGTCACAGCGCCATCTATTGGCACACAATTAATGTTGCTAGTAGAAACCAAGAACAAAAGTGAATAAAAATACTGATTCGCCTAAAAACAAACAGCAAAAGCAAACCAAAAGATAAATTACTAACAAGAAAATATGCAGATGTGCAGCCCTATTAGTTTGCACAAACGTACATGCCTACCACATTGCATGTACATCCATCAGAGATAATATTTCTATCTAGTTTGCTGTGTGAGTGGATCAGAACCCTAAATCACTGCAGTTGAGCAGAGAGTAGCTGCCAGGAAGAAGAGACAGGTGTCTTACCATGAGGTGGTAAAATGTGTGATTAGAAAGTGCAGTTCTGTCTCCTACTGGTTCTCTAATGTTTGTGTATTCATTATGTGATGTTTAACCTTTTCCTGACCACTTATTTTATGTATATTGTTAAATATGTTTGATACAGCCTATAGACCCTCTATAGTGTTAAATATTAATTATTACTAGTATCCAGTGTATAAGAAGACCATTGTGTACATCAATGTCTAGGGTCAGTACTAGGTTCCTCTACCACTTCCCCAAACTCCTGTACTTGCACCAATGTTCCACTGAGCAGGAGAGTGTGGATTGCATTTGGAATCCCTCTAGAAATCCTGCGTTTGCCTCTGACGTGAGCATCAGAACTGCACCATGGAGCAGTGGATGAAGTGGTCTGGTCTGAGGAGTCACATTCTCTTTTACATCATGTGAACAGCTCAGTACGTTTTTAGTATAGTACTACGATCCCAGGAAGGTGGAACGCACACATCCGGGATCTCGCACCTGTGGAACGCAAAGGGGAGGAAGTGCGTCATCTACACTTCCTGTGTGCGTCACGCTAACCCGGAACATGCGTTCCACACGCGCTGGTTTTGTGCATAAACTTTGAGGATAGAGCCAGGAAGGAAATCTGATTGGCTATTTTAATCGGTTGCTATGACAACCCGTATTTATGAGATATCAATGGATTTATACTGTTTTTATGGTTTTAATTCTGTACATTTTATACCAGTTTGATAATGTCTTGCAATTACTATATATAGAGGCACCTATTATGTTTTTAATTAAGAGAGTACCTGTAGTTCCTCCACTATATAATTAAAAGGGGTGGGATCTAACAGAGAATAAATAGATTGCTCTGGGATCCTACCACCACTATCACCCTGAGGAAGACCAGAGTAGTCGAAACGCGTTGGTGGCATGCCTTTTGTGAGAACTTGGTGACCTTTGTTTTGGCGGCTCCCAGCAGATTTGGTAAGAACATTTGGGCCCTCTATATGTTTCTTGCCCGTCATTGGGATCATTACAACTGCCGAGACAAGGTGACCCAGGTTCCCATCTTTTTTGTATATATTTTTATTCATGTTTGTGGAATAAAATCTGTTTGTTGTATTACAAGTACGGCTTTTGGTGGAGAATTACTACAGTTATATTTTGAAAGAAACCACTACGTGAACATACCCTGCATTCTTCAAGTAAGCCCACGTGTAAGCGTGTTATGTCAAGAGTTATTGAGAAACTATATTCTTTTATAGTTCGAAAGATACCTTTACGTGTGTCCATTCATCTAGCTATATGTAAGCTTAAAAAGTGAGCATCTTGTATTTGTGATCTCTCACATTTTTCGGGTGGTCCCATAACGTGATAAAAAGACACAGAGTAAAAGGGACTCATCTTTATTCCCTCATCTGTCATACCCCAAAGATAAGGTTTACGAGAACCATTACACATTGGAGTTTGTTTTTTGTGTGTTTTCTTTCTCATGTTCCATATCTCGGAGAATAATCCTATAAATCAGGAATCCTTGGGAGCGAAGTTTTCCTTTAGAAGTTTGAAAGATACCTTTATAGGAGTCTACATACGTATGTTGAAGTAAGCAAGAAAGTGAGCATTTTGGTGTTTTTGACTGATACACTTTCCGGGTGGTCCAAGAATATCATATATAGACACGAAGGAGGGGAGATTATATATCCCGCATTCCCGTTGTATAACTTCGGTTATGTCTAAAAGAACTACTACACATTGGAAATTTCTTTCTGTTTCCTTCCATGTACCATCTGATTGGAGAAAATTCCACGAGACATCTGTCAGAGACTTTGAGATTTTCTGGAAACAAACTGGTCTTAACATCTGTCAGAGACTTTGAGATTTTCTGGAAACAAACTGGTCTTGAAACTCTATATATTCATTGAATCTAGTGTTTAAGCACATTTTGTATATAATTTTTGTTCTGTGGTATTGTTTGATTTCCGGTTGATAACTCCGGAACATATACATATTTGCAGCTGTAACACTTCCAGCGCAGGGAAGTATTACCTTTTTTTCAGTCTTGTATTGCAGAGTTATCCAATATCTTCCCTGAGGCAGGATGTTGGGATATAGAGACAAGAGAAAATTTCTCTTGGAAAATATGTTCAGAACAGATCAGGTTATAAACAAGGAATCTATCGATCATAGTTTAGAGAAAATCATGCATGACTTGGAGAAAACACTCCTAAAAGAAAGTAGCACATGGTGTGAGATAGCCACTTTGGAAAGGTACATAGAAGATAACATGATACCAAAGGGGCTACAAATTCATAAGGAGTCATCTAATCATTTTGAGAATATTGATTTCAAAAAAGCTTGGAATAAAATACTCAATACCTGTTCTCAATCCTTGATGGAGTTAATAATTAGGGAAAGAAGAAAATCTTTAGAGGAGTGTGAAGAGAAAATAAAGAAATTAACGGCATTGATAGAACCACTTAGTAAATTTGAAGAATACAAACAAATGGAAGAAAATTTGGAACATAGAGTAAAAAGGAAGGAAAGAGAGATTATTGAATGGAAACAAAGGAAATACTTCAGGGATAGAATACCGTCCAATATCGAGGGAGATCCACAAGAAGAATATCTCACGCCTAAACAGAGAAACTGCAGTTGTTCCTCCAGTGTTCTTTCACTGGAAGGATATACTCCTGATCGAAAGGATAAAGAGAATAAAATGAATCATCCCATACAAAGGGAAGGAAGAACCTTTTTGAGAAATAAGAAATATGTGTATAGAACTCCCTCCAGAACAATGAGGTATGGAAATATAGGAAAATCCTATGAGAATACAAACACATGGAGGTACGGAGAAAAATCAAGACAGCACACGGTTTAAAATAGAAATCATGACCAAAGAAGAAAAAATGATGGAAGATATGGAAATCATGAGGAAAAATATTACAAACCAAAGGGAGCAAACAGATACACAGAAAAAAGGAGGCATGAGAACCTTAGAGCAAGAGATTATATCGTGATGGACGAATACAATGTAGGCAATACCCCACTTGCATCCTTTCCCACTAAAAACAGGTATGAACAGTTGGGAAAGGAACCTTTTTTAGGGCGAAACGGAGGTTGGAGAACCAGAAGATAATCAGAAGTCATAAACATAGGAAGAGGGGAAAGAGGGGAAAGGGATTAACAAAGAAGAAAGAGGTAGATAAAGATAAAAGGGAGAACACAATGGACGTTACTACTACAGATAACAATCCACAAGCAGAGAATATTCCCGATAATAGAACCTTCAACCTTAGCAACCACATCTTGAAAAAAGATGAACTATCAATTCTACAAAAGGGCCTCAAGTATGCCACAGAAAATAAGATGAACAAGTTCGACACATATGTAGACTTGCAAAAGTTCACAAGAAATCTTACCCTAAAAAGATTCTTTATTTCACAACGAGAAGCGAGCTCGGAGATTAAGAATGTATTCAAACCGAAATCCACATTTTTTCCTACACATATGAAAGGAAGTTATGTGGAAACATTTAACAAATTGGTAGGAGAAGATCTAGAAAGAATTATACCCAAAGGGAAGAAATATCCGAACATAACCAAGAAAGAGAAGGATGCTATCAAATCTTTGGAGGAGAATGAAAATATCATCATAAAGCCATCAGATAAAGGGGGAAGCATAGTCATAATGAACAAAGAGGACTATGAGCAAGAAGCTTTACGTTAACTAAATGATAAAACCAGGTATAAAATTTTGAAAGGAGATCCCAGCTTAAGAATACAGAAAGAAATGGAATCTTTAATCACTAAATACAAAACTCTCAATACCATCAATGAGAAAGAGGCAGGATTTATTATTAATAAAAACCCAAGCCTACCAGTGTTTTATCTACTCCCCAAGATCCATAAAAATGCAGATAATCCCCCGGGAAGACCAATTGTTGCGGGCATGGATTCCATAACCACAAACTTATCAGAGTATGTGGACCACTTTTTACAACCGGAGATGATAAAAATTAGATCATACCTAAAAGATACCATCAACATTCTCAACATTTTGGAAAACATGGGAAGTAGGGGATATCCTTGTAACAGCAGATGTAAATTCCTTATATTCTATTATAGATCATAAAAAAGGAGTCTATGTAGTGGACTATTATTTAAAAAACAGCAATATGGAAAATACAAAGATAGACTTTCTGAAGGAGTCCATCAATTTTATCTTGAACAACAACTTTTTTTGGTTTAAAAACCATTATTATCAACAAGTACAGGGGACAGCTATAGGAACAAGATTCGCCCCAGCATACGCAAATATGTTCATGGGATACAGGGAAGACGTGTGTATTTGGGAAAACAATTTATATCTCAAGAACATAATATTATGGAAACTTTATATAGATGACATTCTATTTGTATGGAGAGAAGAGGACGACCTACAAAAATTCTGCGATATTTTGAACACAAATTCATTTAATATAAATCTCACGTTTGAAATCAGTATCAAAGAAATGCACTTCCTGGATCTGTGGATATACGTCGAGAATAATACTCTCAGAGCAAAAAATTATATAAAACAGACGGACAACAATTCCTACATCTTAAGAACAAGCAATCATCATTCCACGTGGCTAAAAGGCATTCCAGGAAGTCAGATACAAAGAATAAGGAGAAACTGTTCTGAAATAAAAGTCTTTGATGAACAAGCTTCAGAAATGACCACCAGATTTATAGAAAAAGGTTACAACAAGGAAGAAATAGAACAAACAGTAATGAAGATAAGAAATACAGAAATAACCACAATACTCAAGTATAAGGAAAAACCTAACATTCAAACAAAGAAAATTCCCAATATTACTTAATTTAACACACAACATTGGGCGATAGAGAAGGCTATCAGAAAACATTGGCACATCTTAAAATGTGATCCTCTCCTAAAAGAAATCATTCCGGACAAACCACAGTTCGTCTATAAGAAAGCGAACAACTTAAAATCTCGTCTAGTTAAAAGTGCCATTCCGGAGAAGAAAACAGGGAGAGTGAAAACTACTGGCTTTCACAGATGTGGAGATTGTATTATGTGCAAATCTCACACTATCACCCCCAGAAAAGTTAATGAATTCATACCCACAGGAAGTGGCAAAAAATATCAGATCAAAGAATTCATAACTTGTAACAGCAGTAATTGCATATATTTAATCCAATGTAGTTGCAATTTACAGTATGTTGGCCGCACATCAAGAAAGCTCCGGGAGAGATGGGGAGAACATACACGCAGCATTAAGAAAGGACTGGACAAACACAACCTATCCAACCATTTTAGGGAAGAACATCAATGCTCATTGGACTCCATCACGGCAGTTATAGGGATTAAGAAAATAGAAGGGAATTGGAGAAAGAAAAACACTAATACATTATTAGCAAAAACAGAAATGAAATACATATATGACATGAAAACACTGTCCCCTTCAGGTCTGAATGTAGAATTTGAATTGAAATGGTTCCTGTGAGTCATTCCTTTTACCTTTTCTTATAATACGAGCTTGTCCTGATAGGTCATTATAATATGGGGTATTTATATCATAACCCTACCAGTTTCCCTTGCCCTCCAGATTTTAAGAGTCATCTATAAACATCACATGTCGCTCGGCATACCCATACATTATCTTTATCATAGATGATCTCTGTTCATATTTAGATTAATATTGATATATGTCTTAATTTATTAATCGTAATCATCCTTGGGAAGTAGGATACACGCAACTACTATTAAGAACCCGAGGAATGTTGTGAAAAAACAAAGCTATCATCCACTTCACAAGTGTCTGGCATGCAAATCCTTAATAGTAGAGCTGCAAACATCTGCGTTATTAAAACACTTAGGTTTTTCCCCCCAGTATATTTACTAATATTTTTTCCTATTACAAAATCGCGAGTAATATTGATACTTATTATGTTTATTTTGTACATTTTATAGCTTTCAATTTTTTTTATTTTTATAATATAAAGGAATAGAGGACGTTTTTAGTATAGTACTACGATCCCAGGAAGGTGGAACGCACACATCCGGGATCTCGCACCTGTGGAACGCAAAGGGGAGGAAGTGCGTCATCTACACTTCCTGTGTGCGTTGCGCTAACCCGGAACATGCGTTCTACACACGCTGGTTTTATGCATATACTTTGAGGATAGAGCCAGGAAGGAAATCTGATTGGCTATTTTAATCGGTTGCTATGACAACCCGTATTTATGAGATATCAATGGATTTATACTGTTTTTATGGTTTTAATTCTGTACATTTTATACCAGTTTGATAACGTCTTGCAATTACTATATATAGAGGCACCTATAATGTTTTTAATTAAGAGAGTACCTGTAGTTCCTCCACTATATAATTAAAAGGGGTGGGATCTAACAGAGAATAAATAGATTGCTCTGGGATCCTACCACCACTATCACCCTGAGGAAGACCAGAGTAGTCAAAACGCATTGGTGGCATGCTTTTTGTGAGAACTTGGTGACCTTTGTTTTGGCGGCTCCCAGCAGATTTGGTAAGAACATTTGGGCCCTCTATATGTTTCTTGCCCGTCATTGGGATCATTACAACTGCCGAGACACGGTGACCCAGGTTCCCATCTTTTTTGTATATATTTTTATTCATGTTTGTGGAATAAAATCTGTTTGTTGTATTACAAGTATGGCTTTTGGTGGAGAATTACTACAGTTATATTTTGAAAGAAACCGCTACGTGAACATACCCCGCATTCTTCAAGTAAGCCCACGTGTAAGCGTGTTATGTCAAGAGTTATATTCTTTTATAGTTCGAAAGATACCTTTACGTGTGTCCATTCATCTAGCTATATGTAAGCTTAAAAAGTGAGCATCTTGTATTTGTGATCTCTCACATTTTTCGGGTGGTCCCATAACGTGATAAAAAGACACAGAGTAAAAGGGACTCATCTTTATTCCCTCATCTGTCATACCCCAAAGATAAGGTTTACGAGAACTACTACACATTGCAGTTTGTTTTTTGTGTGTTTTCTTTCTTATGTTCCATATCTCGGAGAATAATCCTATAAATCAGGAATCCTTGGGAGCGAAGTTTTCCTTTAGAAGTTTGAAAGATACCTTTATAGGAGTCTACATACGTATGTTGAAGTAAGCAAGAAAGTGAGCATTTTGGTGTTTTTGACTGATACACTTTCCGGGTGGTCCAAGAATATAATATATACACACGAAGGAGGGGAGATTATATATCCCGCATTCCCGTTGTATAACTTCGGTTATGTCTAAAAGAACTACTACACATTGGAAATTTCTTTGTTTCCTTCCATGTACCATCTGATTGGAGAAAATTCCACGAGACATCTGTCAGAGACTTTGAGATTTTCTGGAAACAAACTGGTCTTGAAACTCTATATATTCATTGAATCTAGTGTTTAAGCACATTTTGTATATAATTTTTGTACTGTGGTATTGTTTGATTTCCGGTTGATAACTCCGGAACATATACATATTTGCAGCTGTAACACTTCCAGCGCAGGGAAGTATTACCTTTTTTCAGTCTTGTATTGCAGAGTTATCCAATATCTTCCCTGAGGCAGGATGTTGGGATATAGAGACAAGAGAAAATTTCTCTTGGAAAATATGTTCATAACAGATCAGGTTATAAACAAGGAATCTATCGATCATAGTTTAGAGAAAATCGTGCATGACTTGGAGAAAACACTCCTAAAAGAAAGTAGCACATGGTGTGAGATAGCCACTTTGGAAAGGTACATAGAAGATAACATGATACCAAAGGGGCTACAAATTCATAAGGAGTCATCTAATCATTTTGAGAATATTGATTTCAAAAAAGCTTGGAATAAAATACTCAATACCTGTTCTCAATCCTTGATGGAGTTAATAATTAGGGAAAGAAGAAAATCTTTAGAGGAGTGTGAAGAGAAAATAAAGATATTAATAGAACCACTTAGTAAAGTTGAAGAATACAAACAAATGGAAGAAAATTTGGAACATAGAGTAAAAAGGAAGGAAAGAGAGATTATTGAACGGAAACAAAGGAAATACTTCAGGGATAGAATACCGTCCAATATCGAGGGAGATCCACAAGAAGAATATCTCACGCCTAAACAGAGAAACTGCAGTTGTTCCTCCAGTGTTCTTTCACTGGAAGGAGATACTCTGATCGAAAGGATAAAGAGAATAAAATGAATCATCCCATACAAAGGGAAGGAAGAACCTTTTTGAGAAATAAGAAATATGTGTATAGAACTCCCTCCAGAACAATGAGGTATGGAAATATAGGAAAATCCTATGAGAATACAAACACATGGAGGTACGGAGGAAAATCAAGACAGCACATGGTTTACAATAGAAATCGTGACCAAAGAAGAAAAAATTATGGAAGATATGGAAATCATGAGGAAAAATATTACAAACCAAAGGGAGCAAACAGATACATAGAAAAAAGGAGGCATGAGAACCTTAGAGCAAGAGATTATATCGTGATGGACGAATACAATGTAGGCAATACCCCACTTGCATCCTTTCCCACTAAAAACAGGTATGAACAGTTGGGAAAGGAACCTTTTTTACGGCGAAACGGAGGTTGGAGAACCAGAAGATAATCAGAAGTCATAAACATAGGAAGAGGGGAAAGAGGGGAAAGGGATTAACAAAGAAGAAAGAGGTAGATAAAGATAAAAGGGAGAACACAATGGACGTTACTACTACAGATAACAATCCACAAGCAGAGAATATTCCCGATAATAGAACCTTCAACCTTAGCAACCACATCTTGAAAAAAGATGAACTATCAATTCTACAAAAGGGCCTCAAGTATGCCCCAGACAATAAGATGAATAAGTTCGACACATATGTAGATTTGCAAAAGTTCACAAGAAATCTTACCCTAAAAAGATTCTTTATTTCACAACGAGAAGCGAGCTCGGAGATTAAGAATGTATTCAAACCGAAATCCACATTTTTTCCTACACATATGAAAGGAAGTTATGTGGAAACATTTAACAAATTGGTAGGAGAAGATCTAGAAAGAATTATACCCAAAGGGAAGAAATATCCGAACATAACCAAGAAAGAGAAGGATGCTATCAAATCTTTGGAGGAAAATGAAAATATCATCATAAAGCCATCGGATAAAGGGGGAAGCATAGTCATAATGAACAAGGAGGACTATGAGCAAGAAGCTTTACGTCAACTAAATGATAAAACCAGGTACAAAATTTTGAAAGGAGATCCCAGTTTAAGAATACAGAAAGAAATGGAATCTTTAATCACTAAATACAAAACTCTCAATACCATCAATGAGAAAGAGGCAGGATTTACTATTAATAAAAACCCAAGCCTACCAGTGTTTTATCTACTCCCCAATATCCATAAAAATGCAGATAATCCCCCGGGAAGACCAATTGTTGCGGGCATGGATTCCATAACCGCAAACTTATCAGAGTATGTGGACCACTTTTTACAACCGGAGATGATAAAAATTAGATCATACCTAAAAGATACCATCAACATTCTCAACATTTTGGAAAACATGGGAAGTAGGGGATATCCTTGTAACAGCAGATGTAAATTCCTTATATTTTATTATAGATCATAAAAAAGGAGTCCATGCAGTGGACTATTATTTAAAAAACAGCAATATGGAAAATACAAAGATAGACTTTCTGAAGGAGTCCATCAATTTTATCTTGAACAACAACTTTTTTTGGTTTAAAAACCATTATTATCAACAAGTACAGGGGACAGCTATGGGAACAAGATTCGCCCCAGCATACGCAAATATGTTCATGGGATACAGGGAAGACGTGTGTATTTGGGAAAACAATTCATATCTCAAGAACATAATATTATGGAAACGTTATATAGATGACATTCTATTTGTATGGAGAGAAGGGGACGACCTACAAAAATTCTGCAATATTTTGAACACAAATTCATTTAATATAAATCTTACGTTTGAAATCAGTATCAAAGAAATGCACTTCCTGGATCTGTGGATATACGTCGAGAATAATACTCTCAGAACAAAAAATTATATAAAACTGACGGACAACAATTCCTACATCTTAAGAACAAGCAATCATCATTCCACATGGCTAAAAGGCATTCCAGGAAGTCAGATACAAAGAATAAGGAGAAACTGTTCTGAAATAAAAGTCTTTGATGAACAAGCTTCAGAAATGACCACCAGATTTATAGAAAAAGGTTACAACAAGGAAGAAATAGAACAAACAGTAATAAAGATAAGAAATACAGAAATAACCACATTACTCAAGTATAAGGAAAAACCTAACATTCAAACAAAGAAAATTCCCAATATTACTCAATTTAACACACAACATCGGGCGATAGAGAAGGCTATCAGAAAACATTGGCACATCTTAAAATGTGATCCTCTCCTAAAAGAAATCATTCCGGACAAACCACAGTTCGTCTATAAGAAAGCGAACAACTTAAAATCTCGTCTAGTTAAAAGTGCCATTCCGGAGAAGAAAACAGGGAGAGTGAAAACTACTGGCTTTCACAGATGTGGAGATTGTATTATGTGCAAATCTCACACTATCACCCCCAGAAAAGTTAATGAATTCATAGCCACAGGAAGTGACAAAAAATATCAGATCTAAGAATTCATAACTTGTAACAGCAGTAATTGCATATATTTAATCCAATGTAGTTGCAATTTACAGTATGTTGGCCGCACATCAAGAAAGCTCCGGCAGAGATGGGGAGAACATACACGCAGCATTAAGAAAGGACTGGACAAACACAACCTATCCAACCATTTTAGGGAAGAACATCAATGCTCATTGGACTCCATCACGACAGTTATAGGGATTAAGAAAATAGAAGGGAATTGGAGAAAGAAAAACAGTAATACATTATTAGCAAAAACAGAAATGAAATACATATATGACATGAAAACACTGTCCCCTTCAGGTCTGAATGTAGAATTTGAATTGAAATGGTTCCTGTGAGTCATTCCTTTTACCTTTTCTTATAATACGATTGAGCTTGTCCCGATAGGTCATTATAATATGGGGTATTTATATCATAACCCTACCAGTTTCCCTTGCCCTCCAGATTTTAAGTCATCTATAAACATCACATGTCGCTCAGCATACCCATACATTATCTTTATGAATCTCTGTTCATATTTAGATTAATATTGATATATGTCTTAATTTATTAATCGCAATCATCATTGGGAAGTAGAATACACGCAACTACTATTGAGAACCCGAGGAATGTTGTAAAAAAACAAAGCTATCATCCACTTCACAAGTGTCTGAGCATGCAAATCCTTAATAGTAGAGCTGCAAACATCTGCGTTATTAAAACACTTAGGTTTTTCCCCCCAGTATATTTACTAATATTTTTTCCTATTACAAAATCGCGAGTAATATTGATACTTATTATGTTTATTTTGTACATTTTATAGCTTTCAATTTTTTTTATTTTTATAATATAAAGGAATAGAGGACGTTTTTAGTATAGTACTACGATCCCAGGAAGGTGGAACGCACACATCCGGGATCTCGCACCTGTGGAACGCAAAGGGGAGGAAGTGCGTCATCTACACTTCCTGTGTGCGTTGCGCTAACCCGGAACATGCGTTCTACACACGCTGGTTTTATGCATATACTTTGAGGATAGAGCCAGGAAGGAAATCTGATTGGCTATTTTAATCGGTTGCTATGACAACCCGTATTTATGAGATATCAATGGATTTATACTGTTTTTATGGTTTTAATTCTGTACATTTTATACCAGTTTGATAACGTCTTGCAATTACTATATATAGAGGCACCTATAATGTTTTTAATTAAGAGAGTACCTGTAGTTCCTCCACTATATAATTAAAAGGGGTGGGATCTAACAGAGAATAAATAGATTGCTCTGGGATCCTACCACCACTATCACCCTGAGGAAGACCAGAGTAGTCAAAACGCATTGGTGGCATGCTTTTTGTGAGAACTTGGTGACCTTTGTTTTGGCGGCTCCCAGCAGATTTGGTAAGAACATTTGGGCCCTCTATATGTTTCTTGCCCGTCATTGGGATCATTACAACTGCCGAGACACGGTGACCCAGGTTCCCATCTTTTTTGTATATATTTTTATTCATGTTTGTGGAATAAAATCTGTTTGTTGTATTACAAGTATGGCTTTTGGTGGAGAATTACTACAGTTATATTTTGAAAGAAACCGCTACGTGAACATACCCCGCATTCTTCAAGTAAGCCCACGTGTAAGCGTGTTATGTCAAGAGTTATATTCTTTTATAGTTCGAAAGATACCTTTACGTGTGTCCATTCATCTAGCTATATGTAAGCTTAAAAAGTGAGCATCTTGTATTTGTGATCTCTCACATTTTTCGGGTGGTCCCATAACGTGATAAAAAGACACAGAGTAAAAGGGACTCATCTTTATTCCCTCATCTGTCATACCCCAAAGATAAGGTTTACGAGAACTACTACACATTGGAGTTTGTTTTTTGTGTGTTTTCTTTCTTATGTTCCATATCTCGGAGAATAATCCTATAAATCAGGAATCCTTGGGAGCGAAGTTTTCCTTTAGAAGTTTGAAAGATACCTTTATAGGAGTCTACATACGTATGTTGAAGTAAGCAAGAAAGTGAGCATTTTGGTGTTTTTGACTGATACACTTTCTGGGTGGTCCAAGAATATAATATATACACACGAAGGAGGGGAGATTATATATCCCGCATTCCCGTTGTATAACTTCGGTTATGTCTAAAAGAACTACTACACATTGGAAATTTCTTTGTTTCCTTCCATGTACCATCTGATTGGAGAAAATTCCACGAGACATCTGTCAGAGACTTTGAGATTTTCTGGAAACAAACTGGTCTTAACATCTGTCAGAGACTTTGAGATTTTCTGGAAACAAACTGGTCTTGAAACTCTATATATTCATTGAATCTAGTGTTTAAGCACATTTTGTATATAGTTTTTGTACTGTGGTATTGTTTGATTTCCGGTTGATAACTCCGGAACATATACATATTTGCAGCTGTAACACTTCCAGCGCAGGGAAGTATTACCTTTTTTCAGTCTTGTATTGCAGAGTTATCCAATATCTTCCCTGAGGCAGGATGTTGGGATATAGAGACAAGAGAAAATTTCTCTTGGAAAATATGTTCATAACAGATCAGGTTATAAACAAGGAATCTATCGATCATAGTTTAGAGAAAATCGTGCATGACTTGGAGAAAACACTCCTAAAAGAAAGTAGCACATGGTGTGAGATAGCCACTTTGGAAAGGTACATAGAAGATAACATGATACCAAAGGGGCTACAAATTCATAAGGAGTCATCTAATCATTTTGAGAATATTGATTTCAAAAAAGCTTGGAATAAAATACTCAATACCTGTTCTCAATCCTTGATGGAGTTAATAATTAGGGAAAGAAGAAAATCTTTAGATGAGTGTGAAGAGAAAATAAAGATATTAATAGAACCACTTAGTAAAGTTGAAGAATACAAACAAATGGAAGAAAATTTGGAACATAGAGTAAAAAGGAAGGAAAGAGAGATTATTGAACGGAAACAAAGGAAATACTTCAGGGATAGAATACCGTCCAATATCGAGGGAGATCCACAAGAAGAATATCTCACGCCTAAACAGAGAAACTGCAGTTGTTCCTCCAGTGTTCTTTCACTGGAAGGAGATACTCTGATCGAAAGGATAAAGAGAATAAAATGAATCATCCCATACAAAGGGAAGGAAGAACCTTTTTGAGAAATAAGAAATATGTGTATAGAACTCCCTCCAGAACAATGAGGTATGGAAATATAGGAAAATCCTATGAGAATACAAACACATGGAGGTACGGAGGAAAATCAAAACAGCACATGGTTTACAATAGAAATCGTGACCAAAGAAGAAAAAATTATGGAAGATATGGAAATCATGAGGAAAAATATTACAAACCAAAGGGAGCAAACAGATACATAGAAAAAAGGAGGCATGAGAACCTTAGAGCAAGAGATTATATCGTGATGGACGAATACAATGTAGGCAATACCCCACTTGCATCCTTTCCCACTAAAAACAGGTATGAACAGTTGGGAAAGGAACCTTTTTTACGGCGAAACGGAGGTTGGAGAACCAGAAGATAATCAGAAGTCATAAACATAGGAAGAGGGGAAAGAGGGGAAAGGGATTAACAAAGAAGAAAGAGGTAGATAAAGATAAAAGGGAGAACACAATGGACGTTACTACTACAGATAACAATCCACAAGCAGAGAATATTCCCGATAATAGAACCTTCAACCTTAGTTCATCTTTGTTCAAGATGTGGTTGCTATCAATTCTACAAAAGGGCCTCAAGTATGCCCCAGACAATAAGATGAATAAGTTCGACACATATGTAGATTTGCAAAAGTTCACAAGAAATCTTACCCTAAAAAGATTCTTTATTTCACAACGAGAAGCGAGCTCGGAGATTAAGAATGTATTCAAACCGAAATCCACATTTTTTCCTACACATATGAAAGGAAGTTATGTGGAAACATTTAACAAATTGGTAGGAGAAGATCTAGAAAGAATTATACCCAAAGGGAAGAAATATCCGAACATAACCAAGAAAGAGAAGGATGCTATCAAATCTTTGGAGGAAAATGAAAATATCATCATAAAGCCATCGGATAAAGGGGGAAGCATAGTCATAATGAACAAGGAGGACTATGAGCAAGAAGCTTTACGTCAACTAAATGATAAAACCAGGTACAAAATTTTGAAAGGAGATCCCAGTTTAAGAATACAGAAAGAAATGGAATCTTTAATCACTAAATACAAAACTCTCAATACCATCAATGAGAAAGAGGCAGGATTTACTATTAATAAAAACCCAAGCCTACCAGTGTTTTATCTACTCCCCAATATCCATAAAAATGCAGATAATCCCCCGGGAAGACCAATTGTTGCGGGCATGGATTCCATAACCGCAAACTTATCAGAGTATGTGGACCACTTTTTACAACCGGAGATGATAAAAATTAGATCATACCTAAAAGATACCATCAACATTCTCAACATTTTGGAAAACATGGGAAGTAGGGGATATCCTTGTAACAGCAGATGTAAATTCCTTATATTTTATTATAGATCATAAAAAAGGAGTCCATGCAGTGGACTATTATTTAAAAAACAGCAATATGGAAAATACAAAGATAGACTTTCTGAAGGAGTCCATCAATTTTATCTTGAACAACAACTTTTTTTGGTTTAAAAACCATTATTATCAACAAGTACAGGGGACAGCTATGGGAACAAGATTCGCCCCAGCATACGCAAATATGTTCATGGGATACAGGGAAGACGTGTGTATTTGGGAAAACAATTCATATCTCAAGAACATAATATTATGGAAACGTTATATAGATGACATTCTATTTGTATGGAGAGAAGGGGACGACCTACAAAAATTCTGCAATATTTTGAACACAAATTCATTTAATATAAATCTTACGTTTGAAATCAGTATCAAAGAAATGCACTTCCTGGATCTGTGGATATACGTCGAGAATAATACTCTCAGAACAAAAAATTATATAAAACAGACGGACAACAATTCCTACATCTTAAGAACAAGCAATCATCATTCCACATGGCTAAAAGGCATTCCAGGAAGTCAGATACAAAGAATAAGGAGAAACTGTTCTGAAATAAAAGTCTTTGATGAACAAGCTTCAGAAATGACCACCAGATTTATAGAAAAAGGTTACAACAAGGAAGAAATAGAACAAACAGTAATGAAGATAAGAAATACAGAAATAACCACATTACTCAAGTATAAGGAAAAACCTAACATTCAAACAAAGAAAATTCCCAATATTCCTCAATTTAACACACAACATCGGGCGATAGAGAAGGCTATCAGAAAACATTGGCACATCTTAAAATGTGATCCTCTCCTAAAAGAAATCATTCCGGACAAACCACAGTTCGTCTATAAGAAAGCGAACAACTTAAAATCTCGTCTAGTTAAAAGTGCCATTCCGGAGAAGAAAACAGGGAGAGTGAAAACTACTGGCTTTCACAGATGTGGAGATTGTATTATGTGCAAATCTCACACTATCACCCCCAGAAAAGTTAATGAATTCATAGCCACAGGAAGTGACAAAAAATATCAGATCTAAGAATTCATAACTTGTAACAGCAGTAATTGCATATATTTAATCCAATGTAGTTGCAATTTACAGTATGTTGGCCGCACATCAAGAAAGCTCCGGCAGAGATGGGGAGAACATACACGCAGCATTAAGAAAGGACTGGACAAACACAACCTATCCAACCATTTTAGGGAAGAACATCAATGCTCATTGGACTCCATCACGACAGTTATAGGGATTAAGAAAATAGAAGGGAATTGGAGAAAGAAAAACAGTAATATATTTATATCATAACCCTACCAGTTTCCCTTGCCCTCCAGATTTTAAGTCATCTATAAACATCACATGTCGCTCAGCATACCCATACATTATCTTTATGAATCTCTGTTCATATTTAGATTAATATTGATATATGTCTTAATTTATTAATCGCAATCATCATTGGGAAGTAGAATACACGCAACTACTATTGAGAACCCGAGGAATGTTGTGAAGAAACAAAGCTATCATCCACTTCACAAGTGTCTGAGCATGCAAATCCTTAATAGTAGAGCTGCAAACATCTGCGTTATTAAAACACTTAGGTTTTTTCCCCCAGTATATTTACTAATATTTTTTCCTATTACAAAATCGCAAGTAATATTGATACTTATTATGTTTATTTTGTACATTTTATAGCTTTCAATTTTTTTTATTTTTATAATATAAAGGAATAGAGGACGTTTTTAGTATAGTACTACGATCCCAGGAAGGTGGAACGCACACATCCGGGATCTCGCACCTGTGGAACGCAAAGGGGAGGAAGTGCGTCATCTACACTTCCTGTGTGCGTTGCGCTAACCCGGAACATGCGTTCTACACACGCTGGTTTTATGCATATACTTTGAGGATAGAGCCAGGAAGGAAATCTGATTGGCTATTTTAATCGGTTGCTATGACAACCCGTATTTATGAGATATCAATGGATTTATACTGTTTTTATGGTTTTAATTCTGTACATTTTATACCAGTTTGATAACGTCTTGCAATTACTATATATAGAGGCACCTATAATGTTTTTAATTAAGAGAGTACCTGTAGTTCCTCCACTATATAATTAAAAGGGGTGGGATCTAACAGAGAATAAATAGATTGCTCTGGGATCCTACCACCACTATCACCCTGAGGAAGACCAGAGTAGTCGAAACGCATTGGTGGCATGCTTTTTGTGAGAACTTGGTGACCTTTGTTTTGGCGGCTCCCACCAGATTTGGTAAGAACATTTGGGCCCTCTATATGTTTCTTGCCCATCATTGGGATCATTACAACTGCCGAGACACGGTGACCCAGGTTCCCATCTTTTTTGTATATATTTTTATTCATGTTTGTGGAATAAAATCTGTTTGTTGTATTACAAGTATGGCTTTTGGTGGAGAATTACTACAGTTATATTTTGAAAGAAACCGCTACGTGAACATACCCCGCATTCTTCAAGTAAGCCCACGTGTAAGCGTGTTATGTCAAGAGTTATTGAGAAACTATATTCTTTTATAGTTCGAAAGATACCTTTACGTGTGTCCATTCATCTAGCTATATGTAAGCTTAAAAAGTGAGCATCTTGTATTTGTGATCTCTCACATTTTTCGGGTGGTCCCATAACGTGATAAAAAGACACAGAGTAAAAGGGACTCATCTTTATTCCCTCATCTGTCATACCCCAAAGATAAGGTTTACGAGAACTACTACACATTGGAGTTTGTTTTTTGTGTGTTTTCTTTCTCATGTTCCATATCTCGGAGAATAATCCTATAAATCAGGAATCCTTGGGAGCGAAGTTTTCCTTTAGAAGTTTGAAAGATACCTTTATAGGAGTCTACATACGTATGTTGAAGTAAGCAAGAAAGTGAGCATTTTGGTGTTTTTGACTGATACACTTTCCGGGTGGTCCAAGAATATAATATATACACACGAAGGAGGGGAGATTATATATCCCGCATTCCCGTTGTATAACTTCGGTTATGTCTAAAAGAACTACTACACATTGGAAATTTCTGTGTTTCCTTCCATGTACCATCTGATTGGAGAAAATTCCACGAGACATCTGTCAGAGACTTTGAGATTTTCTGGAAACAAACTGGTCTTAACATCTGTCAGAGACTTTGAGATTTTCTGGAAACAAACTGGTCTTGAAACTCTATATATTCATTGAATCTAGTGTTTAAGCACATTTTGTATATAATTTTTGTACTGTGGTATTGTTTGATTTCCGGTTGATAACTCCGGAACATATACATATTTGCAGCTGTAACACTTCCAGCGCAGGGAAGTATTACCTTTTTTCAGTCTTGTATTGCAGAGTTATCCAATATCTTCCCTGAGGCAGGATGTTGGGATATAGAGACAAGAGAAAATTTCTCTTGGAAAATATGTTCATAACAGATCAGGTTATAAACAAGGAATCTATCGATCATAGTTTAGAGAAAATCGTGCATGACTTGGAGAAAACACTCCTAAAAGAAAGTAGCACATGGTGTGAGATAGCCACTTTGGAAAGGTACATAGAAGATAACATGATACCAAAGGGGCTACAAATTCATAAGGAGTCATCTAATCATTTTGAGAATATTGATTTCAAAAAAGCTTGGAATAAAATACTCAATACCTGTTCTCAATCCTTGATGGAGTTAATAATTAGGGAAAGAAGAAAATCTTTAGAGGAGTGTGAAGAGAAAATAAAGATATTAATAGAACCACTTAGTAAAGTTGAAGAATACAAACAAATGGAAGAAAATTTGGAACATAGAGTAAAAAGGAAGGAAAGAGAGATTATTGAACGGAAACAAAGGAAATACTTCAGGGATAGAATACCGTCCAATATCGAGGGAGATCCACAAGAAGAATATCTCACGCCTAAACAGAGAAACTGCAGTTGTTCCTCCAGTGTTCTTTCACTGGAAGGAGATACTCTGATCGAAAGGATAAAGAGAATAAAATGAATCATCCCATACAAAGGGAAGGAAGAACCTTTTTGAGAAATAAGAAATATGTGTATAGAACTCCCTCCAGAACAATGAGGTATGGAAATATAGGAAAATCCTATGAGAATACAAACACATGGAGGTACGGCGGAAAATCAAGACAGCACATGGTTTACAATAGAAATCGTGACCAAAGAAGAAAAAATTATGGAAGATATGGAAATCATGAGGAAAAATATTACAAACCAAAGGGAGCAAACAGATACATAGAAAAAAGGAGGCATGAGAACCTTAGAGCAAGAGATTATATCGTGATGGACGAATACAATGTAGGCAATACCCCACTTGCATCCTTTCCCACTAAAAACAGGTATGAACAGTTGGGAAAGGAACCTTTTTTATGGCGAAACGGAGGTTGGAGAACCAGAAGATAATCAGAAGTCATAAACATAGGAAGAGGGGAAAGAGGGGAAAGGGATTAACAAAGAAGAAAGAGGTAGATAAAGATAAAAGGGAGAACACAATGGACGTTACTACTACAGATAACAATCCACAAGCAGAGAATATTCCCGATAATAGAACCTTCAACCTTAGCAACCACATCTTGAAAAAAGATGAACTATCAATTCTACAAAAGGGCCTCAAGTATGCCCCAGACAATAAGATGAATAAGTTCGACACATATGTAGATTTGCAAAAGTTCACAAGAAATCTTACCCTAAAATGATTCTTTATTTCACAACGAGAAGCGAGCTCGGAGATTAAGAATGTATTCAAACCGAAATCCACATTTTTTCCTACACATATGAAAGGAAGTTATGTGGAAACATTTAACAAATTGGTAGGAGAAGATCTAGAAAGAATTATACCCAAAGGGAAGAAATATCCGAACATAACCAAGAAAGAGAAGGATGCTATCAAATCTTTGGAGGAAAATGAAAATATCATCATAAAGCCATCGGATAAAGGGGGAAGCATAGTCATAATGAACAAGGAGGACTATGAGCAAGAAGCTTTACGTCAACTAAATGATAAAACCAGGTACAAAATTTTGAAAGTAGATCCCAGTTTAAGAATACAGAAAGAAATGGAATCTTTAATCACTAAATACAAAACTCTCAATACCATCAATGAGAAAGAGGCAGGATTTACTATTAATTAAAAACCCAAGCCTACCAGTGTTTTATCTACTCCCCAATATCCATAAAAATGCAGATAATCCCACGGGAAGACCAATTGTTGCGGGCATGGATTCCATAACCGCAAATTTATCAGAGTATGTGGACCACTTTTTACAACCGGAGATGATAAAAATTAGATCATACCTAAAAGATACCATCAACATTCTCAACATTTTGGAAAACATGGGAAGTAGGGGATATCCTTGTAACAGCAGATGTAAATTCCTTATATTTTATTATAGATCATAAAAAAGGAGTCCATGCAGTGGACTATTATTTAAAAAACAGCAATATGGAAAATACAAAGATAGACTTTCTGAAGGAGTCCATCAATTTTATCTTGAACAACAACTTTTTTTGGTTTAAAAACCATTATTATCAACAAGTACAGGGGACAGCTATGGGAACAAGATTCGCCCCAGCATACGCAAATATGTTCATGGGATACAGGGAAGACGTGTGTATTTGGGAAAACAATTCATATCTCAAGAACATAATATTATGGAAACGTTATATAGATGACATTCTATTTGTATGGAGAGAAGGGGACGACCTACAAAAATTCTGCAATATTTTGAACACAAATTCATTTAATATAAATCTTACGTTTGAAATCAGTATCAAAGAAATGCACTTCCTGGATCTGTGGATATACGTCGAGAATAATACTCTCAGAACAAAAAATTATATAAAACCGACGGACAACAATTCCTACATCTTAAGAACAAGCAATCATCATTCCACATGGCTAAAAGGCATTCCAGGAAGTCAGATACAAAGAATAAGGAGAAACTGTTCTGAAATAAAAGTCTTTGATGAACAAGCTTCAGAAATGACCACCAGATTTATAGAAAAAGGTTACAACAAGGAAGAAATAGAACAAACAGTAATGAAGATAAGAAATACAGAAATAACCACATTACTCAAGTATAAGGAAAAACCTAACATTCAAACAAAGAAAATTCCCAATATTACTCAATTTAACACACAACATCGGGCGATAGAGAAGGCTATCAGAAAACATTGGCACATCTTAAAATGTGATCCTCTCCTAAAAGAAATCATTCCGGACAAACCACAGTTCGTCTATAAGAAAGCGAACAACTTAAAATCTCGTCTAGTTAAAAGTGCCATTCCGGAGAAGAAAACAGGGAGAGTGAAAACTACTGGCTTTCACAGATGTGGAGATTGTATTAGGTGCAAATCTCACACTATCACCCCCAGAAAAGTTAATGAATTCATAGCCACAGGAAGTGACAAAAAATATCAGATCTAAGAATTCATAACTTGTAACAGCAGTAATTGCATATATTTAATCCAATGTAGTTGCAATTTACAGTATGTTGGCCGCACATCAAGAAAGCTCCGGCAGAGATGGGGAGAACATACACGCAGCATTAAGAAAGGACTGGACAAACACAACCTATCCAACCATTTTAGGGAAGAACATCAATGCTCATTGGACTCCATCACGACAGTTATAGGGATTAAGAAAATAGAAGGGAATTGGAGAAAGAAAAACAGTAATACATTATTAGCAAAAACAGAAATGAAATACATATATGACATGAAAACACTGTCCCCTTCAGGTCTGAATGTAGAATTTGAATTGAAATGGTTCCTGTGAGTCATTCCTTTTACCTTTTCTTATAATACGATTGAGCTTGTCCCGATAGGTCATTATAATTAGAGATGAGCGGGTTCGGTTTCTCTGAATCCGAACCCGCCAGAACTTCATGTTTTTTTTCACGGGTCCGAGCGACTCGGATCTTCCCGCCTTGCTCGGTTAACCCGAGCGCGCCCGAACGTCATCATGACGCTGTCGGATTCTCGCGAGGCTCGGATTCTATCGCGAGACTCGGATTCTATATAAGGAGCCGCGCGTCGCCGCCATTTTCACACGTGCATTGAGATTGATAGGGAGAGGACGTGGCTGGCATCCTCTCCGTTTAGAATAGATTAGAGAGACACTTGATTTACTAATTTTGGGGAGCATTAGGAGTACTCAGTACAGTGCAGAGTTTTGCTGATAGTGACCACCAGTTTTATTTATAATCCGTTCTCTGCCTGAAAAAAGCGATACACAGCACACAGTGACTCAGTCACATACCATATCTGTGTGCACTGCTCAGGCTCAGGCCAGTGTGCTGCATCATCTATTATCTATATATAATATTATATATATCTGTCTGACTGCTCAGCTCACACAGCTTATAATTGTGGGGGAGACTGGGGAGCACTACTGCAGTGCCAGTTATAGGTTATAGCAGGAGCCAGGAGTACATAATATATTATATAGTGAGTGACCACCAGACACACAGTGCAGTTTATTTAATATATCCGTTCTCTGCCTGAAAAAAGCGATACACACAGTGACTCAGTCAGTCACATGCCATATCTGTGTGCACTGCTCAGGCTCAGGCCAGTGTGCTGCATCATCTATATATATTATATATCTGTCTGACTGCTCAGCTCACACAGCTTATAATTGTGGGGGAGACTGGGGAGCACTACTGCAGTGCCAGTTATAGGTTATAGCAGGAGCCAGGAGTACATAATATTATAGTAAAATTAAACAGTGCACACTTTTGCTGCAGGAGTGCCACTGCCAGTGTGACTAGTGACCAGTGACCTGACCACCAGTATATATAATATTAGTAGTATACTATCTCTTTATCAACCAGTCTATATTAGCAGCAGACACAGTACAGTGCGGTAGTTCACGGCTGTGGCTACCTCTGTGTCGGCACTCGGCAGCCCGTCCATAATTGTATATACCACCTAACCGTGGTTTTTTTTTCTTTCTTTATACATACATACTAGTTACGAGTATACTATCTCTTTATCAACCAGTCTATATTAGCAGCAGACACAGTACAGTGCGGTAGTTCACGGCTGTGGCTACCTCTGTGTCGGCACTCGGCAGCCCGTCCATAATTGTATATACCACCTAACCGTGGTTTTTTTTTCTTTCTTTATACATACATACTAGTTACGAGTATACTATCTCTTTATCAACCAGTCTATATATTAGCAGCAGACACAGTACAGTGCGGTAGTTCACGGCTGTGGCTACCTCTGTGTCGGCACTCGGCAGCCCGTCCATAATTGTATATACCACCTAACCGTGGTTTTTTTTTCTTTCTTTATACATACATACTAGTTACGAGTATACTATCTCTTTATCAACCAGTCTATATATTAGCAGCAGACACAGTACAGTGCGGTAGTTCACGGCTGTGGCTACCTCTGTGTCGGCACTCGGCAGCCCGTCCATAATTGTATATACCACCTAACCGTGGTTTTTTTTTCTTTCTTTATACATACATACTAGTTACGAGTATACTATCTCTTTATCAACCAGTCTATATATTAGCAGCAGACACAGTACAGTGCGGTAGTTCACGGCTGTGGCTACCTCTGTGTCGGCACTCGGCAGCCCGTCCATAATTGTATATACCACCTAACCGTGGTTTTTTTTTCTTTCTTTATACATACATACTAGTTACGAGTATACTATCTCTTTATCAACCAGTCTATATATTAGCAGCAGACACAGTACAGTGCGGTAGTTCACGGCTGTGGCTACCTCTGTGTCGGCACTCGGCAGCCCGTCCATAATTGTATATACCACCTAACCGTGGTTTTTTTTTCTTTCTTTATACATACATACTAGTTACGAGTATACTATCTCTTTATCAACCAGTCTATATATTAGCAGCAGACACAGTACAGTGCGGTAGTTCACGGCTGTGGCTACCTCTGTGTCGGCACTCGGCAGCCCGTCCATAATTGTATATACCACCTAACCGTGGTTTTTTTTTCTTTCCTTATACATACATACTAGTTACGAGTATACTATCTCTTTATCAACCAGTCTATATATTAGCAGCAGACACAGTACAGTGCGGTAGTTCACGGCTGTGGCTACCTCTGTGTCGGCACTCGGCAGCCCGTCCATAATTGTATATACCACCTAACCGTGGTTTTTTTTTCTTTCTTTATACATACATACTAGTTACGAGTATACTATCTCTTTATCAACCAGTCTATATTAGCAGCAGACACAGTACAGTGCGGTAGTTCACGGCTGTGGCTACCTCTGTGTCGGCACTCGGCAGCCCGTCCATAATTGTATATACCACCTAACCGTGGTTTTTTTTTCTTTCTTTATACATACATACTAGTTACGAGTATACTATCTCTTTATCAACCAGTCTATATTAGCAGCAGACACAGTACAGTGCGGTAGTTCACGGCTGTGGCTACCTCTGTGTCGGCACTCGGCAGCCCGTCCATAATTGTATACTAGTATCCAATCCATCCATCTCCATTGTTTACCTGAGGTGCCTTTTAGTTGTGCCTATTAAAATATGGAGAACAAAAATGTTGAGGTTCCAAAATTAGGGAAAGATCAAGATCCACTTCCACCTCGTGCTGAAGCTGCTGCCACTAGTCATGGCCAAGACGATGAAATGCCAGCAACGTCGTCTGCCAAGGCTGATGCCCAATGTCATAGTACAGAGCATGTCAAATCCAAAACACCAAATATCAGTAAAAAAAGGACTCCAAAACCTAAAATAAAATTGTCGGAGGAGAAGCGTAAACTTGCCAATATGCCATTTACCACACGGAGTGGCAAGGAACGGCTGAGGCCCTGGCCTATGTTCATGGCTAGTGGTTCAGCTTCACATGAGGATGGAAGCACTCAGCCTCTCGCTAGAAAAATGAAAAGACTCAAGCTGGCAAAAGCAGCACAGCAAAGAACTGTGCATTCTTCGAAATCCCAAATCCACAAGGAGAGTCCAATTGTGTCGGTTGCGATGCCTGACCTTCCCAACACTGGACGTGAAGAGCATGCGCCTTCCACCATTTGCACGCCCCCTGCAAGTGCTGGAAGGAGCACCCGCAGTCCAGTTCCTGATAGTCAGATTGAAGATGTCAGTGTTGAAGTACACCAGGATGAGGAGGATATGGGTGTTGCTGGCGCTGGGGAGGAAATTGACCAGGAGGATTCTGATGGTGAGGTGGTTTGTTTAAGTCAGGCACCCGGGGAGACACCTGTTGTCCGTGGGAGGAATATGGCCGTTGACATGCCAGGTGAAAATACCAAAAAAATCAGCTCTTCGGTGTGGAGGTATTTCACCAGAAATGCGGACAACAGGTGTCAAGCCGTGTGTTCCCTTTGTCAAGCTGTAATAAGTAGGGGTAAGGACGTTAACCACCTCGGAACATCCTCCCTTATACGTCACCTGCAGCGCATTCATAATAAGTCAGTGACAAGTTCAAAAACTTTGGGTGACAGCGGAAGCAGTCCACTGACCAGTAAATCCCTTCCTCTTGTAACCAAGCTCACGCAAACCACCCCACCAACTCCCTCAGTGTCAATTTCCTCCTTCCCCAGGAATGCCAATAGTCCTGCAGGCCATGTCACTGGCAATTCTGACGAGTCCTCTCCTGCCTGGGATTCCTCCGATGCATCCTTGCGTGTAACGCCTACTGCTGCTGGCGCTGCTGTTGTTGCCGCTGGGAGTCGATGGTCATCCCAGAGGGGAAGTCGTAAGCCCACTTGTACTACTTCCAGTAAGCAATTGACTGTTCAACAGTCCTTTGCGAGGAAGATGAAATATCACAGCAGTCATCCTACTGCAAAGCGGATAACTGAGTCCTTGACAACTATGTTGGTGTTAGACGTGCGTCCGGTATCCGCCGTTAGTTCACAGGGAACTAGACAATTTATTGAGGCAGTGTGCCCCCGTTACCAAATACCATCTAGGTTCCACTTCTCTAGGCAGGCGATACCGAGAATGTACACGGACGTCAGAAAAAGACTCACCAGTGTCCTAAAAAATGCAGTTGTACCCAATGTCCACTTAACCACGGACATGTGGACAAGTGGAGCAGGGCAGGGTCAGGACTATATGACTGTGACAGCCCACTGGGTAGATGTATGGACTCCCGCCGCAAGAACAGCAGCGGCGGCACCAGTAGCAGCATCTCGCAAACGCCAACTCTTTCCTAGGCAGGCTACGCTTTGTATCACCGCTTTCCAGAATACGCACACAGCTGAAAACCTCTTACGGCAACTGAGGAAGATCATCGCGGAATGGCTTACCCCAATTGGACTCTCCTGTGGATTTGTGGCATCGGACAACGCCAGCAATATTGTGTGTGCATTAAATATGGGCAAATTCCAGCACGTCCCATGTTTTGCACATACCTTGAATTTGGTGGTGCAGAATTTTTTAAAAAACGACAGGGGCGTGCAAGAGATGCTGTCGGTGGCCAGAAAAATTGCGGGACACTTTCGGCGTACAGGCACCACGTACAGAAGACTGGAGCACCACCAAAAACTACTGAACCTGCCCTGCCATCATCTGAAGCAAGAAGTGGTAACGAGGTGGAATTCAACCCTCTATATGCTTCAGAGGTTGGAGGAGCAGCAAAAGGCCATTCAAGCCTATACAATTGAGCACGATATAGTAGGTGGAATGCACCTGTCTCAAGTGCAGTGGAGAATGATTTCAACGTTGTGCAAGGTTCTGATGCCCTTTGAACTTGCCACACGTGAAGTCAGTTCAGACACTGCCAGCCTGAGTCAGGTCATTCCCCTCATCAGGCTTTTGCAGAAGAAGCTGGAGGCATTGAAGAAGGAGCTAAAAGGGAGCGATTCCGCTAGGCATGTGGGACTTGTGGATGCAGCCCTTAATTCGCTTAACAAGGATTCACGGGTGGTCAATCTGTTGAAATCAGAGCACTACATTTTGGCCACCGTGCTCGATCCTAGATTTAAAGCCTACCTTGGATCTCTCTTTCCGGCAGACACAGGTCTGCTGGGGTTGAAAGACCTGCTGGTGACAAAATTGTCAAGTCAAGCGGAACGCGACCTGTCAACATCTCCTCCTTCACATTCTCCCGCAACTGGGGGTGCGAGGAAAAGGCTCAGAATTCCGAGCCCACCCGCTGGCGGTGATGCAGGGCAGTCTGGAGCGACTGCTGATGCTGACATCTGGTCCGGACTGAAGGACCTGACAACGATTACGGACATGTCGTCTACTGTCACTGCATATGATTCTCTCAACATTGATAGAATGGTGGAGGATTATATGAGTGACCGCATCCAAGTAGGCACGTCACACAGTCCGTACTTATACTGGCAGGAAAAAGAGGCAATTTAGAGGCCCTTGCACAAACTGGCTTTATTCTACCTAAGTTGCCCTCCCACAAGTGTGTACTCCGAAAGAGTGTTTAGTGCCGCCGCTCACCTTGTCAGCAATCGGCGTACGAGGTTACATCCAGAAAATGTGGAGAAGATGATGTTCATTAAAATGAATTATAATCAATTCCTCCGCGGAGACATTGACCAGCAGCAATTGCCTCCACAAAGTACACAGGGAGCTGAGATGGTGGATTCCAGTGGGGACGAATTGATAATCTGTGAGGAGGGGGATGTACACGGTGATATATCGGAGGGTGAAGATGAGGTGGACATCTTGCCTCTGTAGAGCCAGTTTGTGCAAGGAGAGATTAATTGCTTCTTTTTTGGGGGGGGTCCAAACCAACCCGTCATATCAGTCACAGTCGTGTGGCAGACCCTGTCACTGAAATGATGGGTTGGTTAAAGTGTGCATGTCCTGTTTTGTTTATACAACATAAGGGTGGGTGGGAGGGCCCAAGGACAATTCCATCTTGCACCTCTTTTTTCTTTTCTTTTTCTTTGCATCATGTGCTGATTGGGGAGGGTTTTTTGGAAGGGACATCCTGCGTGACACTGCAGTGCCACTCCTAGATGGGCCCGGTGTTTGTGTCGGCCACTAGGGTCGCTAATCTTACTCACACAGTCAGCTACCTCATTGCGCCTCTTTTTTTCTTTGCGTCATGTGCTGTTTGGGGAGGGTTTTTTGGAAGGGACATCCTGCGTGACACTGCAGTGCCACTCCTAGATGGGCCCGGTGTTTGTGTCGGCCACTAGGGTCGCTAATCTTACTCACACAGCTACCTCATTGCGCCTCTTTTTTTCTTTGCGTCATGTGCTGTTTGGGGAGGGTTTTTTGGAAGGGACATCCTGCGTGACACTGCAGTGCCACTCCTAGATGGGCCCGGTGTTTGTGTCGGCCACTAGGGTCGCTTATCTTACTCACACAGCGACCTCCGTGCAAATTTTAGGACTAAAAATAATATTGTGAGGTGTGAGGTATTCAGAATAGACTGAAAATGAGTGTAAATTATGGTTTTTGAGGTTAATAATACTTTGGGATCAAAATGACCCCCAAATTCTATGATTTAAGCTGTTTTTTAGTGTTTTTTGAAAAAAACACCCGAATCCAAAACACACCCGAATCCGACAAAAAAAATTCGGTGAGGTTTTGCCAAAACGCGTTCGAACCCAAAACACGGCCGCGGAACCGAACCCAAAACCAAAACACAAAACCCGAAAAATTTCAGGCGCTCATCTCTAATTATAATATGGGGTATTTATATCATAACCCTACCAGTTTCCCTTGCCCTCCAGATTTTAAGTCATCTATAAACATCACATGTCGCTCAGCATACCCATACATTATCTTTATCATAGATGATCTCTGTTCATATTTAGATTAATATTGATATATGTCTTAATTTATTAATCGCAATCATCATTGGGAAGTAGAATACACGCAACTACTATTGAGAACCCGAGGAATGTTGTGAAAAAACAAAGCTATCATCCACTTCACAAGTGTCTGAGCATGCAAATCCTGAATAGTACAGCTGCATACATCTACGTTATTAAAACACTTAGGTTTTTTCCCCCCAGTATATTTACTAATATTTTTTCCTATTACAAAATCGCGAGTAATATTGATACTTATTATGTTTATTTTGTACATTTTATATATGTCACGTTTTTTTATTTTTATAATATAAAGGAATAGAGGACGTTTTTAGTATAGTACTACGATCCCAGGAAGGTGGAACGCACACATCCGGGATCTCGCACCTGTGGAACGCAAAGGGGAGGAAGTGCGTCATCTACACTTCCTGTGTGCGTCGCGCTAACCCGGAACATGCGTTCTACACACGCTGGTTTTGTGCATATACTTTGAGGATAGAGCCAGGAAGGAAATCTGATTGGCTATTTTAATCGGTTGCTATGACAACCCGTATTTATGAGATATCAATGGATTTATACTGTTTTTATGGTTTTAATTCTGTACATTTTATACCAGTTTGATAACGTCTTGCAATTACTATATATAGAGGCAACTATTATGTTTTTAATTAAGAGAGTACCTGTAGTTCCTCCACTATATAATTAAAAGGGGTGGGATCTAACAGAGAATAAATAGATTGCTCTGGGATCCTACCACCACTATCACACTGAGGAAGACCAGCGTAGTCGAAACGCGTTGGTGGCATGCTTTTTGTGAGAACTTGGTGACCTTTGTTTTGGCGGCTCCCAGCAGATTTGGTAAGAACATTTGGGCCCTCTATATGTTTCTTGCCCGTCATTGGGATCATTACAACTGCCGAGACAAGGTGACCCAGGTTCCCATCTTTTTTGTATATATTTTTATTCATGTTTGTGGAATAAAATCCGTTTGTTGTATTACAAGTATGGCTTTTGGTGGAGAATTACTACAGTTATATTTTGAAAGAAACCGCTACGTGAACATACCCCGCATTCTTCAAGTAAGCCCACGTGTAAGCGTGTTATGTCAAGAGTTATTGAGAAACTATATTATTTTATAGTTCGAAAGATACCTTTACGTGTGTCCATTCATCTAGCTATATGTAAGCTTAAAAAGTGAGCATCTTGTATTTGTGATCTCTCACATTTTTCGGGTGGTCCCATAACGTGATAAAAAGACACAGAGTAAAAGGGACTCATCTTTATTCCCTCATCTGTCATACCCCAAAGATAAGGTTTACGAGAACCACTACACATTGGAGTTTGTTTTTTGTGTGTTTTCTTTCTCATGTTCCATATCTCGGAGAATAATCCTATAAATCAGGAATCCTTGGGAGCAAAGTTTTCCTTTAGAAGTTTGAAAGATACCTTTATAGGAGTCTACATATGTATGTTGAAGTAAGCAAGAAAGTGAGCATTTTGGTGTTTTTGACTGATACACTTTCCGGGTGGTCCCAGAATATCATATAAAGACACGAAGGAGGGGAGATTATATATCCCGCATTCCCGTTGTATAACTTCTGTTATGTCTTAAAGAACTACTACACATTGGAAATTTCTTTCTGTTTCCTTCCTTTATGTACCATCTAATTGGAGAAAATTCCACGAGACATCTGTCAGAGACTTTGAGATTTTCTGGAAACAAACTGGTCTTAACATCTGTCAGAGACTTTGAGATTTTCTGGAAACAAACTGGTCTTGAAACTCTATATATTCATTGAATCTAGTGTTTAAGCGTATTTTGTATATAATTTTTGTACTGTAGTATTGTTTGATTTCCGGTTGATAACTCCGGAACATATACATATTTGCAGCTGTAACACTTCCAGCGCAGGGAAGTATAACCTTTTTTTCAGCTCAGTATGTGTCAGTCATTTACCTGGGGATGAGATGGTGCCAGGATGCACTATGGGACAGTGGCGTGCGGTGAGGTCAGTGGCTGGTGAGGCACTGCAGCCATAATGTCCGCCGAATCCTGCCAATGACCCCTACCACCGCCAAGCCTATGCCCGCTACTGCCCCTGAGCCGATGCCTGCTGCCACCGCCAGTGGCTTACAAACTCGCCCACTATCAACTGACCCAGCCCTCCGCCACTAATTTGCATCTCAGTCCGATGCCGCCAATTCCCGCTGCCTGCCTGCTCATCATACTTGTGATATATTGTACATTTTTATAGAAAAAATTATAATAGTTAGTGTTTGGGACTGGGGAAGGGAGTGGGAGGAGGACATGAATGCAATTTTGTTGTCCAGGGCTTCCATTAACTTAATAGCACCGTGGATGTGGCGCCATTAAGTTAATGGATGTCCTGGACAACAAAATAGCCAGCAGAGGGTGACGCCAGAGAGAGGGTGACAGCAGTGGGTGACAGGGAGTGGGTGTCGCCAGGGAGAATGTGACAGCTCAGGCATAAAAATAAATCATTAACACTCTTCAGGTCATGGGGGTCACACTGAAAAGCTTGCTACAGAGAAAGATCAGTGATGGAGAAGAGAGTCAAACAAACTCAGGAGGTCAACAGTCTAAGCTGGTATTAAAATGCAAGCTCTGCAGGCATCAGCCACCACACTGCTACTGTTGTGCAAGGTAGCATGAGAATGGGTCACCTTGGTGCATACACTGACTGAGTCCGGGTGGAGGTTGCTGCTTCAATCACAACAGCCCTAAACCTCTGATACAGGCCAAGAAGGAGCCCTGGACGTAATTTTGCGGTGCGAGCAGTGATGCTATCACACTGTCACACTGCACCGAGATGAGAGGAGAAAAAACAACACAGTGCCAGGGGTGGCAGCAGCAGGAGCTGGGGGCAGGTGAGGAGTGGAGTGGAGTGGGGATGGGATGTGAGGAGAACTGAGGAGCTGAGAGGTGATGACGGCAGCCTGCATCGGCAGGTGAGGAGGATCAGGCTCTGACCGGACCAAAATTGCCGCTGCAACCCGGACCAGTGGCAAACGCAGGATTTAGCGAGGGGGGTTTCCGTGGGTGTGTATGTATATGTGCATGCATGTGTAATATATATAGATAGATAGATAGATAGATAGATAGATAGATAGATAGATAGATAGATAGAACGGAGAAACAATGGCGGCACTCTGGAGACTTGATTAAAGATGTGTAGAAATAGTGCTGTTAATTCAACGTTTCGGGGTACAAGCCCCCATCTTCAGGATACACTAACCGTTACCCTCTCCTGTGACAGTGCCAGATCTCGGTCATGAGAAGGGGGCGGAGCTACACGAAACAGAGGGGGCGGAGCTACATGGGACCAAGCTGCTATATCTTCGGCCAGCCTGTGGTAGATAAGTTGGGGGAGAGTAAGTGTGTGTGTGTGTATTTATTTTGTATGGTTTTATAAATATATATAGATTTAATGTATTTTTTTTTCTTAATTTATTGTATTATTGTTTTTTTTAATTTTTTTGGGGGTGGAGTGCCTGCCTAATTTGCGAGTTTTGGGCCCCAGAATTTCTGATGGCGGCCCTGGCGGTGGGGTGTGGGGGCCTCTGCAGCCGGAGACTGGCATTGATGCCCCGGCAGGGGCGTGGGGGACTGTGCAGCCGGACACATTCAATGATGTCCTGGTGGGGAAGTGGGGTCCGCGGCTGCAGTGGGGAAAGTTATCACTTTCCGAAAAACTGTCTTCTCAAAAAGTACAGTTTTTCGGAAGTGATAATTTTCTCATGCTAGCATGATGAATTATGAAAAATTGTGGGAGAATGCATTGAGAATTGAAAACTAAAAATTCTCATTGCACAATTTTTTCATAATGAATATGTCCTGTCCCTGCTCGAAGAGGATAAAGGTTTCCTGCTACACACTCCATGCAGCGTCCCCTGTCCTCATTCTGCTATTCCCAGTCCAGGGATATCTGGGACGTGTCAGTGAGACGTGTCGGTGGGAGAGAGCGGAGGCCCACCTGCTGTACCTACTGCGGGCTGCCTGTCGGTAAGCAGGTTCATTGGGGGATGGGGAGCTGGATGTAGGCTGCGGAGTGAAATTTAGCACATGTATTTTCTTTGTGTGCAGCAGGTGTGTTCTATGTATGTTGTATATGGGATTCATGTTATTGTGTGCTATGGGTTACATTTGACACAAAATTGTGAGAGTGTCTCCATAGGCATAAAGTGCTTAAAGCCATCTGAGGACAACGTTAAATAATGTAGTGATAGACACGCCCAATGGGCTGTGCTAGACACGCCCCCTCTGGAGGTGCATACCCTAATAGAATTTTCTGCGCATGCCTATGATATTCTCCAAATAAATCACAGAATTCCAGGATCCGGCTTAAGGGGGTAATTCAGAGTTGATCGTAGCAGCAAATTTGTTATCAGTTGGGCAAAACCATGGTGGTCATTCCGAGTTGTTCGCTCGTTGCCGATTTTCGCTATGCTGCGATTTGTTGCTAAATGCGCATGCGCATGGTACGCAGCGCGCATGCGCTTAGTTATTTAACAAAAAACTTAGCAGTTTTGCTGTTGTTCGTGCGGCGCTTTTCAGTCGCACTGCTGATCAGTGAGTGATTGACAGGAAAGGGGCATTTCTGGGAGGTAACTGAGCGTTTTCTGGGAGTGTGCTAAAAAACGCAGGCGTGTCAGGGAAAAACGCGGGAGTGTCTGGAGAAACGGGGGAGTGGCTGGCCGAACGCAGGGCGTGTTTGTGACTTCAAACCAGGAACTAAACGGACCGAGCTGATCGCAATCTAGGAGTAGGTCTGGAGCTACTCAGAAACTGCAAGAAAATATTTAGTAGCAGTTCTGCTAATCTTTCGTTTGCTATTCTGCTAAGCTAAGATACACTTCCAGAGGGTGGCGGCCTAGCGTGTGCAATGCTGCTAAAAGCAGCTAGCGAGCGAACAACTCGGAATGAGGGCCCATGTGCACTGCAGGGGAGGCAGATATAACATGTGCAGAGAGAGTTAGATTTGGGTGGGGTGTGTTCAAACTGAAATCAAAATTGCAGTTTAAAAATAAAGCAGCCAGTATTTACCCTGCACAGAAACAAAATAACCCACCCAAATCTAACTCTCTCTGCACATGTTATATCTGCCACACCTGCAGTGCACATGGGGGGTCATTCCAAGTTGATTGCACGTAGCAACTTTTTGCTGCTTGTGCAGTCAACCTGACGCCGCCTATGGGGGAGTGTATTTTAGCATATCAGGGCTGCGATCGCTTGTGTAGCCCTGCTATCCAAAAAAAGTTTACTGCAAAACAAGACCAGGGTCAGACCTACTTACCCTGTGCGACAGATCCAGCGACGAAGGTCCCGGGATTGACATCAGACATCCGCCCTCCAAACGTCTGGACACGCCTGCGTTCGGATCTCCACGCCCAGAAAACGGTGAGTAGACGTCCCGGAACGCCTCCCCGCTGTCAATCTTCTTGCGATCGCGCTAGCGGTCACTTTCTTCTTTGTTCTAGCCACTGCCGGGCAACAGCGCGCGTGCGCATTGCACCCGCCACGTATTGCGCCTACCACGCATTGCACCCGCTGCGCATGCACAGTTCCGACCCGTTCGCACCGCAGCGAAGAACCGCTGCATGCAAACGGGTCGGAATGACCCCCATGGTTTTGCCCAACTGCTAACAAATTTGCTGCTGCGATCAACTCTGAATTACTCCCTAAGACTCCAGTAGTAGCATCAGGTAGTCAAAGCCAGAAGAACAGGTAAGAAAGGTCAGAACTCTCTGATAATTACCCTGGTTCTGATATTACAGTTTCACTATTATGTCCAAGAGTGCCGTCTTTTCTCTCTGTCTCTCACTACACTTGTATAGAATCATAATCTGGCTCTGATCCTGGGCAGCAGCACAGCCCTCATTACAGCCCTGTTTTATTATTCAGCGCAGCACAACCTACTTCTGAAAATTGTGAAGTCCATCATATCTCTGTCAGTAGCGGATCTTGCTACGGGCAAACAGGATTTTTGCCCGGGGCGCCGCCTTCCAAAGGGCGCCACCACTGTGGCAAGATCCGCTACTGGTGCCAGTGCTGTGCACGATGAAGTCATCGCGCACCCGCACTGCATTGTGGGAGCGGCACATAGACGCTAGAGATCATAATTGACAATAGATCCAAGGATCGTGCCGGTGTCCGGAGACGGAGGGCAGCAGCGGTCGGGAAGCAGGAGCAGGGATTAAGTATTAATATTTTTTTTTTGTAAGCGGCACAACTAGGGGGCACAACTCTACAGGAGGTACAGTACTGGGGGCACAACTGTACAGGGGGCACACCAGGGCCGCCATCAGGGGGGTGCTGAGGGCACAGCTGTCCCAGGCCCAGCCTCTCTGAAGAGAGAGGAGTGCCCGGGATGCTCATGCAGCCGCCTGCCCACCCGCTGTCATCCCCGCTGTTTTGCCGCTGTCCTCCAATCCACCAGTAGCTCTGTATTGAAAAACGTCTCTCCCAAAATGGCCGCAGCCACAGAGGAGACAGTTATTCAAGATACTTGAGGAGCCCTCTAGTATCTTTAATAACTGTCTCGTTTGAGGTGGCGGCCATTTTGAGAGGGACATTTTCAATACAGAGCTGCAAGAGGACGAAGGACAACAGCAGAACAGTGGGGACAGAGGCGGGCAGGCAGCAACATGAGCATCTTTGGCCCTCCAGACAGCGGCACATGTATGTATGCATGTGTATATAATATATACATATAAAAAAAAGAAAAATTAGGTGAGATCTTAAGGTGTCTGATGGCGAATTTAAAAACTTCAACTAAAATAAAAAAATAAATGTGCCTACCTTAAATACACAGACTTGAGGGGGTGGCTTTGTGTCTGCATAGAAATTTTTTTTTTATTATTTTTTGGAGTATATATTTATTTTTATTTAACTTTTATTTCGGGGGGCGGAAGGGGGGGGGGGGCTTCCTATTTTGTCAGTCCCGGGCCCCACAATTTCTGGTGGCAGCCCTGGGGCACACTACTGGGGGCACAAATCTACAGGGGGAATAGTACTGGGGGAACAACTACTGAGGGCACAGCTTCAGGGGGCATAACTGACCACGTCCCTTCTCCATGAAGCCATGCCCCTATTTTTTCACCCTGGGCGCCACAAGGTCTAGATCCAGCCCTGATCTCTATATGCATTATCTGTATGACATTGGTATACAGCACACGGCCCTATCTTTGCTGGGACTGCTGGTTACCAGATGACGGGAGGAGAAATTTCAAAACGTTGCAATTTCAATCATATTTTAGGTGATTCTTAATAAATATACCCCTTAGACTATGAGAAGATTAAAGTATGGCGTGGGACCACATCACCAATTTAGGACACGGGTTGGAAAAAAGACTACTGGGCTGAAGTTGTGGTTAGTATGTATTTCTGCTTTCATTTTTTGTTTTAATCAGTTTGTCAAACATCTTACTCGAAAGAGAAGAGGTTTCATTTCTTCCAAACACCTAAGCGCCCTCTGCTGGTAACAAAGTAGATGTCTTCCAAACACCTCAGTGCCCTCTGCTGGTAACAGAGTATATGTCTTCCAAACACCTCAGCGCCCTCTGCTGGTAACAGAGTATATGTCTTCCAAACACCTCAGCGCCCTCTGCTGGTAACAGAGTAGATGTCTTCTTTGGCCTTTAATTAAAATGTCACTTGTACATTAGTAGGATTCAGTATGATATCCCAGTTGTTGGGATGTCGGCGGTCACATGACCGACACCGACATCCTGACATTGAAGAACCCGACATCAGACATCCCCCCTTCCCCTACCCTAACCCTTCGGGGGGCGGCTACATGTGTGTCTAATACCCGGATTCTCTTAGACAAGCCTCTTAACAGAGAACTCCAGTGAATGACATTTTGCTGTGTAGAGACTGACGGGACTGCACTGAGAGTCTCCACAGCTTTATGCCATCCATGGTTGGTGCTACTATTATTATCTATTCATGTGGAGACAATAAGCTACTATTGTACAATTATATTGTCATCTTGTAAGCTAACAGTGACTCTGAGATCCATTAATAATATACAGCCTTCAAATTTTATATATGATATTTACTATTATTTTAACTGCTGATGCAGAGTTAGATTATTTTATAAAAATTTAAATATGTTGATCAATGAATCTTTCTTTTATTCTAACTAAATAAATAGTAACAAGTTCTAAATAGAGTGTTAAGTTTGTGCTACAGCCAGGGGCATAACTGGAACTTTTGGGCCCCATAGCAAAATCTTTAAAGCTTCCCCCTGCCCCCCTTTATCACTACAGTGCCCCTTATGTGAGCAGGAGAGAGAGAGATAGACACACACACACACACACACACACACACACACACACACACACACACACACACACACACACACACACACACACACACTCACAGGGGGTGTCGGGTGAGAGAGAGTGAGAGGAGCAAGAAAGAGAGTGAGAGAGGTCAGGGAGAGAGAGTTTCATGGAAACAGAAGGAATGAGAAAAAGAGAGACAGGAACGAGAGAGAGGGTGTCAGAGAGAGAGAGAGAGAGAACAGGGAGGAGGTAGAGAGAGGGAGGGAAGCGAGCAAGAGTGTCAGGGAGGGGCAGAGAAAGAGAGGGGAACAAAAGAGAGTGAGAGTGTCAGGGAGAGAAAGAGAGGGAGAGAGAGGGTGTCAGGAAGAGAGAGAGAGAGAATGTGTCAGGGAGACAGACAGTGTCATAAAGAGAGAGAGACAGTGTCAGAGAGGGAGAGAGTGATAGTGTCAGGGAGAGAGGGGGAGAGAGACAGTGTTGGAAGAGAGACAGTGTCAGAGAGAGATAAAGTGTCAGGGAGAGAGAGAGGCAGTGTCAGGGAGGGAGAGAGAGAAGGGGACATTATCATTGAGAGAGAGGAGACAGTGTCAGAAGGAGAGACAGTGTCAGGGAGGGACAGAGAGGGGGGGCAGTATCAAGGAGAGGGAGAGACAGTGTTAGATAAAGACTGTCAGGGAGAGAGAGGGAGAGAGCGACAGTGTCAGGGAGAGAGAAAGGGACAGTATCAGGGAGAGAGAGACAGTCTCATAGAGAGAGTGAGAGTGTGTCAGGGAGAGAGAAAGAGAGAGAGGAGCAAAGGAGAGAGTATCAGGGAGAGAGAGGGGGAGAAAGGAAGAGAGGGGGTGGAACAAGCAGGAGATACATTACCTGTCCCTCCTGAACACAGCAGAGGTCACTGATGGGGGTGGACACTTAACTAAATTAGTCCCCACCCCCTAAATACCCTCGAATTGTGTCACCGTTTGGCAGCCGGGAATTGGAGCTGGCCAGAAAGGACTCCAGAACCCCTCCCCCCCCCCCCCCCCCCCTCTACATCCTCCGCATAGCTGTAGCCTGCGCGGTAAGGGGTGCTTTAGGCTGCAGCAGCTGTTCTACGGAGGGTGAAGGGGGAGCTTTGGGCCTTCGAGGCAGCCGATGTCTGGGTGCAGGGGGAGCAGTGGGCCCTGTAAGTAGCTCAGGCCCCATAGGAGCTGCACCCTCGGTAGTTACGCCACTGGCTACAGCAGTGCCGCTGTGTTTTTTCTCACATGCAAAATAGGTTGGTGTAGTGGACACTGATGTGAACACCTCGGCTTGGCACTGCGCTGTGTATCGCTCGTGTAAATGCACCACAGAAAAATATGAATAATTTTTAAAATAGATTTGTTAGCTACTCTGAGGTGGTGCTCACACCTTGTTCTCCACTAACTGGCTATCTCTCATTGTCTCCTCTAGCCTTCAGCCCAGTCTAGCAGATCTCTTCCAGAAGACAATCCGCAGGACTAAATTTCAACATCTGTATATTTACAATTACAAAACAAAACCCCAAAGAACAGGATCGAGGTCAACACCGGAACATTTTGCTGGTTGCCACCAAATGGAATCAACTTTCCTTTGTCCGCTGGATAATATTTATATTTGAAGGAGATTATAAAAGACGTATGATTAGAGCCCAGCCAACATTATCCAAAGGTCATGTGCCTGAGCCAGAGGGGAAAAAAGTCAAACCATACGTTCGCTGCTTGATGTTCCTAGAGCAGAGATTCCGACTGTTACTGGGCCTCACTAAATTTATTACTGAGAATGATAAAATTCTGCTGAATGGCTGGAATTGCTCATTACTTGGTGCGTGGTCTGTTTTTCACAAACACTGACTTAAAGGTCACAGATCTGGCTCTCATATCTACAAGTGAATCACAGAGATGGAAAGTTTCTCCATGGAAAGGGTGCCAGTAGCCTAATGGAAAGAATGGAACTTGCTCTTAGTGCATATCAGTCATGCTACATGGTTGGGTAGATGAAGGCTTCTCTTTGTGGTTATCTGACGGTGGTCTTATGATCATCAATCAAAACCAGTATTAACCTGCATCCAATATACATATTTATATGTTTATATTCATTACAGTGCTGCAAGCATGATTGTAATAAATACATTCAGCTTCCATGATGACCTCAGTGGTTCTCCCAACATGATATCGTAGACCCAATAATTTTAATTTGTTATCCCCGCTATTTGAGGCAATAAGAAATGAATGGTCACCCAAATGTATTAAGATGCACCCACAGGGACAGAGGCTCTTTCTTTGGGAGCTGTGCACTCTACTGTGCATTTATGGTGAGGGATCCTATGAATAACCTCTCCCGGTAAGTCTTTCTGAAAGTAATGCATAGGCTACAATGCCAACCAATCAGCATTGAAGTAACATTTTTAATTTGCATACTATAAACTTATACAGAGCAGCTGACTGGTTGCTATGGGCAACTTCTCCACTGACTCACTTCTTCAGTCTTTTCACTGCTTCATGAATAGACCCCTAGAATCTAACAGATATTATTGGTCTCCGATGATACATAATGCCAAGCAGGTGGGCTGACCACTTTAATAGAAGCCACCATCATGTTGTTAATGGTTAGATGCTCATATTGGCTACAGCCTAGCGCTAGCCTCTTCCATTTCCAACTGCCCTAAGTATGAACACGCAGAAATGAGCAGAGCTGAGAGTCTTCCTGCTATGCTGCAATAAACAGGTTTAGAACTTTAGATCGATAAGAGAAACAATGATACAATATTTTGATAAAAAAACTCATCACTTTTAAATACAGAAAACAAGAGCATATGGACAGGAACTTCTAAGAGGAAAAGAGGAAGAGTTCTCCTATAGCCAGGACATTGGTCAGTGGGGGATAATTCAGACTTGATCGTAGCCAGTGCCAGATTAAGGTCCACATGGGCCTGGAGCTGAAATGTATGAAGGGCCTATTGTGTGCCTTGGTAGGAGGTATGACAAGCGTTGCGGTGAGGGTGGTACAAATAGGGGGTGTGGCCTATGCCATGGGTGTGGCTGTCTCCATAGCGGTCATAGCTAGTGCCTACCTTCAACCATTTAGTAGAGGAGCAGAACAACAGACCCATACACACAGTGGTCGTCGAATTTTGAAGTGGGGGTATGGCAAATGAAACGGGATTACTCAGGGGGCATTGCCACTGAAAATGAGTGTGTCCTTTAAAGTACATGAATTAATGTGCCCCCTCCCCTCCTAGTCTGTATAGCTACCCATTAGGGTACGTGTTTCCAAAAGCACATAAAGGGACGGACACAACAGTGAGTGGTGGACCCATGTGCACACCCACCCCACATAAGAAAATATAAAAATGATATTCTATATAATTTGCAGCAACCGTCACTGCGGTTACAGTAAGGGGTGCATGCAGCGCCAACATTTATTAGGACATATTTCTCTGGCTGCCTCCAGTCACCCACAAACATTCTTCTACTCACCAATTCTCTCACTAAGGGTGGGATGTACTATAGATATGCAGCCAAAACTTAAGAAAATAAGATTTTACTTACCGGTAAATCTATTTCTCGTAGTCCGTAGAGGATGCTGGGGACTCCGTAAGGACCATGGGGATAGACGGGCTCCGAAGGAGACATGGGCACTTTAAGAAAGAATTTAGTTCCTGGTGTGCACTGGCTCCTCCCTCTATGCCCCTCCTCCAGACCTCAGTTAGAGAAACTGTGCCCAGAGGAGATGGACAGTACGAGGAAAAGATTTTGTTAATCCAAGGGCAAGATTCATACCAGCCACACCAATCACACCGTATAACTTGTGATAACTACCCAGTTAACAGTATGAAAACAACATATCATCAGTTCAAGACCGATGCAACTATAACATAACCCTTATTGAAGCAATAACTATATACATGTATTGCAGAAGAAGTCCGCACTTGGGAGGGGCGCCCAGCATCCTCTACGGACTACGAGAAATAGATTTACCGGTAAGTAAAATCTTATTTTCTCTAACGTCCTAGAGGATGCTGGGGACTCCATAAGGACCATGGGGATTATACCAAAGCTCCCAAACGGGCGGGAGAGTGCGGATGACTCTGCAGCACCGATTGAGCAAACATGAGGTCCTCCTCAGCCTGGGTATCAAACTTGTAGAATTTTGCAAAAGTGTTTGAACCCGACCAAGTAGCAGCTCGACACAGCTGTAGTGCCAAGGCCCCCCGGGCAGCCGCCCAAGAAGAGCCCACCTTCCTAGTGGAATGGGCCTTGACCGATTTTGATAACGGCAAACCAGCCGTAGAATGCGCTTGCTGAATCGTGTTACAAATCCAGCGAGCAATAGTTTGCTTTGAAGCAGGGGCATCAATCTTGTTGGATGCATACAGGACAAACAGCGCTTCAGTTTTCCTGACTCTAGCCGTTCTGGCTACGTAAATTTTCAAAGCCCTGACCACATCAAGTAACTCGGAATCCTCCAAGTCATGTGTAGCCACAGGCACCACAATAGGTTGGTTCATATGAAAAGATGAAACCACTTTTGGCAGAAATTGCGAACGGGTCCGCAATTCTGCTCTATCCAAATGGAAAACCAAATAGGGGCTTTTATGTGACAAAGCCGCTAATTCAGACACTCGCCTAGCCGAAGCCAAGGCTAATAACATGACCACCTTCCACGTGAGATATTTCAACTCCACCGTTTTAAGTGGTTCAAACCAGTGTGACTTTAGGAAACTTAATACCACGTTAAGATCCCAAGGTGCCACCGGAGGCACAAAAGGAGGCTGAATATGCAGCACTCCCTTTACAAAAGTCTGAACTTCTGGGAGAGAAGCAAATTCTTTTTGAAAGAAAATGGATAGGGACGAAATCTGGACCTTAATGGAACCTAATTTAAGGCCCAAATTCACTCCAGTTTGTATGAAGTGAAGGAAACGGCCCAGATGGAATTCTTCCGTAGGAGCATTCTTGGTCTCACACCAAGAAACATATTATCGCCATATACGGTGATAATGTTTTGCTGTTACTTCCTTCCTAGCCTTTATCAGCGTAGGGATAACCTCAACCGGAATGCCTTTTTCTGCTAGGATCCGGCGTTCAACCGCCATGCCGTCAAACGCAGCCGCGGTAAGTCTTGGAACAGACAGGGTCCCTGTTGCAACAGGTCCTGTCTTAGAGGAAGAGGCCACGGATCTTCTGTGAGCAGTTCCTGCAGATCTGGATACCAGGTCCGTCTTGGCCATTCTGGAACAATGAGGATTGTTCTCACTCCTTTTCTTCTTATTATCCTCAACACCTTTGGTATGAGAGGAAGAGGAGGAAATACATAGACTGACCGGAACACCCACGGTGTCACTAGGGCGTCTACCGCTACTGCCTGAGGGTCTCTTGACCTGGCGCAATACCTCTGTAGCTTTTTGTTGAGGCGGGACGCCATCATGTCTATCTGTGGCAGTTCCCACCGACTCACAATCTGTGCGAAGACTTCTGGATGAAGTCTCCACTCTCCTGGGTGTAGGTCGTGTCTGCTGAGGAAGTCTGCTTCCCAGTTGTCCACTCCCGGAATGAACACTGCTGACAGTGTGCTTACATGATTCTCCGCCCAGCGAAGAATTCTGGTGGCTTCCGCCATTGCCACTCTGCTCCTTGTGCCGCCTTGGCGGTTTACATGAGCCACTGCGGTGATGTTGTCTGACTGGATCAGAAGTGGTCGGTCGCGAAGTAAGGTCTCCGCTTGACGTAGGGCGTTGTTTATGGCCCTTAGCTCCAGGATGTTGACGTGAAGACAAGTCTCTTGACTTGACCAAAGACCCTGGAAATTTCTTCCCTGTGTGACTGCTCCCCAACCTCGGAGGCTTGTGTCCGTGGTCACCAGGATCCAGTCCTGAATGCCGAATCTGTGGCCCTCGAGAAGGTGAGCACTCTGCAGCCACCACAGTAGTGACACCCTGGCCCTTGGGGACAGGGTGATCAACCGATGCATCTGAAGATGTGACCCGGACCACTTGTCCAGTAGGTCCCATTGGAAAGTCCTCGCATGGAACCTGCCGAAGGGAATGGCCTCGTATGACGCCACCATCTTTCCCAGGACTCGAGTGCAATGATGCACTGACACCTGTTTTGGTTTCAATAGGTTCTTGACCAGAGTCATGAGTTCCTGGGCCTTCTCTATCGGGAGATAAACCGTCTTCTGGTCCGTGTCCAGAATCATGCCCAAGAAGGGTAGACGAGTCGTAGGAACCAACTGCGACTTTGGAATATTGAGAATCCAGCCGTGTTGCTGTAACACTTTCAGTGAAAGAGATACGCTGTTCAGCAACTGCTCTCTTGATCTCGCTTTTATGAGGAGATCGTCCAAGTACGGGATAATTGTGACACCTTGCTTCCGCAGGAGCACCATCATTTCAGCCATTACCTTGGTGAAAATCCTCGGGGCCGTTGAGAGACCAAACGGCAACGTCTGAAATTGGTAATGACAATCCTGTACCGCAAATCTTAGGTGCGCCTGATGAGGTGGATTAATGGGGCCAAGAAGGTACGCATCCTTTATGTCCAGTGACACCATAAAATTCCCCCTTCCAAGCTTGCGATGACCGCTCTTAGCGATTCCATCTTGAACTTGAACCTTTTCAAGTATAGGTTCAGAGATTTTAAATTCAATATGGGTCTGACCGAACCGTCCGGTTTCGGGACTACAAACATGGTCGAATAATAACCCCTTCCCTGTTGAAGGAGGGGAACCTTGACCACCACCTGCTGAAGATACAATTTTTGTATTGCGTTTAACACTATTTCCCTCTCTTGGGGGGAAGATGGTAGGGCCGATTTGAAATACCGGCGAGGAGGCACCTCTTCGAATTCCAGCTTGTAACCCTGAGACACAATTTCTATTGCCCAAGGATCCACCTGGGAGTGAACCCACATGTGGCTGAAATTCCGAAGACGTGGCCCGACTCCGCCAGTGGAGCCCCAGCGTCATGCGGTGGATATTGCAGAGGCCGGTGAGGACTTCTGTTCCTGGGAACTAGCTGTGTTGTACAGCTTCTTTCCTCTGCCCCTACCTCTGGCAAGAAAGGACGCACCTCGGACTTTCTTGTTTCTTTGTGAACGAAAGGACTGCATTTGATAATGCGGTGCTCTCTTAGGCTGTGAGGGAACATAAGGCAAAAAATTTGACTTTCCAGCTGTAGCTGTGGAGACCAGGTCCGAGAGACCTTCCCCGAACAATTCCTCACCCCTGTAAGGTAAAACCTCCATATGCCTTTTTGAGTCGGCATCACCTGTCCATTGCCGAGTCCACAGGACCCTTCTGGCAGAAATCGACATAGCATTTATTCTAGAACCCAGTAGACTAATGTCTCTTTGAGCATCTCTCAAATATAGGACAGCGTCTTTTATATGCCCCAGGGTCAACAATACAGTATCCTTATCTAGGGTATCCAATTCCTCAGATAAGGTATCAGTCCATGCCGCTACAGCACTACACACCCAGGCCGACGCAATTGCCGGTCTTAGTAAGGTACCTGAATGTGTATAAATGGACTTCAGGGTAACCTCCTGTTTGCGGTCAGCAGCATCTTTGAGGGTAGCCGTATCCTGAGACGGCAGGGCTACCTTTTTGGATAAGCGTGTTAAAGCTTTGTCCACCCTAGGGGAGGATTCCCATCATAGCCTATCCGTTGGCGGGAAAGGATACGCCATAAGAATCCGTTTGGAAATCTGCATTTTCTTATCTGGAGATTCCCAAGCTTTTTCACATAACTCATTCAGTTTGTGTGAGGGGGGAAAAGTTACCTCAGGCTTCTTTCCCTTATACATATACACCCTCGTGTCAGGGACAGGGGTTTCCTCTGTGATATGCAAAACAGCCTTTATTGCTATAATCATATATCGAAGGGATTTAGCCAATTTTGGCTGTAACGTTGCATCATCGTAATCGACACTGGAGTCAGAATCCATGTCGGTATCTGTGTCAACAATTTGGGATAGTGGGCGCTTATGAGACCCTGACGGTCCCTGCGACAGAGGGTCAGGCACGGGTTGAGACCCTGACTGTCCCAATGCATCAGCCTTGTCAAATCTTTTATGCAAGGAATTAACATTATCATTTAAAACCTTCCACATATCCATCCAATCAGGTGTCGGCGCCGTCGGCAGAGACACCACATTCATTTGCTCCCGCTCCTCTCCCACATAGCCTTCCTCATCAGACATGTCGAGTCGACACAAGCGTACGGACACACCATACACACACAGGGAATGTCCTTTCTGAAGACAGTTCCCCCACAAGGCCCTTTGGAGAGACAGAGAGAGAGTATGCCAGCACACACCCCAGCGCTATAATATCCCAGGAATAACACAGTAACTTAATGTTAACCCAGTAGCTGCTGTATGTATAGATTTTGCGCCTAATTATGTGCCCCCCCTCTCTTTTCAACCCTCTTCCACCGTGTATCAGCAGGGGAGAGTCCGGGGAGCTTCCTCTCAGCGGTGCTGTGGAGAAAAAATGGCGCTAGTGAGTGCTGAGGGAGAAGCCCCGCCCCCTCGACGGCGGGCTTCTGTCCCGCTTATACAGTCATTTTGGTGGGGGCTCATATATATATATACAGTGCCCAGCTGTATATATGTGTACTTTTGCCAACATGAGGTCCCAAATGCTGCCCAGGGCGCCCCCCCCCCCCCCCCTGCGCCCTGCACCCTTACAGTGACCGGAGTATGTGAGGTGTGTGGAGCAATGGCGCACAGCTCAGGGCTGTGCGTTACCTCTAGTGAAGATCATGAAGTCTTCTGCCGCCTGTGAAGTCTTCTTTTCTTCTCATACTCACCCGGCTTCTATCTTCCGGCTCTGCGAGGGGGACGGCGGCACGGCTCTGGGACGGACGGCGAGGGTGAGATCCTGCGTACCAATCCCTCTGGAGCTAATGGTGATTAGCCTAAGAAGCAGGACCTAGCTTCAGAGAGTAGGGCTGCTTCTCTCCCCTCAGTCCCTCCATGCAGGGAGTCTGTTGCCAGCAGAGCTCCCTGAAAATAAAAAAACTAACAAAATACTTTCTATCAGTAAACTCAGGAGAGCTCACTGAAAAGCACCCAGCTCCTCTGGGCACAGTATCAAACTGAGGTCTGGAGGAGGGGCATAGAGGGAGGAGCCAGTGCACACCAGGAACTAAATTATTTCTTAAAGTGCCCATGTCTCCTGCGGAGCCTGTCTATCCCCATGGTCCTTACGGAGTCCCCAGCATCCTCTAGGACGTTAGAGAAATCATGTTTTCTGAGCTTTGCCCACATTTCTCTTTGCAATTCCTTCTCAGAGGTAATTGCAATCGGATCCTTCCCAGCACCCCTGGTGCCTGCAGCTTCATGCTTTGCATGCGCAAAGGACAGCTCTTATTGAAAGAGCGGTCCTTTGTGATTTTTTAGGTACATACCAACATTATCAATGCCGGTATGTACCTGATAAGAGGTGGGATGTACTGTACCACATCGTGGATGCTTAGTACATCCTGCCCTAGGCCTGCACAGAGGCTTCTCTACAACACTGGCTGGTGACCGCCACATACAAAAAGGACAGCTACGGCCACACATTTGACCTCACATCGATGGCAGGAACATGGAGGGAGTGAGACACATTGGGTGCAGGGCAGGGGAGGAAAGAACCAGGATAGATTGAAAGAAGACAGGAGGAAGACATTGAAGGAAGACGGGAAGATGGTAGGAACAGGAGGAAGACATTGAAGGAAGACGGGGATATGGTAGGAACAGGAGGAAGACATTGAAGGAAGACGGGCAGATGGTAGGAACAGGAGGAAGACACTGAAGGAAGACGGGGAGATGGTAGGAACAGGAGGAAGACATTGAAGGAAGACGGGGATATGGTAGGAACAGGAGGAAGACATTGAAGGAAGACGGGCAGATGGTAGGAACAGGAGGAAGACACTGAAGGAAGACGGGGAGATGGTAGGAACAGGAGGAAGACATTGCAGGAAGATGGGGAGATGGTAGGAAGAGCAGAGGAGATGAGAGGAAGACAAGAAGAACAAGGGAAAATGGGAGGCTCCTAAACAGCATGGGCTGCTAATTGTCACATAAAAAAAAAAAAGATGTGGTTGTTTAGCTCAGATGAATAGGGAGAGCTGCCAGGAATGGGAAAGAACGGGAGGAGATGGGAGGAACTTGAGAAACACAGGGGGAATAATGGGGGGAGACAAGAGGTACACAGGGGGAATACCGTGGGGAGATAAGAGGAACACAGGAGGAATAACGAAGGAGACAAGAGGCATGCAGGGGGAATAACGTGGGGAGACAAGAGGAACGCAGGGGGAATAACGTGGAGAGACAAGAGGAACACAGGGGGAATAACGGGGGAGATGAGGAACACAGGGGGAATAACGAGGGAGATAAGAGGAATACATGGGGAATAACGAGGGAGATAAGAGGAATACAGGGGGAATAACGGGGGAGATGAGGAACACGGGGAATAACGAGGGAAACGAGGAACACAGGGGGAATAACGAGGGAGACAAGAGGAACACAGGGGGAATAACGGGGGAGATGAGGAACATGGGGGGGAATAGCGGGGGGGAGACAAGAGGAACACAGGGGGCATAATGGGGGAGGGGCGAGACACGAGGAACACAGGGGGAATAACGGGAGACAAGAGGAACACAGGGGGAGTAACGGGGGGAGAACAAAAGGAACACAGAGAATAATGGGGGGGGGGGGGGGGGGAGACAAGAGGAACGCAGGGGGAATAACGGGGAGATGAGAGCAGCACAGGAGGATTAACAGGGTGAGATTGGAGGAAAGAGAATGAAAACAGGACAAAATAGATAGTTACTTATACAAAAAACATTAGTGACAGAGAATAGCAGTTGTGTAATACAGTATGTAACAAACATATATTTATTTACACACACAATGTACATGATGTGGAGCTGTTTTATTACCTCATGAGGCAGGGGTAAAAGCGAGGAGCTCCAGCAAGTGGCGGAGCACTTGCGTTGCTCTTGTGACCAGTCTCCTCTGAGCAGTACATCAATATAGGGCAAGACGATAAAAAAATGCTTTCCGCAGCCCCATATCAGGCCAGCCCACCAGGAAAACATTAGAGATGAGCGCCTGAAATTTTTCGGGTTTTGTGTTTTGGTTTTGGGTTCGGTTCCGCGGCCGTGTTTTGGGTTCGAACGCGTTTTGGCAAAACCTCACCGAATTTTTTTTGTCGGATTCGGGTGTGTTTTGGATTCGGGTGTTTTTTTCAAAAAACACTAAAAAACAGCTTAAATCATAGAATTTGGGGGTCATTTTGATCCCAAAGTATTATTAACCTCAAAAACCATAATTTACACTCATTTTCAGTCTATTCTGAATACCTCACACCTCACAATATTATTTTTAGTCCTAAAATTTGCACCGAGGTCGCTGTGTGAGTAAGATAAGCGACCCTAGTGGCCGACACAAACACCAGGCCCATCTAGGAGTGGCACTGCAGTGTCACGCAGGATGTCCCTTCCAAAAAACCCTCCCCAAACAGCACATGACGCAAAGAAAAAAAGAGGCGCAATGAGGTAGCTGTGTGAGTAAGATTAGCGACCCTAGTGGCCGACACAAACACCGGGCCCATCTAGGAGTGGCACTGCAGTGTCACGCAGGATGTCCCTTCCAAAAAACCCTCCCCAAACAGCACATGACGCAAAGAAAAAAAGAGGCGCAATGAGGTAGCTGACTGTGTGAGTAAGATTAGCGACCCTAGTGGCCGACACAAACACCGGGCCCATCTAGGAGTGGCACTGCAGTGTCACGCAGGATGTCCCTTCCAAAAAACCCTCCCCAATCAGCACATGATGCAAAGAAAAAGAAAAGAAAAAAGAGGTGCAAGATGGAATTGTCCTTGGGCCCTCCCACCCACCCTTATGTTGTATAAACAAAACAGGACATGCACACTTTAACCAACCCATCATTTCAGTGACAGGGTCTGCCACACGACTGTGACTGATATGACGGGTTGGTTTGGACCCCCCCCAAAAAAGAAGCAATTAATCTCTCCTTGCACAAACTGGCTCTACAGAGGCAAGATGTCCACCTCATCTTCACCCTCCGATATATCACCGTGTACATCCCCCTCCTCACAGATTATCAATTCGTCCCCACTGGAATCCACCATCTCAGCTCCCTGTGTACTTTGTGGAGGCAATTGCTGCTGGTCAATGTCTCCGCGGAGGAATTGATTATAATTCATTTTAATGAACATCATCTTCTCCACATTTTCTGGATGTAACCTCGTACGCCGATTGCTGACAAGGTGAGCGGCGGCACTAAACACTCTTTCGGAGTACACACTTGTGGGAGGGCAACTTAGGTAGAATAAAGCCAGTTTGTGCAAGGGCCTCCAAATTGCCTCTTTTTCCTGCCAGTATAAGTACGGACTGTGTGACGTGCCTACTTGGATGCGGTCACTCATATAATCCTCCACCATTCTATCAATGTTGAGAGAATCATATGCAGTGACAGTAGACGACATGTCCGTAATCGTTGTCAGGTCCTTCAGTCCGGACCAGATGTCAGCATCAGCAGTCGCTCCAGACTGCCCTGCATCACCGCCAGCGGGTGGGCTCGGAATTCTGAGCCTTTTCCTCGCACCCCCAGTTGCGGGAGAATGTGAAGGAGGAGATGTTGACAGGTCGCGTTCCGCTTGACTTGACAATTTTGTCACCAGCAGGTCTTTCAACCCCAGCAGACCTGTGTCTGCCGGAAAGAGAGATCCAAGGTAGGCTTTAAATCTAGGATCGAGCACGGTGGCCAAAATGTAGTGCTCTGATTTCAACAGATTGACCACCCGTGAATCCTTGTTAAGCGAATTAAGGGCTGCATCCACAAGTCCCACATGCCTAGCGGAATCGCTCCCTTTTAGCTCCTTCTTCAATGCCTCCAGCTTCTTCTGCAAAAGCCTGATGAGGGGAATGACCTGACTCAGGCTGGCAGTGTCTGAACTGACTTCACGTGTGGCAAGTTCAAAGGGCATCAGAACCTTGCACAACGTTGAAATCATTCTCCACTGCACTTGAGACAGGTGCATTCCACCTACTATATCGTGCTCAATTGTATAGGCTTGAATGGCCTTTTGCTGCTCCTCCAACCTCTGAAGCATATAGAGGGTTGAATTCCACCTCGTTACCACTTCTTGCTTCAGATGATGGCAGGGCAGGTTCAGTAGTTTTTGGTGGTGCTCCAGTCTTCTGTACGTGGTGCCTGTACGCCGAAAGTGTCCCGCAATTCTTCTGGCCACCGACAGCATCTCTTGCACGCCCCTGTCGTTTTTAAAAAAATTCTGCACCACCAAATTCAAGGTATGTGCAAAACATGGGACGTGCTGGAATTTGCCCATATTTAATGCACACACAATATTGCTGGCGTTGTCCGATGCCACAAATCCACAGGAGAGTCCAATTGGGGTAAGCCATTCCGCGATGATCTTCCTCAGTTGCCGTAAGAGGTTTTCAGCTGTGTGCGTATTCTGGAAAGCGGTGATACAAAGCGTAGCCTGCCTAGGAAAGAGTTGGCGTTTGCGAGATGCTGCTACTGGTGCCGCCGCTGCTGTTCTTGCGGCGGGAGTCCATACATCTACCCAGTGGGCTGTCACAGTCATATAGTCCTGACCCTGCCCTGCTCCACTTGTCCACATGTCCGTGGTTAAGTGGACATTGGGTACAACTGCATTTTTTAGGACACTGGTGAGTCTTTTTCTGACGTCCGTGTACATTCTCGGTATCGCCTGCCTAGAGAAGTGGAACCTAGATGGTATTTGGTAACGGGGGCACACTGCCTCAATAAATTGTCTAGTTCCCTGTGAACTAACGGCGGATACCGGACGCACGTCTAACACCAACATAGTTGTCAAGGACTCAGTTATCCGCTTTGCAGTAGGATGACTGCTGTGATATTTCATCTTCCTCGCAAAGGACTGTTGAACAGTCAATTGCTTACTGGAAGTAGTACAAGTGGGCTTACGACTTCCCCTCTGGGATGACCATCGACTCCCAGCGGCAACAACAGCAGCGCCAGCAGCAGTAGGCGTTACACGCAAGGATGCATCGGAGGAATCCCAGGCAGGAGAGGACTCGTCAGAATTGCCAGTGACATGGCCTGCAGGACTATTGGCATTCCTGGGGAAGGAGGAAATTGACACTGAGGGAGTTGGTGGGGTGGTTTGCGTGAGCTTGGTTACAAGAGGAAGGGATTTACTGGTCAGTGGACTGCTTCCGCTGTCACCCAAAGTTTTTGAACTTGTCACTGACTTATTATGAATGCGCTGCAGGTGACGTATAAGGGAGGATGTTCCGAGGTGGTTAACGTCCTTACCCCTACTTATTACAGCTTGACAAAGGGAACACACGGCTTGACACCTGTTGTCCGCATTTCTGGTGAAATACCTCCACACCGAAGAGCTGATTTTTTTGGTATTTTCACCTGGCATGTCAACGGCCATATTCCTCCCACGGACAACAGGTGTCTCCCCGGGTGCCTGACTTAAACAAACCACCTCACCATCAGAATCCTCCTGGTCAATTTCCTCCCCAGCGCCAGCAACACCCATATCCTCCTCATCCTGGTGTACTTCAACACTGACATCTTCAATCTGACTATCAGGAACTGGACTGCGGGTGCTCCTTCCAGCACTTGCAGGGGGCGTGCAAATGGTGGAAGGCGCATGCTCTTCACGTCCAGTGTTGGGAAGGTCAGGCATCGCAACCGACACAATTGGACTCTCCTTGTGGATTTGGGATTTCAAAGAACGCACAGTTCTTTGCGGTGCTTTTGCCAGCTTGAGTCTTTTCAGTTTTCTAGCGAGAGGCTGAGTGCTTCCATCCTCATGTGAAGCTGAACCACTAGCCATGAACATAGGCCAGGGCCTCAGCCGTTCCTTGCCACTCCGTGTGGTAAATGGCATATTGGCAAGTTTACGCTTCTCCTCCGACAATTTTATTTTAGGTTTTGGAGTCCTTTTTTTACTGATATTTGGTGTTTTGGTTTTGACATGCTCTGTACTATGCCATTGGGCATCGGCCTTGGCAGACGACGTTGCTGGCATTTCATCGTCTCGGCCATGACTAGTGGCAGCAGCTTCAGCACGAGGTGGAAGTGGATCTTGATCTTTCCCTAATTTTGGAACCTCAACATTTTTGTTCTCCATATTTTAATAGGCACAACTAAAAGGCACCTCAGGTAAACAATGGAGATGGATGGATTGGATACTAGTATACAATTATGGACGGGCTGCCGAGTGCCGACACAGAGGTAGCCACAGCCGTGAACTACCGCACTGTACTGTGTCTGCTGCTAATATATAGACTGGTTGATAAAGAGATAGTATACTCGTAACTAGTATGTATGTATAAAGAAAGAAAAAAAAACCACGGTTAGGTGGTATATACAATTATGGACGGGCTGCCGAGTGCCGACACAGAGGTAGCCACAGCCGTGAACTACCGCACTGTACTGTGTCTGCTGCTAATATATAGACTGGTTGATAAAGAGATAGTATACTCGTAACTAGTATGTATGTATAAAGAAAGAAAAAAAAACCACGGTTAGGTGGTATATACAATTATGGACGGGCTGCCGAGTGCCGACACAGAGGTAGCCACAGCCGTGAACTACCGCACTGTACTGTGTCTGCTGCTAATATATAGACTGGTTGATAAAGAGATAGTATACTCGTAACTAGTATGTATGTATAAAGAAAGAAAAAAAAACCACGGTTAGGTGGTATATACAATTATGGACGGGCTGCCGAGTGCCGACACAGAGGTAGCCACAGCCGTGAACTACCGCACTGTACTGTGTCTGCTGCTAATATATAGACTGGTTGATAAAGAGATAGTATACTCGTAACTAGTATGTATGTATAAAGAAAGAAAAAAAAACCACGGTTAGGTGGTATATACAATTATGGACGGGCTGCCGAGTGCCGACACAGAGGTAGCCACAGCCGTGAACTACCGCACTGTACTGTGTCTGCTGCTAATATATAGACTGGTTGATAAAGAGATAGTATACTCGTAACTAGTATGTATGTATAAAGAAAGAAAAAAAAACCACGGTTAGGTGGTATATACAATTATGGACGGGCTGCCGAGTGCCGACACAGAGGTAGCCACAGCCGTGAACTACCGCACTGTACTGTGTCTGCTGCTAATATAGACTGGTTGATAAAGAGATAGTATACTACTACTAATATTATATATACTGGTGGTCAGGTCACTGGTCACTAGTCACACTGGCAGTGGCACTCCTGCAGCAAAAGTGTGCACTGTTTTAATATAATATTATGTACTCCTGGCTCCTGCTATAACCTATAACTGGCACTGCAGTAGTGCTCCCCAGTCTCCCCCACAATTATAAGCTGTGTGAGCTGAGCAGTCAGACAGATATATAATATATATAGATGATGCAGCACACTGGCCTGAGCCTGAGCAGTGCACACAGATATGGTATGTGACTGACTGAGTCACTGTGTGTATCGCTTTTTTCAGGCAGAGAACGGATATATTAAATAAACTGCACTGTGTGTCTGGTGGTCACTCACTATATAATATATTATGTACTCCTGGCTCCTGCTATAACCTATAACTGGCACTGCAGTAGTGCTCCCCAGTCTCCCCCACAATTATAAGCTGTGTGAGCTGAGCAGTCAGACAGATATATATAATATTATATATAGATAATAGATGATGCAGCACACTGGCCTGAGCCTGAGCAGTGCACACAGATATGGTATGTGACTGAGTCACTGTGTGCTGTGTATCGCTTTTTTCAGGCAGAGAACGGATTATAAATAAAACTGGTGGTCACTATCAGCAAAACTCTGCACTGTACTGAGTACTCCTAATGCTCCCCAAAATTAGTAAATCAAGTGTCTCTCTAATCTATTCTAAACGGAGAGGACGCCAGCCACGTCCTCTCCCTATCAATCTCAATGCACGTGTGAAAATGGCGGCGACGCGCGGCTCCTTATATAGAATCCGAGTCTCGCGATAGAATCCGAGCCTCGCGAGAATCCGACAGCGTCATGATGACGTTCGGGCGCGCTCGGGTTAACCGAGCAAGGCGGGAAGATCCGAGTCGCTCGGACCCGTGAAAAAAAACATGCAGTTCTGGCGGGTTCGGATTCAGAGAAACCGAACCCGCTCATCTCTAGAAAACATATCAATCTTCTCCTTTAAAAACAAAACTGCTGCCTCCCTCCCTGAACCATGCACTGACTGCCCAGCTCATGTTTTTGCTTCAGGTTATTGTGGGGTGGCAGGCTGGAAACTATGGGGACAGGGACCACCTGGTCCAAGATCAGGGTTGACAGGGGAAGGTCTGTTGGCTCTCTGCCGCCCGTGGTGAGTATGGCATGATAATTTGTGGCAGTGTCCCCGACGGGAACAGGCACACAGGAGGTCACCCTCATCACTCTGCATCAGTACAGCAGGGCTGCCTACCTCAGACATCGGCCACCGCGCAAGCACCCAGAACTCTCATACGTGGCTACATTACCCAGTATCAGGAAGTTGGCTGTGCTAGGTACATTGTCGGCTGGGAGTGAGCCTGGTGAGTGGGCAGCGGGATGGTGGCTAAGGAGGGCGCTGGCCAGCGTGGTGTGTGTTGCGGTGTGCTGCGGGAGGCGGTCGGGGGGTGGAGGAGGTGCTGGCCAGCGCGGCATGTGGTGCGGGCAACGGCCGTGAATGCACGGTGCGCTGTGCGGTCGTTACATTGCGGTGCCCCTCTTCCCCCTCTGTCCGGCCCATCCTCATCAGCAGCACCAGGGGGGAGGAGCTGAGGGCAGAGAAGAGAGCGGCTCCTCCTCCACACTGGATTTACAGACTGGGGGTTGACTGAGGCACTGTCTGGCGGCAGCATACAATAAGTGACTCATTGTAATGCTGGCGATTATGGCCCTCTTAACTGTGGCAGACTGTGGGCCTATTTTCAATGGGAGGCCTGGAGCTGCAGCTCCATCCGCCCCATTGTTAATCCGGCCCTGATCGTAGCAGCAAATTTGTTAGCAGTTGGCCAAAACCATGTGCACTGCAGAAGGGGCAGATATAACATGTGCAGAGAGAGTTATGGGCCCTACACACTGGCAGATAAAACAGAACGATATGAACGTTCTCGTTCATTAATGAACAAGAAATCGTTCACATCGTTCTGTGTGTAGGCACCAACGATGAATGATGCGTGGCCCCGCGCTCTTTCATCGTTGGTGCCCCGTCGCTTATGCATGCAGGCCCAATATGAACATTCTCGTCCATAGTAGCATGCAGTGCTATGGAGCCGGGTGACGGGGGGAGTGAAGAAACTTCACTCCCCCCGTCACTGCCCCCATTTGTCAATCCACCGTCGGGCAGCTCGGCGGCGGATTGACAAATGTGTAGGGCTCATTAGATTTGGGTGTTTGGGTGGGGTGTGTTCAAACTGAAATCTAAATTGCAGTGTAAAAATAAAGCAGCCAGTATTTACCCTGCACAGAAACAATATAACCCACCCAAATCCAACTCTCTCTGCACATGTTATATCTGCCCCCCCCCCCCCCACCCTGCAGTGCACATGGTTTTGCCCAACTGCTAACAAATTTGCTGTTGCGATCAACTCTGAATTACCCCCAGTGTTAGCACCACCAGATCACCACAGACCATCACTCATCTATAACACAGAACACGTGTACTCCTGGGCATAACAGTATAACAGTGCTGCTGGTGTTGGATGTATATGTGTACAGGCGTGAGGATGTAGCAGAGTTCCTGTACACATTAGTGGATACCTTCCAACTACAAACAGTCCAGTTACTTAACCAGTGGAATGGTTTTATTGAAGATAAAGCAGGTGCAACCATGAGGGGGAGATGTACTAAGCCTTGGAGAGAGATAAAGTGAAGAGAGATACAGTACCACCCAATCAGCTCCTGACTTGCATGTTACTAGCTGTGTTTGAAAAATTAAATTTTGGAGCTGTTTGGCTTGTACTTTAGCTCTCTCTTCTTTATCGCTCTCCAAGGCTTAGTACATCTGCACCACAGTGTTATAGTAACTTCAGTGGAGCAGGGTGTCATGCAGCTCACCAGCCGGGGAATGTACGTAGGTACCAGTTAGCCATGCAGGATGCGGGAACAATGGTTAAAATAGCAGATGATTGCAGGTCTCGATGGAGCTAAGTGGAAGACTACTGTCTACCATTATGGCACTCTCACAGGGAGGCCATCACGAGGCCACCTGTCGGGATCCCGGCGGTCACAATGCTGATGTCAGAATCCCGACAAGCGGTGAAATGCCACTGCCGGAATACCGGCACCACAGGCTTTTCTCCCTCTGTGTTGCCTGTGGCAAGCGCAGCAAACCATCGTGCCCGCAGCGTGGCGAGCGCAGCGAGACCGCAAGGGGCTTTCTAGTGCTCACCCTCAGAGCCGGCCCTAACCAATATGATGCCCTAGGCAAGATTTGGGCTGGTGCCCCCTAGCACCACCGCTAGTTCTGCCTCTGACCTTGCACCTCTTTCCCAGCACCATCACCCCTCACCCATAGCAGTCCTTATTTTGGTGTTTGTACCCCCTATATTTTAAATAGGAATAGTTCGCACATTTGGCGCACAGCCCAAAAAGGGTGTGTTTTTGCATGGCCACACAATAGTAACCCCCGATTCCAATTACGCCACACAGTACTGCAACTTTATTCACATTTGATCATGCGATAGTGTCCATAATTCATATTACATCCCACAGTAGTATCACTTTACATTATAAACGTTACTCCTCACAGTAGAGCCCCTTATTCACATTACATCACACTGAATTGCTCCTTATTCACATTGGATCACACCCTATTGCTCTTTATTCACATTAGACGACATTGTAGTGCACTTTCTATACGCAACGCCACATAGTAGAGTACCTTATACACATAATGCCACACATTAGTAATGCATTTATACACACAATTCCACACAGTAATGCCCCTTACACATATGAAACATATTATTAATGTCCTTAAAAACATAATGCGCCTTACACATTATGACAACCTTTATTAATGCCCTTTTACACATAATGTCCCTTACACATATGCCGCACATTATTAATGCCCTTATACACATAATGACACACATAGTGCCCCCTACACATTTGCTGCACATTATTAGTGCCCCTATACACATGACACACATACAGTAGTATCCTGTTATACATATGCCGCACATTATTAATGCCCTTATACACATAATGACACACACAGTGCCCCTTACACATATGTTGCACATTAATAATGAATTTTTACATGACACACATAAGTGTGAGTGCTGTGTGCTGAGTGGGTTGGTTGTGTAGTAGTGTTCGGAATATGTGTAAGGAGCATTATGTGTGTCATGTAAAAATTCATTATTAATGTGAACATATGTGTAAGGGGCACTATGCGTGTCATTATGTATATAAGGGCATTAATAATGTGCAGCATATGTGTATAAGGTTACTACTGTATGTGTGTCATTATGTGTATAGGGGCACTAATAATGTGCAGCAAATGTGTAGGGGGCACTATGTGTGTCATTATGTATATAAGGGCATTAATAATGTTTGGCTTATGTGTAAGGGACATGTAAAAGGGCATTAATAAAAGTTGTCATAATGTGTAAGATGCATTATGTTTATAAGGACATTAATGTGTCTCATATGTGTAAGGGGCATTACTGTGTGGAATTATGTGTATAAATGCATTACTAATGTGTGGCATTATGTGTATAAGGTGCTTTACTATGTGGCATTGCGTATAGAAAGGGCACTACTGTGTCGTCTAATGTGAATAAAGAGCAATAGAGTGTGGTGTAATGTGAATAAGGGGCTCTACTGTGAGTAGTAACGTTTATAAGGTAAAGTGATACTACTGTGGGATGTAACATGAATTAGGGACACTATCGCATGATCAAATGTGAATGAAGTTGCAGTACTGTGTGGCGTAATTGGAATTGGGGTTACTATTGTGTGGCCATGCCCCTTGCCAGCAAAAACACACCCCTTTTTGGGCTGTGCGCCAAATGTGCAAACTGTTCCCTTTTAAAATATAGGGGGTGCAAACACCAAAATAAGGACTGCTATGGGTGAGGGGTGATGGTGCTGGGAAAGAGGTGCAAGGTCAGAGGCGGAACCAGCGGTGGTGCTAGGGGGCACCAGCCAAAATCTTGCCTAGGGCATCATATTGGTTAGGGCCGGCTCTGATGGCAATCATAAATTAAGAGGGAAGTCCAGGTGCAGAGCATTTTGTACCTAGTGGGGCGGGTCATGTTGGAGGGTCTGTTGCTATGGGCAACACCAACATTTTTCATTTTTAGAAGCTTTAGAAAATGTGCCCCAAAGTATCAATATAAATCATACTTTAGAAGTACAAGAAGCCTCTGCTCTTTAGAACAACACACAGTAAGTAACGGCAGAAAGGTGGCAATTCCAGCTGGCATGTTCCTGATCACTGTCACTTACAGGTGTTTTCCACCTTTAGATTACAATCATTGATTGGCTTGTATGTGCCCTCTGGTGCTTTTCACTAAATATGTTATATTCTATCTTCTGCACTAATCTTGATATCATTGGAGACAATACAGTTATTTCCTTTGCTCTTGGATGCTACACAAAGCTCTAAATACAGTAACTGTACTACAGCTAGACCCAAAGCAGAGAGCCCAGAGGAGCTGTATCCCATCCTAGCACAGCGAAACCTAAACAAGTCTGTCTGATGATAGGTAGACATGGATGAAAAGCACAAAAGAAGGTTTACGAAGGTAAAACAGTTACTTTAGTAAAAAACTAAGGGCCTAAATCAGACCTGAAGAAAACCAATTTCTCTAATGGACAAAACCTTGTGCACTGCAGGTGGGGCAGATGTAACATGTGCAGAGAGAGTTAGATTTGGGTGGGGTGTGTTCAAACTTAAATCTAAATTGCAGTGTAAAAATAAAGCAGCCAGTATTTACCCTGCACAGAAACAATATAACCCACCCAAATCTAACTCTCTCTGCACATGTTGTATTTGCCCCACCTGTGGTGCACATGGAGGGTAATTCCAAGTTGATCGCAGCAGGAATTTTGTTAGCAGTTGGGCAAAACCATGTGCACTGCAGGGGAGGCAGATATAACATGTGCAGAAAGAGTTAGATTTGGGTGGGTTATTTTATTTCTGTGCAGGGTAAGTACTGGCTGCTTTATTTTTACACTGCAAATTAGATTGCAGATTGAACACACCACACCCAAATCTAACTCTCTCTGCACATGTTAAATCTGCCTCCCCTGCAGTGCACATAGTTTTGCCCAACTGCTAACAAAATTCCTGCTGCGATCAACTTGGAATTACCCCCATGGTTTTGTCCATTAGAGAAAGATTTTGCTGCTACGATCAGGTCTGAATTAAGGTGCATACACACACTGGGCGATTTTGAGCTCAAAATCTCCTCGTGTGTATGGCCGGGCGATAAGCAGTGAGCGCTGATGCGCGCTCTCGCATCATCACTGGCCACAGCCGTCCGTCGGCCTGTTTTACCAGCCGAGTGAACAACTTTCCACAGTCTCCTACTGTGAAAATCGCTGGGTCAGGTGATAATTGCTCGGTGTGTATGCACTGAGCGATTTTCCGGCCAGCGATTTTCACATCATCTCTCAGCATACACACTGGGCAAAAACGCCCAGTGTGTATGCATCTTTAGGCCCTAAATGAGGTGGCATGCTAGACAATAAGTGAATAACCTGAGGGAAGTCCTTTATTTATTAAAAGGCAATCATCCATTTTTGTTGGCAAATGGACTTTTTCCCTAAAAATCAAGGTGTCAGTTCCTTGTATTGCTCACGTGCCTCTACGAGATTTTACTGATAAATCATGGTGATAGATAATTGCCACGGCAAATGATAATCAGCCTTATTGACGAACATTAATAAACCAATGAATCTTAAGTTGTATTTACATTTTCTCTGAAGCTGAGTGCAACCTATTGTTCTTTACATCATCTCTTTCCTATTAACATAAAAAAAAAAAAAAAAAAAGAGTCTGTGAGGAATCTCCATAATTCTGGAGCCTTCTGGAGATTCCGAGAGAGCAAGTCTGTTAATAACCATTAAAGACACTCATACTGCTGTAGACTGTGCACACCTGGCCAGTGGGTAACGAATCACTGTGAGAGCATCCCAAGCATGAGGCTGTTACAGCAGGTACTCGGAGCACCGAGATCTGCAGACAACAGGCAGTGTAAGGAGTAGTCTGGAGATCATTTAATCTGGCAATTTACAGACCTCTCCCCTGCAGCAGTTTCCAGCTCTGCTAACAATTGTGATTAAACTTTCCACTGTGAACTATCCAAGAAAACTACAGAGCTCAAGAACATAGATCTGACTCATCCAGGAAAAGAGAATTCTCCTCCCTGGCCGGGCTGTGCCCAGAGGAAACCGTCTACCTGGTATTAACCGCCTGCTGAGTTATTCCAGAAGCCACTGCTATGACTTTTATGTTTCTGCCCGTGGATAAATGTTATACACCAGGGCTGGCCAAACCGGTCCTCGAGATCTACCAACGGTTCATGTTTTCTAGGCCTCATGGAGATCTGTAGAGTTGTCAGTTAGGAATGAATGCAGCACATCTTAATTAGTAATGACTACACCTGTGCACCAGCTAGGTAGTCTGGAAAATGTGAACTGTTGGTAGATCTCGAGGACTGGTTTGGCCAGCTCTGTTATACACTAGGGATGTGCACTTGAAATTTTTCGGGTTTTGTGTTTTGGTTTTGGGTTCGGTTCCGCGGCCGTGTTTTGGGTTCGACCGCTTTTTGGCAAAACCTCACCGAATTTTTTTTGTCGGATTCGGGTGTGTTTTGGATTCGGGTGTTATTTTCAAAAAACCCTAAAAAACAGCTTAAATCATAGAATGTGGGGGTCATTTTGATCCCAAAGTATTATTAACCTCAAAAACCATAATTTCCACTCATTTTCAGTCTATTCTGAATACCTCACACCTCACAATATTATTTTTAGTCCTAAAATTTGCACCGAGGTCGCTGAATGACTAAGCTAAGCGACCCTAGTGGCCGACACAAACACCTGGCCCATCTAGGAGTGGCACTGCAGTGTCACGCAGGATGGCCCTTCCAAAAAACACTCCCCAAACAGCACATGACGCAAAGAAAAAAAGAGGCGCAATGAGGTAGCTGTGTGAGTAAGCTAAGCGACCCTAGTGGCCGACACAAACACCTGGCCCATCTAGGAGTGGCACTGCAGTGTCACGCAGGATGGCCCTTCCAAAAAACACTCCCCAAACAGCACATGACGCAAAGAAGAAAAAAAGAGGCGTAATGAGGTAGCTGTGTGAGTAAGATAAGCGACCCTAGTGGCCGACACAAACACCTGGCCCATCTAGGAGTGGCACTGCAGTGTCACGCAGGATGGCCCTTCCAAAAAACACTCCCCAAACAGCACATGACGCAAAGAAAAAAAGAGGCGCAATGAGGTAGCTGTGTGAGTAAGCTAAGCGACCCTAGTGGCCGACACAAACACCTGGCCCATCTAGGAGTGTCACTGCAGTGTCACGCAGGATGGCCCTTCCAAAAAACACTCCCCAAACAGCACATGACGCAAAGAAGAAAAAAAGAGGCGCAATGAGGTAGCTGTGTAAGTAAGCTAAGCGACCCTAGTGGCCGACACAAACACCTGGCCCATCTAGGAGTGGCACTGCAGTGTCACGCAGGATGGCCCTTCCAAAAAACACTCCCCAAACAGCACATGACGCAAAGAAGAAAAAAAGAGGCGCAATGAGGTAGCTGTGTGAGTAAGATAAGCGACCCTAGTGGCCGACACAAACACCTGGCCCATCTAGGAGTGGCACTGCAGTGTCACGCAGGATGGCCCTTCCAAAAAACACTCCCCAAACAGCACATGACGCAAAGAAAAAAAGAGGCGCAATGAGGTAGCTGTGTGAGTAAGCTAAGCGACCCTAGTGGCCGACACAAACACCTGGCCCATCTAGGAGTGTCACTGCAGTGTCACGCAGGATGGCCCTTCCAAAAAACACTCCCCAAACAGCACATGACGCAAAGAAGAAAAAAAGAGGCGCAATGAGGTAGCTGTGTAAGTAAGCTAAGCGACCCTAGTGGCCGACACAAACACCTGGCCCATCTAGGAGTGGCACTGCAGTGTAACGCAGGATGGCCCTTCCAAAAAACACTCCCCAAACAGCACATGACGCAAAGAAGAAAAAAAGAGGCGCAATGAGGTAGCTGTGTGAGTAAGATAAGCGACCCTAGTGGCCGACACAAACACCTGGCCCATCTAGGAGTGGCACTGCAGTGTCACGCAGGATGGCCCTTCCAAAAAACACTCCCCAAACAGCACATGACGCAAAGAAGAAAAAAAGAGGCGCAATGAGGTAGCTGTGTGAGTAAGCTAAGCGACCCTAGTGGCCGACACAAACACCTGGCCCATCTAGGAGTGGCACTGCAGTGTCACGCAGGATGGCCCTTCCAAAAAACACTCCCCAAACAGCACATGACGCAAATAAAAATGAAAGAAAAAAGAGGTGCAAGATGGAATTGTCCTTGGGCCCTCCCACCCACCCTTATGTTGTATAAACAGGACATGCACACTTTAACCAACCCATCATTTCAGTGACAGGGTCTGCCACACGACTGTGACTGAAATGACGGGTTGGTTTGGACCCCCACCGAAAAAGAAGCAATTAATCTCTCCTTGCACAAACTGGCTCTACAGAGGCAAGATGTCCACCTCATCATCATCCTCCGATATATCACCGTGTACATCCCGCTCCTCACAGATTATCAATTCGTCCCCACTGGAATCCACCATCTCAGCTCCCTGTGTACTTTGTGGAGGCAATTGCTGCTGGTCAATGTCTCCACGGAGGAATTGATTATAATTCATTTTAATGAACATCATCTTCTCCATATTTTCTGGAAGTAACCTCGTACGCAGATTGCTGACAAGGTGAGCGGCGGCACTAAACACTCTTTCGGAGTACACACTTGTGGGAGGGCAACTTAGGTAGAATAAAGCCAGTTTGTGCAAGGGCCTCCAAATTGCCTCTTTTTCCTGCCAGTATAAGTACGGACTGTCTGACGTGCCTACTTGGATGCGGTCACTCATATAATCCTCCACCATTCTTTCAATGGTGAGAGAATCATATGCAGTGACAGTAGACGACATGTCCGTAATCGTTGTCAGGTCCTTCAGTCCGGACCAGATGTCAGCATCAGCAGTCGCTCCAGACTGCCCTGCATCACCGCCAGCGGGTGGGCTCGGAATTCTGAGCCTTTTCCTCGCACCCCCAGTTGCGGGAGAATGTGAAGGAGGAGATGTTGACAGGTCGCGTTCCGCTTGACTTGACAATTTTGTCACCAGCAGGTCTTTGAACCCCAGCAGACTTGTGTCTGCCGGAAAGAGAGATCCAAGGTAGGTTTTAAATCTAGGATCGAGCACGGTGGCCAAAATGTAGTGCTCTGATTTCAACAGATTGACCACCCGTGAATCCTTGTTAAGCGAATTAAGGGCTCCATCCACAAGTCCCACATGCCTAGCGGAATCGCTCCCTTTTAGCTCCTCCTTCAATGCCTCCAGCTTCTTCTGCAAAAGCCTGATGAGGGGAATGACCTGACTCAGGCTGGCAGTGTCTGAACTGACTTCACGTGTGGCAAGTTCAAAAGGTTGCAGAACCTTGCACAACGTTGAAATCATTCTCCACTGCGCTTGAGACAGGTACATTCCACCTCCTATATCGTGCTCAATTGTATAGGCTTGAATGGCCTTTTGCTGCTCCTCCAACCTCTGAAGCATATAGAGGGTTGAATTCCACCTCGTTACCACTTCTTGCTTCAGATGATGGCAGGGCAGGTTCAGGCGTTTTTGGTGGTGCTCCAGTCTACTGTACGTGGTGCCTGTACGCCGAAAGTGTCCCGCAATTCTTCTGGCCACCGACAGCATCTCTTGCACGCCCCTGTCGTTTTTTTAAAAATTCTGCACCACCAAATTCAAGGTATGTGCAAAACATGGGACGTGCTGGAATTTGCCCATATTTAATGCACACACAATATTGCTGGCGTTGTCCGATGCCACAAATCCACAGGAGAGTCCAATTGGGGTAAGCCATTCCGCGATGATCTTCCTCAGTTGCCGTAAGAGGTTTTCAGCTGTGTGCGTATTCTGGAAACCGGTGATACAAAGCGTAGCCTGCCTAGGAAAGAGTTGGCGTTTGCGAGATGCTGCTACTGGTGCCGCCGCTGCTGTTCTTGCGGCGGGAGTCCATACATCTACCCAGTGGGCTGTCACAGTCATATAGTCCTGACCCTGCCCTGCTCCACTTGTCCACATGTCCGTGGTTAAGTGGACATTGGGTACAACTGCATTTTTTAGGACACTGGCGAGTCTTTTTCTGACGTCCGTGTACATTCTCGGTATCGCCTGCCTAGAGAAGTGGAACCTAGATGGTATTTGGTAACGGGGGCACACTACCTCAAGAAATTGTCTAGTTCCCTGTGAACTAACGGCGGATACCGGACGCACGTCTAACACCAACATAGTTGTCAAGGCCTCAGTTATCCGCTTTGCAACAGGATGACTGCTGTGATATTTCATCTTCCTCGCAAAGGACTGTTGGACAGTCAATTGCTTGGTGGAAGTAGTAAAAGTGGGCTTACGAATTCCCCTCTGGGATGACCATCGACTCCCAGCAGCAACAACAGCAGCGCCAGCAGCAGTAGGCGTTACACGCAAGGATGCATCGGAGGAATCCCAGGCAGGAGAGGACTCGTCAGAATTGCCAGTGACATGGCCTGCAGGACTATTGGCATTCCTGGGGAAGGAGGAAATTGACACTGAGGGAGTTGGTGGGGTGGTTTGCGTGAGCTTGGTTACAAGAGGAAGGGATTTACTGGTCAGTGGACTGCTTCCGCTGTCGCCCAAAGTTTTTGAACTTGTCACTGACTTATTATGAATGCGCTGCAGGTGACGTATAAGGGAGGATGTTCCGAGGTGGTTAACGTCCTTACCCCTACTTATTACAGCTTGACAAAGGCAACACACGGCTTGACAAATGTTGTCCGCATTTCTGGTGAAATACTTCCACACCGAAGAGCTGATTTTTTTGGTATTTTCACCAGGCATGTCAACGGCCCTATTCCTCCCACGGACAACAGGTGTCTCCCCGGGTGCCTGACTTAAACAAACCACCTCACCATCAGAATCCTCCTTGTCAATTTCCTCCCCAGCGCCAGCAACACCCATATCCTCCTCATCCTGGTGTACTTCAACACTGACATCTTCAATCTGACTATCAGGAACTGGACTGCGGGTGCTCCTTCCAGCACTTGCAGGGGGCGTGCAAATGGTGGAAGGCGCATGCTCTTCACGTCCAGTGTTGGGAAGGTCAGGCATCGCAACCGACACAATTGGACTCTCCTTGTGGATTTGGGATTTCAAAGAACGCACAGTTCTTTGCGGTGCTTTTGCCAGCTTGAGTCTTTTCAGTTTTCTAGCGAGAGGCTGAGTGCTTCCATCCTCATGTGAAGCTGAACCACTAGCCATGAACATAGGCCAGGGCCTCAGCCGTTCCTTGCCACTCCGTGTGGTAAATGGCATATTGGCAAGTTTACGCTTCTCCTCCGATAATTTTATTTTAGATTTTGGAGTCCTTTTTTTACTGATATTTTGTGTTTTGGATTTTACATGCTCTGTACTATGACATTGGGCATCGGCCTTGGCAGACGACGTTGCTGGCATTTCATCGTCTCGGCCATGACTAGTGGCAGCAGCTTCAGCACGAGGTGGAAGTGGATCTTGATCTTTCCCTAATTTTGGAACCTCAACATTTTTGTTCTCCATATTTTAATAGGCACAACTAAAAGACACAGAGGTAGCTACAGCCGTGGACTACCGTACTGTGTCTGCTTTTAATATAGACTGGATGATAATGAGATGAAATCAATATATATATATATAATATCACTAGTACTGCAGCCGGACAGGTATATATATTTATTATGTAATGACTGATGACGGACCTGCTGGACACTGTCAGCTCAGCAGCACCGCAGACTGCTACAGTAAGCTACTATAGTAGTATGTATAAAGAAGAAAGAAAAAAAAAACCACGGGTAGGTGGTATACAATTATGGATGGACGAGCGACTGCCGACACAGAGGTAGCTACAGCCGTGGACTACCGTACTGTGTCTGCTGCTAATATAGACTGGATGATAATGAGATGAAATCAATATATATTATATCACACTAGTACTGCAGCCGGACAGGTAGATATATTTATTATGTAATGACTGATGACGGACCTGCTGGACACTGTCAGCTCAGCAGCACCGCAGACTGCTACAGTAAGCTACTATAGTAGTATGTATAAAGAAGAAAGAAAAAAAGAAAAAACCACGGGTAGGTGGTATACAATTATGGATGGACGAGCGACTGCCGACACAGAGGTAGCTACAGCCGTGGACTACCGTACTGTGTCTGCTGCTAATATAGACTGGATGATAATGAGATGAAATCAATATATATATATATAATATCACACTAGTACTGCAGCCGGACAGGTAGATATATTTATTATGTAATGACTGATGACGGACCTGCTGGACACTGTCAGCTCAGCAGCACCGCAGACTGCTACAGTAAGCTACTATAGTAGTATGTATAAAGAAGAAAGAAAAAAAAAAAAAAACCACGGTTAGGTGGTATACAATTATGGATGGACGAGCGACTGCCGACACAGAGGTAGCTACAGCCGTGGACTACCGTACTGTGTCTGCTGCTAATATAGACTGGATGATAATGAGATGAAATCAATATATATATATATAATATCACTAGTACTGCAGCCGGACAGGTATATATATTTATTATGTAATGACTGATGACGGACCTGCTGGACACTGTCAGCTCAGCAGCACCGCAGTCTGCTACAGTAAGCTACTATAGTAGTATGTATAAAGAAGAAAGAAAAAAAAAAACCACGGGTAGGTGGTATACAATTATGGATGGACGAGCGACTGCCGACACATAGGTAGCTACAGCCGTGGACTACCGTACTGTGTCTGCTGCTAATATAGACTGGATGATAATGAGATGAAATCAATATATATATATATAATATCACACTAGTACTGCAGCCGGACAGGTAGATATATTTATTATGTAATGACTGATGACGGACCTGCTGGACACTGTCAGCTCAGCAGCACCGCTAACTGCTACAGTAAGCTACTATAGTAGTATGTATAAAGAAGAAAAAAAAAAAAAAACCACGGTTAGGTGGTATACAATTATGGATGGACGAGCGACTGCCGACACAGAGGTAGCTACAGCCGTGGACTACCGTACTGTGTCTGCTGCTAATATAGACTGGATGATAATGAGATGAAATCAATATATATATATATATATAATATCACTAGTACTGCAGCCGGACAGGTAGATGTATTTATTATGTAATGACTGATGACGGACCTGCTGGACACTGTCAGCTCAGCAGCACCGCAGACTGCTACAGTAAGCTACTATAGTAGTATGTATAAATAAGAAAGAAAAAAAAAAAAACCACGGGTAGGTGGTATACAATATTATATATATATTATATACAATTATATATATATATATATATATATATATTAAACTCACTGGTGGTGATTATTAAACTGGTGGTCAGGTCACTGGTCAGTGGTCACACTATCAGCAACTTGCAAGTAGTACTCCTAAGCAGACAATCACAATATATATTATACTGGTGGTCAGTGTGGTCACAATGGCAGTGTGGCACTCTGGCAGCAAAAGTGTGCACTGTACGTTATATGTACTCCTGAGTCCTGCTCTCAGACTCTAACTGCTCCCCACTGTCAGTGTCTCCCCCACAAGTCAGATAATACAGTCACACTATCTATCACTTCAGCAAGTAACTACTAGTACTCCTCCTAATGCTCCCCAAAATTACTACTGTGTCTCTCTCTACTGTCTCACTCTCTTCTCTATAAACGGAGAGGACGCCGGCCACGTCCTCTCCCTATGAATCTCAATGCACGTGTGAAAATGGCGGCGACGCGCGGCTCCTTATATAGAATCTGAGTCTCGCGATAGAATCCGAGCCTCGCGAGAATCCGACAGCGGGATGATGACGTTCGGGCGCGCTCGGGTTAACCGAGCAAGGCGGGAAGATCCGAGTCGCTCGGCCCCGTGTGAAAAAAACTGAAGTTCGGGCGGGTTCGGATTCCGAGGAACCGAACCCGCTCATCCCTATTATACACAATGGTTTATTTCTATGGAAAAGGGTGGCAGGAGTCACCTACAGTTACAAGGTGATACAAGATTTATAATCGCTTCCACACTCCGGATAACGGTGCTGGTGTTTATTTTATTCATCTCTGATAAGATTTCACTGATTTCTCCCTGTTTCCGGAACTAGTTATAAGAATGACAAATTAGACCAAAAGAAAGACGCCGTTACTGCAAGTACAGTGCATCCAGAAAATATTCACAGCGCTTCACTTTTTCCACATTTTGTTTTGTTACAGCCTTATTCCAAAATGGAATAAAAAAAACTCAAAATTCTATACACAATACCCCATAATGGCAACGTGAAAAAAGTTTTTTTTTGAGATTTTTGCAAATTTATTAAAAATAAAAAACTAAGAAATCACATGTATATAAGTATTCACAGCTTTTGCCATGAAGCTCAGAATTGAGCTCAGGTGCATCCTGTTTCCACTGATCATCCTTGAGATGTTCCTACAGCTTAATTGGAGTCCACCTGTGGTAAATTCAGTTGATTGGACATGATTTGGAAAGGCACACACCTGTCTATATAAGGTCCCACACTTCACAGTGCATGTCTGAGCACAAACCAAGCATGAAGTCAAAGGAATTGTTGTAGACCTCCGAGACAGGATTGTCTCGATGCACAAATCTGGGGAAGGGTACAGAAAAATATCTGCTGCTTTGAAGGTCCCAATGAGCACAGTGGCCTCAATCATCCGTAAATTGAAGATGTTCGGAACCACTAGAACTTTTCCTAGAGCTTGCCGGCCGTCTAAACTGAGCGATTGGGGGAGAAGGGCCCTAGTCAGGGAGGTGACCAAGAACCCCATGGTCACTCTGTCAGAGCTACAGCATTCCTCTGTGGAGAGAGGCGAACCTTCCAGAAGGTCAACCATCTCTGCAGCAATCCACCAATCAGGCCTGTATGGTAGATTGGCCAGACGGAAGCCACTCCTTAGTAAAAAGTACATGGCAGTCCGCCTGGAGTTTGCCAAGATGCACTTGAAGGACTCTCAGACCATGAGAAACAAAGTTCTCTGGTCTGATGAGACAAAGATTTAACTCTTTGGCGTGAATGCCAGGCGTCATGTTTGGAGGAAACCAGGCACCGTTCATCACCAGGCCAATACCATCCCTACAGTGAAGCATCATGCTGTGGGGATGTTTTTCAGCGGCAGGAACTGGGAGACTAGTCAGGATAGAGGGAAAGATGAATACAGTAATGTACAGAGACATCCTGGATGAAAAACCTGCTCCAGAGCATTTTTGACCTCAGACTGGGGCGACGGTTCATCTTTCAGCAGGAATACGACCCTAAGCACACAGCCAAGACATCAAAGTAGTAGTTTCAGGACAACTCTGTGAATGTCCTTGAGTGGCCCAGCCAGAGGCCAGACTTGAATCCGATTGAACATCTCTGGAGAGATCTGAATATGGCTGTACACCAATGCTTCCCATCCAACCTGATGGAGCTTGAGAGGTGCTGCAAAGACCAATGGGCGAAACTGACCAAATATAGGTGTGCCAAGCTTGTGGCATCATATTCAAAAAGACTTGATGCTTAATTGTTGCCAAAGGTGCATCAACAAAGTATTGAGCAAAGGCTGTGAATACTTATGTACATGTGATTTCTTATTTTTTTATTATATAAAAACTTTTTTCACATTGTCATTATGGGGTATTGTGTGTAGAATTTTGAGGGAAAAGATAAATTTATTCCATTTTGGAATAAGGCTGTAACATAAAATGTGGATAAAGTCAAACGCTGTGAATACTTTCCGGATGCACTGTATACAATCATAATGATGACGAGAATGTCGACATTCACAATGTTGACAATGACAGAATGTTGACTTGACATAGGGGCTGATTCAGAGGTAGACGCTAATTGCACCATTGATGCGTCTTTGTACCCAACTGCTGTGCGAAAATATGCAAAAGCCGCAGGAGGAGTTTTGAGTAAAAAGACTCCCGCTGTCGGCTTCCCTGATCTGCTGCTGCATCTGAGGACACAGCATCGGATCAACTGTGTGACCATTGTACCTCTGATTACTTAGATTACTCAGATGTTAGGATTTATATTGCGACATCCACTGGAGACGTCTGAGGTCCGTTGCTTGTCTATCAAGATGCCGGCATTGGACGCACTTTGGTTGATAATTGACCTTATGAGTAATGGCCGTTAGAAGTAAGACGCAGGAGACATTGTAACTGCGTGCAGGATTGCATTCGCAAGCTGTGACATGACACGTCGCCACTCCACTGTTACCTCCCACAAACGCTCCCTGCTGGTCACTCACTTTGTGAATAAATGCTCAGTGACCGCCATCACATGACCAGCATGGCACATGCGCAGTGTGACTTAGTGGTCTATGGCCCAAATGTTTTAAGCCTTAAAAAGTGATAAAGTGGAGAGTGATAATAAAGTAACCAGCCAATCAGCTCCTGTCATTTTTCATACACATCCTGTAACATAGCAGTTAGGAAGCTGATTGGCTGGTACTTTATCACTCTCTTGGAAAGAGAGAAAGTGGACGGAGATAAAGTACCAACCAACCAGCTCCTAACGGTCATGTTACAGACTGGGTTTGCAAAATGCCAGTTAACAGCTGGTTAGTTGGTACTTTATCTCCATTCACTTTATCTCTCTCTAAGGCTTTGTACATAGACCTCTTAGATGGATCGGATGTGCAGTAGCAAAAATTGCTCCACAGCATAAAAGATCAACATTGTCCATCTTTAAATCAGGCCCCGTATACAAAAAAATCATTATAAAAATATCTGCAAAAAACTTGATTTCACAAAATTGCCACTTAAGGGCCCTACACACTGGCAGATAAAATGCACGATATGAACGAGTTCATATCGTGCAGTGTGTAGGCACCAACAATTAACGATGCGCGGCCCCGCGCTTGTTAATCGTTGGTGCCCCGTCGCTTATGCATGCAGGCAATATGGATGAGATTGTCCATATTAGCATGCAGTGCTATGGAGCCGGGTGATGGGGGGAGTGAAGAAACTTCACTCCCCCCATCACCTCCCCCCCGCCGCCGGGTCGGCCATATCCGCCGTCGGGCAGCTTGGCGACGAATTGGTAAGTTTGTAGGGCCCATTACACATCAAGATGCCCAATGTTTCAGGGGTTTTTCTCTTTTAAATGATCGCCCCTTTAATACATTGGGCAGACTCTCCAGAGTCAGACTATTACATTTACCCCCATGTGTATGAAATTCATTTTGTCTTCAAAACATGTAGTACATACGCCTTCAGAAAAATATTGCTATAAAAAGACACATGCAAAGACTTCTGTTCTTTCCTAAATTCCATTAGGAATAATCCAATCTTTCTCTTTCTCTTTTCTTCTTCAATCCCCTTAATGACTGCACTGAGTGGCAGCACCATTCTGTAGTAGGAATTCAATTGGCCACAAGATTTAGTGAGGTAAAAAACCTTGCGTACCTCGTGCCCAATACTGGATTACCGCAAGTATGCATAGTCCCGATATCTACGGTATTCAATTTTTTAAGAAATGGTTGCGGGGTATCAGCGCTGAAAAGCCCACAGCATGAGTAAAACAAACAAACATAAAACACCACACCTATCCGATGCTCTCTGCAGCTCCCGGTGGTCTCCCCTCCATCTTCCCACTAGAGAGGGGTCTGTTGGAAATCTCAGGGGCTACTGGTAGGCTAAGGGGGTGCTGGGAGACTCAAGGGTTGCTGGGAAATGTAGTTCTCCCAGTGGCCGTTTCTGGGGTTGGGGGTGACACTGCACAGGGGGGTCACACACACCCCGGGGGTCTCCAACGCACACTCATGCACACACACACACTCACACAACACATTACATACTCACCACTGCTGCAGGAGACCGGCTCCGGACGCTGGAGAAGACACCTCTTCGGAAGGTGAGTAAATGCAGTCTAATTAAGATAATTGGAAACGTCCAATTGCTTAATAATACCCCTTTCAGACCGCCACCTCTGAACACGGGTTACTGGCATGAACGCGCATAACCCGTGTTCATGTGTGATCTGAAAGGTGCAAGGGTTGAAATACCAGGTCGAGTGACCCGGTATTTCAACCCTGGTCATGAGCAGGGTTGAACATGTCTTCAGCCCGGCGTGCTGTGTGAACGGGAGCCTGGTCGATGCAACCCGTTTCCCGTTCACTCTATGTGAGGCGGGTCGCACGCTGGGAGCTCCCGTGTCAGGCTCCCGTGTGCGACCCACCTCAGGCAGTTTGAAAGGGGTATTAGCCCACTGGGGGGATCTGCTGCTGAGGTCCCACAGCAAGTCCCAGTGATTTTTACTAAAAATAATGATTTTAGGAAAAATCAGACTTGCTCTGGAGGTGCGAAAAAAAAAAATGCAGTGATTGCGTCCCATTTTCTGTCCTCTAATCGAACTGGAGAACCCTGCGACTGCGGGAAAAACACAGTGCCACAGGGTTTTTCAAATTTCCTACCATGACTTGTATTGCCCCCTATGTGCCCAAATTAGAGTTGCATGCAGTACCTATATGGGCACAGATGGCTGATGTTGTAAGTACTGCACATGTGTCCCGATTGTTACCACACCGAGACGCAGAATGAATGTGGGCATGGGGTGTGTGGTTTTTAGTGGAAGTTCCTGGGAAGTAACCTGGGGGATTTTACAAAGTCAACGACAACAAAAAACTTTGACCTTTTGCATGTCGACCCAATGATCCACACCCGATCTCAGCTTATGCACTAAGGTGGTCATTCCGAGTTGTTCGCTCGCTAGCTGCTTTTAGCAGCATTGCACACGCTAGGCCGCCGCCCTCTGGGAGTGTATCTTATCTTAGCAGAATAGCGAACGAAAGATTAGCAGTTCTGCTGTTAAATAATTCCTTGCAGTTTCTGAGTAGCTCCAGACCTACTCCTAGATTGCGATCAGCTCAGTCCGTTTAGTTCCTGGTTTGACGTCACAAACACGCCCTGCGTTCGGCCAGCCACTCCCCCGTTTCTCCAGACACTCCTGCGTTTTTACCTGGAACGCCTGCGTTTTTTAGCACACTCCCTGAAAATGGCCAGTTTGAAAAAATAAGATTTTACTTACCGATAAATCTATTTCTCGTAGTCCGTAGTGGATGCTGGGAACTCCGTAAGGACCATGGGGAATAGCGGCTCCGCAGGAGACTGGGCACATCTAAAGAAAGCTTTAGGACTAGCTGGTGTGCACTGGCTCCTCCCCCTATGACCCTCCTCCAAGCCTCAGTTAGGATACTGTGCCCGGACGAGCGTACATAATAAGGAAGGATATTGAATCCCGGGTAAGACTCATACCAGCCACACCAATCACACCGTACAACCTGTGATCTGAACCCAGTTAACAGTATGATAACAATGAAGGAGCCTCTGAAAAGATGGCTCACAACAACAATAACCCGATTTAGTTAACAATAACTATGTACAAGTATTGCAGACAATCCGCACTTGGGATGGGCGCCCAGCATCCACTACGGACTACGAGAAATAGATTTATCGGTAAGTAAAATCTTATTTTCTCTGACGTCCTAGTGGATGCTGGGAACTCCGTAAGGACCATGGGGATTATACCAAAGCTCCCAAACGGGCGGGAGAGTGCGGATGACTCTGCAGCACCGAATGAGAGAACTCCAGGTCCTCCTCAGCCAGGGTATCAAATTTGTAGAATTTAGCAAACGTGTTTGCCCCTGACCAAATAGCTGCTCGGCAAAGTTGTAAAGCCGAGACCCCTCGGGCAGCCGCCCAAGATGAGCCCACTTTCCTTGTGGAATGGGCTTTTACAGATTTTGGCTGTGGCAGGCCTGCCACAGAATGTGCAAGCTGAATTGTACTACAAATCCAACGAGCAATAGTCTGCTTAGAAGCAGGAGCACCCAGCTTGTTGGGTGCATACAGGATAAACAGCGAGTCAGATTTTCTGACTCCAGCCGTCCTGGAAACATATATTTTCAGGGCCCTGACAACGTCAAGTAACTTGGAGTCCTCCAAGTCCCTAGTAGCCGCAGGCACCACAACAGGTTGGTTCATGTGAAAAGCAGAAACCACCTTAGGGAGAAATTGAAGACGAGTCCTCAATTCTGCCCTGTCAGAATGAAAAATTAAGTAAGGGCTTTTATATGATAAAAGCCGCCAATTCTGACACATGCCTGGTTGAAGCCAGGGCTAACAGCATCGTCACCTTCCATGTGAGATGATATTTTAAGTCCACAGTGGTGAGTGGTTCAACCAATGTGACTTAAGGAACCTCAAAACAACATCGAGATCCCAAGGTGCCACTGGAGGCACAAAAGGAGGTTGTATATGCAGTACCCCTTTTACAAATGTCTGAACTTCAGGTACTGAAGCCAGTTCTTTCTGGAAGAAAATCGACAGGGCCGAAATTTGAACCTTAATGGACCCTAATTTTAGGCCCATAGACAGTCCTGTCTGCAGGAAATGGAGGAAACGACCTAGTTGAAATTCCTCTGTAGGGGCCTTCTTGGCCTCACATCACGCAACATATTTTCGCCAAATGCGGTGATAATGTTTTGCGCTTACATCCTTCCTGGCTTTGACCAGGGTAGGGATGACTTCATCTGGAATGCCTTTTTCCTTCAGGATCCGGCGTTCAACCGCCATGCCGTCAAACGCAGCCGCGGTAAGTCTTGGAACAGACAAGGCCCCTGCTGGAGCAGGTCCTTTCTTAGAGGTAGAGGCCACGGGTCTTCCGTGAGCATCTCTTGAAGTTCCGGGTACCAAGTCCTTCTTGGCCAATCCGGAACCACGAGTATCGTTCTTACTCCTCTCCTTCTTATGATTCTCAGTACTTTTGGTATGAGAGGCAGAGGAGGGAACACATACACTGACTGGTACACCCACGGTGTCACCAGAGCGTCCACCGCTATTGCCTGAGGGTCCCTTGACCTTGCGCAATATCTGTCCAGTTTCTTGTTAAGACGGGACGCCATCATGTCCACCTTTGGTTTTTCCCAACGGTTTACAATCAGTTGGAAAACTTCTGGGTGAAGTCCCCACTCCCCCGGGTGGAGGTCGTGCTGCTGACAGTGCTATCACATGATTTTCCGCCCAGCAGAGAATCCTTGCAGCTTCTGCCATTGCCCTCCTGCTTCTTGTGCCGCCCTGTCTGTTTACGTGGGCGACAGCCGTGATGTTGTCCGACTGGATCAATACCGGTTGACCCTGAAGCAGAGGTTTTGCTTGACTTAGGGCATTGTAAATGGCCCTTAGTTCCAGGATATTTTTGTCTCCAGGCTTGACCATAAGCCCTGGATATTTTTTCCCTGTGTGACTGCTCCCCAGCCTCGCAGGCTGGCATCCGTGGTCACCAGGACCCAGTCCTGAATGCCGAATCTGCGGCCCTCTAGAAGATGAGCACTCTGCAACCACCACAGGAGGGACACCCTTGTCCTTGGTGACAGGGTTATCCGCTGATGCATCTGAAGATGCGACCCGGACCATTTGTCCAGTAGGTTCCACTGGAAAGTTCTTGTGTGGAATCTGCCGAATGGGATTGCTTCGTAGGAAGCCACCATTTTTACCCAGAACCCTTGTGCATTGATGCACTGAAACTTGGTTCGGTTTTAGGAGGTTCCTGACTAGCTCGGATAACTCCCTGGCTTTCTCCTCCGGGAGAAACACCTTCTTTCTGGACTGTGTCCAGGATCATCCCTAGGAACAGAAGACAAGTCGTCGGAACCAGCTGCGATTTTGGAATATTGAGAATCCACTCGTGCTGCCGCAACACTACCTGAGATAGTGCTACACCGACCTCCAACTGTTCTCTGGATCTTACCCTTATCAGGGGATCGTCCAAGTAAAGGATAACTAAAATTCCCTTCCTTCGAAGGAATATCATCATTTCGGTCATTACTTCAGTAAAGACCCGGGGTGCCGTGGACCATCCCTACGGCAGCGTCTGAACTGATAGTGACAGTTCTGTACCATAACCTGAGATACCTTTGGTGAGAAGGGTAAATTTTGACATGAAGGTAAGCATCCTTGATGTCCCGAGACATCATGTAGTCCCCTTCTTCCAGGTTTGCAATCACTGCTCTGAGTGACTCAATTTTGAATTTGAACCTCTGTATGTAAGTGTTCAAAGATTTTAGATTTTAAAATCGGTCTCACCGAGCCGTCTGGCTTCGGTACCACAATAGTGTGGAATAATACCCCGTTCCCTGTTGCAGGAGGGGTACCTTAATTATCACCTGCTGGGAATACAGCTTGTGAATGGCTTCCAAAACTGCCTCCCTGACAGCGGGAGACGTCGGTAAAACAGACTTTTTGGAAACGGCGAGGGGAATACGTCTCGAATTCCAATTTGTACCCCTGAAATATTACCTGAAGGATCCAGGGGTCTACTTGCGAGTGAGCCCACTGCGCACTGAAATTCACTGAGAACGGGCCCCCACCGTGCCTGAACTTGTAAAGCCCTAGCGTCATACTGAGGGCTTGGCAGCGGCGGAAAAGGGTTTCTGTTCCTGGGAACTGGCTGATCTCTGCAGCCATTTTCCTCTCCCTCTGTCACGAGCAGAAAAGAGGAACCCTTTTGTCCGCTTGCCAACCAGGACTGCGCCTGATAATACGGCGTCTTATTTTGAGAGGCGACCTAGGGTACATCCCCTTTTTTAAGGCAATTCCAAATGCCGTTTGGAATCCCTGACCACTTTACTGGTAGATACAAAGCACTTATACTTGATGCCAGTCGGCAATATATTCCGCTGTGCATCATGCATATATAGAAAAGCATCTTTTAATTGCTCTATAGGCAATAATATACTGTCCTTATCTAGGATATCAATATTTCCAGTCAGGGAATCCGACCACGCCACCCAGCACTGCACATCCAGGCTGAGGCGATTGCTGGTCGCAGTATAACACCAGTATGTGTGTAAATACATTTTAGGATACCCTCCTGCTTTTTATCAGCAGGATCCTTAAGGGCGGCCATCTCAAGAGAGGGTAGAGCCCTTGTTCTTACAATCGTGTGAGCGCCTTATCCCCTGTAGGGGGTGTTTCCCAACGCACCCTAACCACTGGCGGGAAAAGGTATACTGCCAATAACTTTTTAGAATTATCAATTGTTATCGGAGGAAAACCCACGCATCATCACACACCTCATTTTATTTTTCAGATTCAGGAAAACTATAGGAAGTTTTTCCTCACCAAACATAATACCCCTTTTTTGGTGGTATTCATATTATCAGAAAAGTGTAAACATTTTCCATTGCCTCAATCATGCAATGTGTGGCCCTATTGGAAATCACGGTTGTCTCTTCACGTCGACACAGGAGCCAGTATCCGTGTCGGCGTCTGTATCTGAGGTAACGGGCGCTTTAGAGCCCCTGTATGAGACATCTGGACATGCACAAGCTGAGTAGCCGGCTGTCTCATGTCAACCACTGTCTTTTATACAAAGCTGACACTGTCACGCAATTTCAACAGTACATCCACTCAGGTGTCGACCCCCTAGGGGGTGACAACACTATTACAGATACTCTACTCCGTCTCCACATCATTTTTCTCCTCATACATGTCGACACAAAAGTACCGACACACCGCACACACACAGGGAATGCTCTGATAGAGGACAGGACCCACTAGCCCTTTGGGGAGACAGAGGGAGAGTTTGCCAGCACACACCAGAGCGCTATATATATACAGGGATAACCTTATATAAGTGTTTTTCCCTTTATAGCTGCTGTATTGTTTATACTGCGCCTAATTTGTGCCCCCCTCTCTTTTTTAACCCCTTTCTGTAGTGTAGTGACTGCAGGGGAGAGCCAGGGAGCTTCCCTCCAACTGAGCTGTGAGGGAAAATGGCGCCAGTGTGCTGAGGAGATAGGCTCCGCCCCTTTCTCGGCGTCCTTATCATCCGTTTTTCTATATGTTTTGGCAGGGGTTAAATGCATCCATATAGCCCAGGAGTTATATGTGATGCATTTATTTTAGCCATATAAGGTTTTATCGATTTATTGCGTCTCAGGGCGCTGCCCCCCCAGCGCCCTGCACCCTCAGTGACCGGAGTGTGAAGTGTGCTGAGAGCAATGGCGCACAGCTGCGGTGCTGTGCGCTACCTTATCTGAAGACAGGATCGTCTTCTGCCGCCGATTTCACCGGACCTCTTCGCTCTTCTGGCTCTGTAAGGGGGCCGGCGGCGCGGCTCCGGGACCCATCCAGGCTGAACCTGTGATCGTCCCTCTGGAGCTAATGTCCAGTAGCCTAAGAAACCCGATCCACTCTGCACGCAGGTGAGTCCGTTTCTTCTCCCCTTAGTCCCACGATGCAGTGAGCCTGTTGCCAGCAGGTCTCACTGAAAATAATAAACCTAAACTAAAACTTTCACAAAGAGCTCAGGAGAGCCCCTAGTGTGCACCCTTCTCGTCGGGCACAGAAATCTAACTGAGGCTTGGAGGAGGGTCATAGGGGGAGGAGCCAGTGCACACCAGCTAGTCCTAAAGCTTTCTTTAGATGTGCCCAGTCTCCTGCGGAGCCGCTATTCCCCATGGTCCTTACGGAGTTCCCAGCATCCACTAGGACGTCAGAGAAATTGGTTTGCCTTCAAAGTTATGGAGCCCTAATGCAATTGTACCAATATTGCAATGCGTTTGGCCTTAAAACCATAGCCATCTCTTATAAAAATAACTTTATTATCAGACATAGGGCCAGATGTACTATGCATGAAAAGTGATAAATATCACTGTGATAAAGCACCAGCCAATCGGCTCCTAACTGCCATGTCACAGGCTGTGTTTCAAAAATGACAGTTAGGAGCCGATTGGCTGGTGCTTTATAACAGTGATATTTATCACTTTTCAAGCTTAGTACATCTGGCCCATAATCATAAATGATTTGAAAAAACTGTCCACTCATTTCCTGAGTGCACCAACAGGACCTAGTAATGCTGGAATATTTGATGCTGAGTCCCCAGATATCTCATATGCTGGTCTACATTGTGAGTTGATGAATCGAATGGTAGGAAATGCCGGTGGTTGAGACGGATGAACGACCGCGGCATCCCGATACTTAGAATCCTGACATGGGGAAGGTAAGTATACTTACCTTACCTCAATGCCCTCCTAACCACAACCCTCCCTCCCCGCAGCCTAACCCTAACCCTCCCCGGTGATGGCTAAACCTAACTCTCCCCCCTCCCCCCGTAGCCTAACCCTAATCCTCCCTTCCTCGCAGCCTAATCCTAACCCTACCCCCGCAGCCTAAACCTAACTCTCCCCCCTCCCCCCGTAGCCTAACCCTAATCCTCCCTTCCTCGCAGCCTAATCCTAACCCTACCCCCGCAGCCTAAACCTAACTCTCCCCCCTCCCCCCGTAGCCTAACCCTAATCCTCCCTTCCTCGCAGCCTAATCCTAACCCTACCCTCGCAGCCTAAACCTAACTCCTCCCCCCCCCCTCCCCCTCCCGTGGCTTACCTGCCTGGCAGCCTGGTCCATGCCCATTTGGGATCCTGGCGGTTGGGATTCCGGTGCCGGGATTCTGGTGTTGGAATTTTGACTGCTGGAAACCTGACCACAGGGATCTTGACTGGATTCTGTTAGATTGCTATTGTATTAAACCCCCATTTAATCCTTTGTTCTGTATCCCTCTCCCCTTTTGACAAAAACTTCAATAAAACAGATTGTTTAAATATATATCATATACATTACATTCAGTGCTATGTCACAGTAAGACAGTGGAGAATAAGCACAGTAACCAAAGGTGTGTAAGATGAAGGTGACTTTTATTATGTACTCAGCCTTTTCCATATAACATTTTCTCTGGAAGGTGGTTTAACCAGAACAGAGAATCCTCATTATTAAACAAACAAGACCTGCAACAATTTCCCTTTGTGGTGTCATGCAAATGCAGTTTTTCCTACCAACCAAATAAAGACAAGGGTATATATTGACTAAGCATACTTGTTTTGCATGTATTACTGATGTCCTTTTAAATCCAGCGCTCACAGTTACTGAGAATCAGTGGCTATGAAAAATCGATGTTTAGTACATATACCCTAAAGAGACTAATGGGCCCTACACATTGCGCAATCTGCCACCGAGCTGCCCGATGACGGATACGGGCGACCCGGCAGCGGGAGGGCAGAGACGGGGGAAGTGATGTTTCTTCACTCCCCCCGTCACTCGGCTCCATAGCAGTGCAGCAAATATGGACAAAATCGTCCATATTGGCCTGCATGCACAAGCGGCAGGGCACCAGCGATAAACGAGCGCTGGTGCCTCCACACTGAAAGATATGAACGGTATCTCGATCATTATTGAACAAGATCGTTCATATCTTTCCCTCATATTGCCAGTGTGTAGGGCCTATTACATTCAGTATACTGAAAGGGGGGGCACAGTTCATCTAGCTTTCTAAAAGATGAACATCTAATTGGGCTGCTGCTCGATTTCTTACAACAAAACAAATACGGCAGCAGTTCTACTTAGGTAACATCTAACTTTGCATGACTTTGGTAATAGTTTCCCACATGTTCTGGCGGCTGCTAATAATCTTCTGAGGAGTCTTGGATAGAAGAGACCGATCCAAGGCCTTCATTCCGGAAGCTGCGGAGATAGAGCCGGAGTTTCTGTGGATCCACATTTCTCTTGCGGTTTAAGTCGGCTTTGGGTTGGAGCTGGGAACACTTGTCACCTTGCAAGACTTTGAATAGACTGGCTAGATTGGGTCCAAGGTGATTCATCAGGTTGCTCTTTACGGCCGACACTGTCACGTCATCACAATCCAAAAGACTGGTCAAGAGTTTGTTGTGATATCTGAAATGAGCAAGGGACAGTCCGATCAGAGTCACCACCACTCTGCAGTATCTTAAGGGACATTGGGGGGGATTTATCAAAGATTGGAAAGAGATAAAGTGCAGAGAGATAAAGGCCCAGATTTATCAAGCCTTAGAGAGTGATAAATTGCACGGTGATAACGTACCAACCAACCAGCTCCTAACTGTCACGTTACAGGCTGTGTTTGAAAAATGGCAGTTAGGAACTATTTGTTGGTACTTTATCACTCTCCACTTTATCTTTTTCCAATCTTTGATAAATCTCACCAATTCTAATGTATTTTGAACAATGTTTTGTACACAGGAAATTAAGATACTTTGTCTAATAATGTTTATTTGGCCAATACAATTAAATCCTTACAATTTAATGTAATAATTTGACCACTGATAGCATCACTCACAGATATATTAATTTAGTTACATTCTCATCTTGACATCAGAAATTCAATACTTTTTCTACGATTAGCAGGGCTCGGGTTTTATTGGTGCATGAAATATAGCAAATACAAACATAAAAAAAGGAAAATGCTTTAGAATATAAACGTGTATATAGTACCTGTGCAATATAGCTATAGGGCTTGTTTACACAGGTGATGCATTTTCTGTAGCATTTAGAGACTTCATATGCCTCCAAAATTCTAGGTAACGCCATGGGATTCGGTCAGGACGCCACCACTTTTATATAGATTCACGTGGATTTAAAAGACAAGTAAACACAAGAGCATAGCACCATCATGTAGCTGCCTCTACACCAGTTACGGTGGCTTGCTACTTTAGATTTGTCATAAAACCAAATCTATGGGGGACATTTACTAAGCAGTGATATGAGTGGAGAAGTGGCCCCATCAACCAATCAGCAGCTCTGTATCATTTTATAGTATGCAAATTATAGATGTTACTTAAGTGCTGATTGGTTGCCGTGGGCAACTTCTCCACTGGCTCACTTCTCCGCTCTTATGCTTAGTAAATGTCCCCCTATGTTTGTTATCACTAATAAGCTCCTAGGCTAACTGAGGTTACCTAGGTTATATACAATATTCACGAAAATGAACAAATCGTTTGAGCTGCCTCCCAAGACATTAGGTGATGCAATTATACAGCTGGGCTAGGAAAAAACACCACAAGTGTGATTCCTATGCTGTTCACAATAACAGTAAAGACCAGGAAAAGGTGACGCCAAAACTATTTTCTTGTGGACACTTCATGCAACTTACAGGGTGGGATTTACTAAGGAAAAATGGGGTAAAATCCCAGTTTTCGGGGGTTTTACCGCATTTTTAAATGTACTAAAGACCCATCTGGCTACTTATCGCTTGAGAAGGTATCGCCACCTTTTTATGGTGATACCCTATAGAAGCCTATGGGCTTCTTACCACATCCCGCCCCCTCCGCCGCTCACGCCGACCCCGCATACCTGACTGCAGGCTTGCAGTCCCGGATCCCAGCCTCCTCCTGCCCCAGGAAGACAGCCGGCTGTACTTCTGGCTGCAGGGAGGAGGAGGAGCCCGGGACTGACTACAGAAGTCACCTCCCAGGGCTGGGAGGTGACAGAGCCCCCTGCAAACCCTCTCACTCAGCGGCACAGGTAACGCAGGTGGCAGCTTTTAAGGCATTGTAATAGTTATCGCATATGTTAGTACATATGCGATAAGAATCAATGCAGAATGTGGCGGAATGTTACCGCCGTCTTAGTACATCCCGCCCACAATATCCACATGGATGGGAATTTAATCAATACATATGTGGTCATGTGGTATTTAACCAGTGACTTGTCTGTTCCCCTTGGAACTCAGCTTGATTATTCCGCTGATGTGGATGAGCCCTAACTGAATAAATGGAACAAGAAATATTAGTAAGACTTGGCCGCTGTGGAAGGTCCTTGTAGAGACACAGTAGAAGGGCACAAAGTGATCCCATATCCATAAATCAAATATGGCATTTTTATTTAACATTTATCAGTAGACATTACATTTGTGTCTTTTAGAATGATCACAACTACTGATTATAGGTGCATATTGGGAACCAACGACGCTCAATATAGACAATATGCCAAAATATTCCAATGTATTTATGGAAACCACTGGATCTTCACTGAATGAAGAAACATGAAGGAAAACATGCAGCAAGAAGACTATATGGACATAACCAACCACCAGCCTACCGCTATATGGAAGCATGGAGCACGTCCCAAGTAAGAGGATACCCTGGATAAGCAGTTAGGGAAGTAACATAAATCTCACCTGTTGGAAAATAGCTGTGGCAGATGCACGACCTCAGCGACTGCTTCTGGGTTGTAACGTGCGACAGTGCAAAGCTCCAGCTTGGTGTAACAATCCTCCTGCACCTCCGAGATCATCCGCTGGAGGCTGGAGCACCTCCGGATTGCCAGGAACACTTTAGATGTTATACCGGTCACCATGCACTTCAAGCTTTCCTTCACAAAAATCTTCCCCTGCAGGGAGAAAGCAGGTGAGACATACACAGTCCACAGTGACATCTGAGTGCGCAATGTAACAGTAAATAATGGAAGGATAATGCAGAGTAACAGGACAGGCAGAGTAACAGGACAGGCAGAGTAACATGAGAGGCAGAGTAACAGGACAGGCAGAGTAACAGGACTGGTAGGGTAACAGGACAGGCAAGAGTAACAGGACCAGTAGGATAACATGACAGGCAAAGTAACAGGATTGGTAGGGCAACAGGACAGGCAGAGTAACAGGACCGGTAGGGTAATAGGACAAGCAGAGTAACAGGACAGGTAGGGTAACAAAACAGGCAGGGTAACAGGACAGGCAGAGTAACAGAACAGGCAGAGTAACAGAACTGGTAGGGTAACATGACAGGCAGAGTAACAGGACCAGTAGGGTAACATGACAGGCAGAGTAACAGGACCGGTAGGGTAACAGGACAGGCAGAGTAACAGGACCGGTAGGGTAACAGAACAAGCAGAGTAACAGGACAGGTAGGGTAACAAGACAGGCAGGGTAACAGGACCAGTAGGGTAACAGGACAGGCAGGTCAACAGGACAGGCAGGGTAACAGGACAGGTAGGGTAACAGGACAGGCAGGGTAACAGGACTGACCACCTCCACAGGGTGCTCTGCCTTATGCAGGGCTCTATTTAATACTGACACTGCTGTAGGTATTTTTTTCTTATTAATTTTAATTTTGGAGTGTGCACACCACATACCTGTCAAAAACACCATTACTTTATACTAACAAAAAGAGATAGTTGGTAAAATCCAAGTAAGCAAGTACACGCTGTGTCTGCTTTTTCTGTCTTATCTCAGATCACTAATTAAATGTTCAAAGGCTGAATAGAGAGCATTATCACATGGCTACCACTAAAATTCTACTATCTATCTATCTATCTATCTATCTACACAGACAAATATTACTCCTTATGCTTTGTATCATTTAAGATGATCACCTAGAAATGCGTTGTGCTCTGGATTATGGGCTCATGAACAGTTGAATGCAAAGATCATTTGTATCTTTTTGCCCTGTATATGCATTTGCTCATGTGGATATGCAGCATGTCTGTCACTGTACCTGGGTGTCAAGCTTGGCCGCACTGTACAAAAAAGACTTGCAGATGTCATACAGCCCGTCCGTGTCACAGGTTGTGTTCTCCAGGCAGGCAAAGGCTCCACAGCCAACTTGCAGAGCCCCGTTCAGGCAACGAACCACTTCTACTGAACAGGAGACACCACGCCACATAGTAAGAGCCAGAAAGACCACACAATGGCCCTCATTCCGAGTTGTTCGCTCGGTATTTTTCATCGCATCGCAGTGAAAATCCGCTTAGTACGCATGCGCAATGTTCGCACTGCGACTGCGCCAAGTAACTTTACTATGATGAAAGTAATTTTACTCACGGCTTTTTCTTCGCTCCGGCGATCGTAATGTGATTGACAGGAAATGGGTGTTACTGGGCGGAAACACGGCGTTTCAGGGGCGTGTGGCTGAAAACGCTACCGTTTCCGGAAAAAACGCAGGAGTGGCCGGGGAAACGGTGGGAGTGCCTGGGCGAACGCTGGGTGTGTTTGTGACGTCAACCAGGAACGACAAGCACTGAAATGATCGCACAGGCAGAGTAAGTCTGGAGCTACTCTGAAACTGCTAAGTAGTTAGTAATCGCAATATTGCGAATACATCGGTCGCAATTTTAAGAAGCTAAGATTCACTCCCAGTAGGCGGCGGCTTAGCGTGTGTAACTCTGCTAAATTCGCCTTGCGACCGATCAACTCGGAATGAGGGCCAATAAAAGCAGCAGTACTACTCGTAGCACATAAACAGAAAAACAGAACCTCTAGGATTACACTGAAATACAGAACCTGACAGTTCCTTTCTGGCAGTGGCCTCTGTTTTTATGCTGTTAACTTTCCCAATGTATACACGTCTTACATTGGTTAAGCTTGCATTTTGTATTGCAGAGCTATGCTATGGGGCCCATTTATCAACAAGTGATAAAACTCATTGTGAATGATGTAACTCGTTGTGTATGATACATGGTGCTCCAGCCAATCAGCTCTCAATTGTCATTTTTCAAACTCATGACAGGATCTGCACACATGACAGTTGGGAGCTGATTGGCTGGAGCACCAATTATCATATGCAACAAATTTTCTCATTCACAACGAGTTTTATCACTTGATGATAAATGAGCCTTTAAATGCTCTGTTTCATCTTTGCCCAGAGAGGGCAGAAACAGGCCTACAGTATTAGCATGTCATAGAAGAAAGAGATCAATAATATCTTTACACATTCCTCTCATGTCATTATGACACAAACGTATGTTGTAATGAGCTGTGCATCCATGGGTTGGGTACTGGATCCCGGCGGTTGGGTTCCCGATGGTCAGAATACCAACGACAGGATCCAAACCGGCAGAATGCCCGCAGGGGGAATGAGCGCAATGAAGCCCCTTGCGGGCTCGGTGGCTTGCCACAGTTTCTATTCCCACTCTATGGGTGTCGTGGATACCCAGGAGTAGGAATAGCTGTGGCGGCGCTGCCGGCATTCTGGCAGTTGGAATCCTGGCGTCGGAATTCTGACCGCCGGGATCCTGACTACATCCCGCGTCCACTACTATGGTAACAAAAGTGGTGTAAGAATGTGCAGAATATTTTCTTATTATTTATTTTCCCCAAATGCTAATACAATGATTTGCTGGCTTGTGACTGAATGATAACTTGTGAGTTTATTCATTCCCACAAAGTAGAAATCAATCTATTGTAGTGATAGTAACGAGTAGGTAATAACATATCTTTAGGCTAGGATTCTATAGCACACAAGTACATCGATACTTTATACTTTATTTCCAACACAGTATAAAAATGATCAACAATTTACAAACCATATCATCAAGAATTGGGGATAGGATATAAAAAAAAATACTTTATTGTTTGTGTCATGGTCCATGGATTTATTAAACACACTAAGCTGATATGGATCATACATTAATGACACGGTGGTACAGTGGCTAGCATTGCTGTCTCACAGTCATAAAAGGCATATCTGGTTGGAATTTCTGTATATCTTCCAAAATCCTACCAAAAGTATACTGGGAGATCAATGTTAGTGTTTGTGTGGATAATATAGACTAAGGAGGATATGTACTAGCCTTGGAGAGTGATACAGTGGAGAGAGATAAAGTAATGACCAGTCAGTTCCTGACATTTTTCAAACACATCCTGTAACATGACAGTTAGGAGCTGATTGGCTGGTACTGCATCTCTCTCCACTTTATCACTTTCCAAGGCTTGTTCCATCTGCCCCTAAGATCTACTGGGCAAGGACTGAATACACTGGCACAATATAAATGAATGGCAATAAATGATACATGCGGGGGATACCACATACAGCATCTAAGTTTAGCAAAATATGCACATGAACCATTTCACCCAGTCTGTTGCACTGTGCAGCCAGTGCATTATAAACCACAAGAGGTTAAAGTGCAGTCTCAGTGCCCTCAGGGGCACATACCCCGCTATGTACTGGCTACCTAATCTTATCAACTGTGCCCTCATGGCATACTTACATTGCATAAAATGCAGCTCTGTCCACTGTCAGTATACATATATTAATTGGTTCTAATGCCCCCTCTAGATTTGGGTATATTACATTCATGTGTGGGCAGATTGTAAGACCAGAGAGTATGGACTTTGCTGGGGATTTTTCAGGACCTCAGACAGATGCAAGTAGCAGGAGATCTGCAGGGCATGTGTGGACTTGTAGTTCCACAAAGGCTTTAAAGTCACACACTGCATGATTCCTGCATTACTGCTGCAGATCCCGATATACTGAAGTATATTTACACTGAGCCTTAATGCAATATGCATTCTAATATGAAATACGACATTATACGCCCATTGCCTTCGTACCTGATCCCTGTGATGCCCCTCTGCTTCTCCTGCCCCCCGGTAAGTCTCCTTGGTCGGTGTCATAAGCTGAGCCCAGGATGGTATGCAGCAGCAGGAGGAGGAGAATGGGGAGGATGCACGTGTGATGCTGCATGCTCTGTCCCAATGCCCGGAGTCGGACCCTGTCTGCTGGGAGTAGGCTCAGACCTGACACATTTATACACAAAACTTATCTGCAGCCAATCAGCAACCTCTCTCCATTGGCCAATCACAGCTAAGGCTCATTCATTATTATGTGAGAAAAAAAAAAAGTTTTCCCAGAACTTATGACCAAGAACTCATCACCTTCCAGGCACAGGGGGGGCTACATAGCACTGATAAGGGTCTACATCCTAACAGTGCTAGGTCTATGTGTGTGCTGCCCCAGCCACTGGCCAGGTCTGTGCATGACATTTGTAAGTCAGATGGAGACATTAAAATACAGTGTGGTCAGTAAGTGTGTGCACTGCATGTGTATCATTTTCCTAAGCCCCCATTGCAGTGTAACATGGCTTGCTTGGCTACAATTCCTGCACTTGGGCAAACTGAGCTCCCCCAAATCATCAATACAGCATAAGGTAGATGCCATGAGATGGAAATCACAGGGTAGAGGTCAAAAGATAGCATGGCATAAAATTCATTCGGTAACAGCCATAATCAAGGTAAATAGGCAACCTATGTAAAAACTTCTGTCAGGGCATGCTGGGATATGTAGTTCACAAGTGATGGAGAGACATAGGTTACATGTCACTATACTAAAGCATAGCACATATCCGTGGCAAACGCATATTCCTTCCATTCCTGATTCCTAAGCACCCCTGATAAACAGCGGCCCTTTTGGTGCCACCTGACCTGGCGGCGGTTTCTGTACACGTTCACATCCTGCCCTGAGGAAAATTTCCAACAAATATACAATTTATTTTACACTTCCCATTTAATGGAGCGGAACCTGTGGGAGATGAAGAGATATTAACTCTTTGGCTCCCACCACTAACCCAGAGCTCTTATTAGGTGACCCTTGTAATTGCTATGTGTGTGCCAATGTTCTAACTGGTAATAATAAAATCATTCCTTAGTCGCTGTATTCATTTAGTGCCCTAGATACAGAGTTAGTAACATGGTACTTGCTGTTCCACCTATAGATTGCAAGCTCTTCAGAACACAGCTTTTCACTGACACTTGTATCCTTCTCTCTGTATACATCAAATATGTTTATGTTATATAAAAAATAATGTGTGATATTATCAATTAAATAAAAAGGGTAAACTGATTTTTCTGTATAGTATCATCAGGGGTTCTAGCAAAGGGAAACGGGCAGGAAAACAGCTCATGTAAGAAGTTATTTGCTGGAATAAAGTTTGGCAAAAACCAAACAATATTTTGGGCTACTACAAAATTCTATTTTTAAAGGTTGTAAGTAGTTGGTGGAATGTCCTGCAGGTCTTTGGAAACATCAGTTAGGTCCAGCATTTATCGACTGTTCTAACAATGAAAGTTTGCACTTTTTAAATTCTTTCTTTTTTACTTTTTTTTAAATTTAAAAATAAATGAATAACTCTCTGGAGCAGCAGCTCCCGGCGATACTGGAAAACAGCAGCATTGCTGGCCAGTCAATTTCCCTACTTATCTGGGTGGCTTAGAATTGACTGATCACACAGGAGGGTAGTCCAGTCTCAGGCCTCCATGTGCGGAACCCATACAATTAAAAAACATACATTAAAAACATTTGTAAAATATAGAATATATATTTATTTATAAACAGGTGTGTTAAAATGAGGGAAATCCCATAAACATGATTGGACACTACTAGATCACATGACTATGCATTATTTCCCAATGATAGAACACTTCCCAGTGAGATTGCATGTAGAACTGTCATCACAACAGGGGCCATTTGATAAGCTAGCTATACCACACTTGGGTGTGTGCGGCTAAATGAAGACCTGCGTATATTCAGAGCATGACCATGCACCCAAGAATAGTATATCTATTCTATCTATCTATCTATCTATCTATCTATCTATCTATCTATCTATCTATCTATCTATCTATCTATCTATCTATCTATCTATCTATTCAAAAGGTGATGCACTCACCAATCACACAACAGTAAACAAACAAAAAACGTAAACAAAACAGTACAAAACAATCACACAACAGTAAACAAACAAAAAAGTAAACGTCATAAAAACCATAACCTTTGGATTAACATTTCGATCCCAGCAGAGATCTTAGTCATGATCACAAACACCACCAATGTCTACAGTATGTGTCTGTTAATGTAGATCCACATCCTCCCATACATGGTCAAAGATTGGTCACATAATGACTCCAATATTAAAGAAAGTCACTTCATGCACCTTTTTCAAGAGAAATACATGTACTGTACATCATGTCAGCAGCATTGCAGGATGATTGCAGGAAGACTGGGGGACCCCAAAGCTCCTATATTGTTACATCTGGCCTCTCCACACATTATTAGACATTTGCTCCGATTAGTATTTTCCAGCTGGGTTTGTTTTACTCACCTGCCACCTATGTATTCTCTACAGTGCTGTGAACCTAGCCACTGGAGCATGTGACCTGTACCAGCCCTGCCACTGGAGAATGTGACCTGTACCAGCCCTGCCACTGGAGAATGTGACCTGTACCAGCCCTGCCACTGGAGAATGTGACCTGTACCAGCCCTGCCACTGGAGAATGTGACCTGTACCAGCCCTGCCACTGGAGAATGTGACCTGTACCAGCCCTGTCACTGGAGAATGTGACCTGTACCAGCCCTGCCACTGGAGAATGTGACCTGTACCAGCCCTGCCACTGGAGAATGTGACCTGTACCAGCCCTGTCACTGGAGAATGTGACCTGTACCAGCCCTGTCACTGGAGAATGTGACCTGTACCAGCCCTGCCACTGGAGAATGTGACCTGTACCAGCCCTGTCACTGGAGCATGTGACCTGTACCAGCCCTGCCACTGGAGAATGTGACCAGTACCAGCCCTGTCACTGGAGAATGTGACCTGTACCAGCCCTGCCACTGGAGAATGTGACCAGTACCAGCCCTGCCACTGGAGCATGTGACCTGTACCAGCCCTGCCACTGGAGAATGTGACCAGTACCAGCCCTGTCACTGGAGAATGTGACCTGTACCAGCCCTGTCACTGGAGAATGTGACCTGTACCAGCCCTGTCACTGGAGAATGTGACCTGTACCAGCCCTGTCACTGGAGAATGTGACCTGTACCAGCCCTGTCACTGGAGAATGTGACCTGTACCAGCCCTGCCACTGGAGAATGTGACCTGTACCAGCCCTGTCACTGGAGATTGACATACAGATGTAGCCACGCTCATCTAGCCTGCGACATGACCACACGGGCACACGCACTGATTGCTATCCTATGGGTGCGCATACACACGTCCTGGTCGGGTTGAGGATGGAATCCCAGTGGCCGGGATCCTGGAGGTCTGTATACCGACACCGGGATCCCGACCGCCAGAATGCCGGCAGAAGGGCGAGCGATAGAAAGCCCCTCACAGGCTTGCTGCGCTCACCTCAGGTTCTGTTCCCACTCTGTGGGTGTTGTGGACACCCACGAGTGGGAATAGTCCTGGCACCGCTGCTGGCATTCTCGGCGGACGGAATCCCGGCGTCGGTATTATGACCGCCGGGATCCCGACTGCTGGGATATTAACTACATCCCTCCATGCACACAGGTGCGGTTCTAGGCATGGACAAGCAGGGCGGGCGCAGCGGCTGCAGCGGCTGCAGCGGGCGCCCTCACATTGGACCCATTGTCAGACGCTAGAGGTCATAATTGACATCTAGTATCTGTGCGGCGCTATGGGAGAGACATCATGACGTCTCTCCCATAGAGAGGACCTTAATCCGGCCCTGACAGGGGGCACAACTATTGGGGGCACAGCTACAGGGGGCACAACTACTGGGGGCACAATTACTGGGGGCACAGCTACAGGGGGCACAATTACTGGGAGCACAACTAGTGGGGGCATAACTACAGAGAGCACAACTGTGGCCATGCCCCTTCCCTATGAAGCCACACCCCTATTTTTGGGCATGCGCCTTTGACGCACACTAACTCTGTTTTTCTTGTCAGGGGGGGGGCAAAGGAAACTTTCGCCCTGGGTGCCACAAAGGTCTAGAACCGGACCTGAATATGCAGACTTAGATGTCTCTGTTCAACCTTCCAGATGAGTAGAATGCGGCTTGTATAATTTCGATATGAAACAGAAAAAAATGAACAACCAATGTGTAGTATTTCACAACAATAAGTGAATGAGAAAACAAGTCTTTGGCTGATCAGATATAGATATTCAGGTCCAGCGTACCCCACTCACTCAGTGATAGATGGATATATTCATATAAAGGTATCTTTATGCCATCAGATATCGTGTCTATTCACCCTTAGAGTGCGTTGTGAAGACCGATGGAAAGAGGAGAAATCATCTATATATAGAGCGTACCCAATAACTCACAGGAAAAAGAAGGGTATGAAGTATATAAAGGTTTCTTTCAAGTGTGTCATTCAATTGCACACAGCGTACCCAAACTCACTCTTGATGATGTGGGATAATTCCTATCAAGGTATCTTTTACTAGGTTTTCTTGGTAAATGGTTCAATCTTCCAAGTTGTACCGTGTATCCTCAATATTTTGAGCATAAAAAAATGGAGCAGAAAGAAAAACCAATGTGTAGTATGTATTGATTGGTAAAAGATCTAATATCTTGATTTTCTTAGTGGAATGCCAGATGTAAAGTGTAGGGGGAGTGATTTATGCTAGACTCACATTAATTGGAGTAACACATTATATGGTGCCTTATAGCCAATTGATGCAAAGAAAGAGGCGTACCCCAACACTCACAGCAACATTACCGGTTATAAACACATCAAGGTATCTTTTACAGGAATGTAGATAAACTTCATATAATGCGTACCAAGACTCACATATGTAAAGCAAGTGCTGTTCCCATCAAGGTATCTTTTATACGATCAATCAGATAAGGTCATTCCGGGTCGTAGTTTTCCATAAAATTCAAAATTTATTGGGCTCCACAAGCTCCACAAAGGAGTATACAAACACACACATAAACGAAAAAAATCTCCAATAAAAAAATCTTTTTTTTGCAGTATCAGCAAAAAATTTGTAATATAAAAAGCAAAGTCCACATGAATTCAATTAAAATAGCTACTCACACTCCTTGTAGTATAATCCGCTGTGAGTGTTGGAGTGTTACTCCAATTAATGTGAGTCTAGCATAAATCACTCCCCCTACACTTTACATCTGGCATTCCACTAAGAAAATCAAGATATTAGATCTTTTACCAATCAATACATACTACACATTGGTTTTTCTTTCTGCTCCATTTTTTTATGCTCAAAATATTGAGGATACACGGTACAACTTGGAAGATTGAACCATTTACCAAGAAAACCTAGTAAAAGATACCTTGATAGGAATTATCCCACATCATCAAGAGTGAGTTTGGGTACGCTGTGTGCAATTGAATGACACACTTGAAAGAAACCTTTATATACTTCATACCCTTCTTTTTCCTGTGAGTTATTGGGTACGCTCTATATATAGATGAATTCTCCTCTTTCCATCGGTCTTCACAACGCACTCTAAGGGTGAATAGACACGATATCTGATGGCATAAAGATACCTTTATATGAATATATCCATCTATCACTGAGTGAGTGGGGTACGCTGGACCTGAATATCTATATCTGATCAGCCAAAGACTTGTTTTCTCATTCACTTATTGTTGTGAAATACTACACATTGGTTGTTCATTTTTTTCTGTTTCATATCGAAATTATACAAGCCGCATTCTACTCATCTGGAAGGTTGAACAGAGACATCTAAGTCTGCATATTCAATCAGGAACGTATAAAAAATATATATTTTTTTTCCCCCTTCTTGTTTGCGCTGTGTGTACTAAGAAGGTTCATATTTTGTTGTATCTATTCTTGTCTTTAAATGTGGTGACATTTATTTTGAACCGTCAGGTGCTATAGCTGCATTGCGCCACTTGAGGCACTTTCCTATTTCTCTGTTTCATTCTAGAACCGGACCTGCACGCCCCCCCCTGGCTTGTCATGAATACGGCAAGCTGAAGGCTAGATATGGGTATGGTTACATCTGTATTTCAGCTCTTCACTGGGATAGGATGATCAGCACTCTTCAGTCGAAATGGCTAGTCCTCTCAGCTGGGTGGTTCTAACTCTCCAGTCATTCAAATTTGATGCTAAATTGGGGGAAATCCTCGCCCACGCCAAAGCACCCCCCTCTAAACAAGATCTTGAGTAGAGAATCCATATGTTTCTTCAGACACAGATGTCTCATGTACAAGTTGACTTTACTCAGGCTCCAGAGGCGCTATTTTAGAAGAGTATGGGGCTGCTTCTAACGACCGCTTTTAGACACAGGGTCTCAGCAGACTGAGGCCATGACAGCCATATTGACTGTCTCTTCCTACCCCATTTCACTGGATCTTGTACAGATGGAATTCCCAGACTGACAAGATTTAACTCTCCAATCATATCTTCCTCCTGGTCCTCTATACAAAGAACACAGGAGAACAGTTTTCACCTTTAAAGGCAGCCCAGTGATGCTCTGCCATCTCCAGCACCTTACAGGCGCCTGATGCCCACTTCCATTGACTTTAACTGTTTGCCTACTACTCAATGGGGGGAATTCAAATGTTTGAAAAGTCGGTTGGCTGTCTGTTTTTTTCCTGTCTGTTAGATAGTAAAAACACCCAACTGACGTTTCAAACAATTGAATAACCCCCCAATGTGTTTGAATGCCGTGTTCACTCTTTTTCTTTTGCAGGGTCTGTAAATTCACTTGGTTGGTATGTTATTCTAAGTTCCAACTCTCGGTGCTTCTCAGAATACTTCCATCCATAGATTTTCTTTGCTACCTGCCTATTTTATCCAACCAAAGTCTTCTATACATCTCTTTATATGAGAGTGATGGTGTTTGATCGACCAATGATCAAGTTACCTTACCTTTTATGTTAAATCATCACTGCTTAGTTTGAACTTATTGTCCTGTGTTATGTTTAATCCTGTTTAATCTATCTATCTATCTATCTATCTATCTATCTATCTATCTATCTATCTATCTATCTATCATCTATATATATATATACTAGGTGCTTCATCGCGCCCTATGGGCGCTCTTCACACCGTCGCAAGGGGCTACGCCCCCTTAACCCTTGCATGCCTTTCTGGGGTTTAATATTTGTATTATATGGAGTATTACCTGCATTCCTTTGTTAGTGGTTAAATATTGCACAATGAAAGGGCGTGCGATGGTGAAGGAGGTGCAGCCCCTTGCGACGGCGTGAACAGCACCTGCAGGGCACAATGTACAGAATGTAGCGGGTGCGGGGGGGACTGCGGATGGTGTCTGTAGATGCTGCGGGTAGAGGGGGGGCAGAAGTGGGGGTGGGGCCCGGATGGGGAAGGTTCGGGAGGTGCTGCGGGTGGGGGAGGGGCAGAGGAGTGGGGGATGCAGATGGGGGAGGGGTCCGGAGGCACTGCAGGTGGGGGAGGGGCAGGGGTGCCACGGGTGGGAGAGGGGCAGGTGTGGGGATGGGGATGTTGTGGATGGATGAAGGGTTCCGGAGGTGCTGTGGGATGGGAAGGGACGGGAGTGCCAGGGGTGGGGTAGGGGACCTCAGGCACCATGGGTAGGGTAGGGGCAGGTACGGGTGGTGCGGCGGATGGGAAAGGAGGTCCGGAGGTGCTGCAGGTGGTGGAGGGGCAGGTGCGGGGGTGCCATTGATGGGGGAGGGGTGGGTGAGGGGGGAACCGCGGATGAAGGAGGGTGTCTGCAGATGCTGCGGGTGGAGGGGGGCAGGTGTGGGGGGAGACATATAAGGGGGGTGAATGGTGGAGGGGGCCTGGAGGTGCTGTGGGTGGTGAAGGGGCGGAGGAGTGGGAGCCGCGGGTGGTGTAGGGGGTCTGGAGGCACAGCATGTGGGGGAGGGGTGGAGTGCCGCATGTGGTGGAGGGGAAGGTGCGGAGGTGTGGTGCATTGGGGAGAGGTCTGGAGGCGCTGCGGGTACTGTACATGCCATAAAAGGTAGTTGGAGGGTATGCAGTAACAGGGCCAGGACAGGGGTGACAGGGTCAGAACAGGGTTGACGGGGCCAGGACAGGGGTGACAGGATCAGAACAGGGGTGACGGTGCCAGGACAGGGGTGACGGGGCCAGGACAGGGGCGACAGGGCCAGGACAGAAATGACAGGGACAGGATAGGGGTGACAGGGCCACGGTAGGGGCGGCAGGACCAGGACAGGGGTGACGGGGCCAGTATAGGGTTGACAGGGCAAGCACAGGGGTGACAGGGCCAGGATAGGGGTAACAGGGCCAGCATAAGGGTGACAGGGCCAGGATAAGGGTGAAAGGGCCAGGATAAGGGTGAAAGGGCCAGGATAAGGGTGGCAGGGCAAGGCCAGGGGTGACAGGGACATGACAGAACACAGGGCACGGGAGAGATTGGTATTAGGGACAAAACAGTGGTGACAGACAGATGCGTCTTACCGGAGTCACTGCTGCTGGCTGCTGCTGTTCCACTCCAACCTGTTGGGATCTGCTGCTGCTGGAGACTTGGCATGGCTGACTCTCTCAGGCTGGAGTCCTGCTTCCTCTGCCCGTCCGCATTCCTCCCCCCCTCCTCAGTCACACACCGCAGACCTCGCGCAGCTGCCGGGCACTGTGGTAAGGTGAGACTGGAAATGACTGGTTAGCCCCCAGGAGATGCTGCGGCTGGAGGGAGGAGGGGGTCATAGCATGCACGTGGCGCGGACCTCGCGGCTGCCGGGCACTGTGGTAAGGGGAGACTGGGAGTGACTGGTTAGCTCCCAGGAGACGCTGCGGCTTGAGGGAGGAGTGGGTCGGAGCCTGCAAGCAGCTTGGATTTCTGCAGCGCTACCCGCCAGCTAAAGTGTGTGAATGAGCTGGGCGCACCTCACTGCGGGTGGCAGCGCTGCAGCTAGCGGTGGGGTTGCCGGGGCTGGAGATAACAGAAGCAGTACGGAACCTGCACAGCGGCAGGTGCCCCACAAAACTGCAGCTAAGAAGCGTGGAGTGTGCCAGAAAGTGACGCTCCTCCGCGCCAGAGAGACCCTGCTGAGTATGCCGATGTGGGGGGTCAAGCACACAGTGAGCCGGTGCCCGTCTGTCTGTATGACATACCCCTCACACACCCCCATACCTCCCAAATGTCCCGATTTTCGCGGGACAGTCCCATTTTTTGGGGTCTGTCCCGCTGTCCCACCCGTGGGTCGCAGTGGGGGGGGGGGGCAGTTGGAAAGCCCCTGTACTCGCTGTTCTGCTTAGCAGAGCAGCAGTGAATAGTGGAGACAGAGGGAGAGGGGGCATCAGGGGGTACGGATTAAGGGGGGGTTCCAGCAGCAGAGCCTGATTAAGGGGGGGGGGGGGGCAGGGGGTACGTACCGTTGGCCCCACAGTTTTAGGGTGCCCCCCGGCTAGAGTAGCTCTGTCCCAGCTCAGAAGCTCCCCCCCCCTCCCCGTCCTGCCAGCAACAACGGCAGCATTGTGCTACAGTCAGCACACGCTGCTGCGTGTTGGCAGGTCTGTGGTGTTACAGGGAGGCAGCAGTCTCCCTGCTTTCTTCTACCTGTGCGGGTGTGTAGGGGGGAGCGACCACCTCCTCTGGATTTAGCCCTAGCTGAGGGGCCAAAATCCCATTCAAAAAAATAAAAATAAAAACCGGAATTTGCATAAAGGGGCGTGGCCGCACGGGCCGCGATTAGGCCACGCCCCCAACCCCACAGCAGGCACAGCAATGAGATAGGGCTCCCCTGTCTCAAGTGCCCTGGGCCCCCCGGACTCATAATCAGCCCCTGGGGGCATGCCAGCAGCTCACAGAGCGCTGGGCATGCCCCCTCACTGACGAAAACGGGAGCCCTCCCGTGAAGCCACGCCCCCTTTTCGCCGAGTGTGTGTCCCTCCTTCTGTCTGAAGAAAGCTCCTGAAGAAAGCTGGGAGGTATGCACCCCTGCCTGTGCCATGCCCATACCATCTGCTTCTGCTCCTAGTCTCCTGTAGATTTGGCCAGATCTGTGACTCATTTGACTAACTCCGCCCACTGTTGTGACTCCGCCCAGCGTTAGCAAATGAATCACAAAGTCACAGATCTGGGCTATTATATAGGAGATATATATATATATATATATATGTTATTTGGAATCCATATAAGTGATTTTTAGAAGATGCCTCTCTTTTGAGTTTCTTTGATTTTTCAGTATTTTCATATGAAACTATGGGGAATATCCTGTTAGCTGCAGTAATTATTGAATTACTAGGTGCTTCATCGCGCCCTATGGGCGCTCTTCACACCGTCGCAAGGGGCTACGCCCCCTTAACCCTTGCATGCCTTTCTGGGGTTTAATATTTGTATTATATGGAGTATTACCTGCATTCCTTTGTTAGTGGTTAAATATTGCACAATGAAAGGGCGTGCGATGGTGAAGGAGGCGCAGCCCCTTGCGACGGCGTGAACAGCACCTGCAGGGCACGATGTACAGAATATAGCGGGTGCGGGGGGGACTGCGGATGGTGTCTGTAGATGCTGCGGGTGGAGGGGGGGCAGAAGTGGGGGTGGGGCCCGGATGGGGAAGGTTCGGGAGGTGCTGCGAGTGGGGGAGGGGCAGAGGAGTGGGGGATGCAGATGGGGGTGGGGTCCGGAGGCACTGCAGGTGGGGGAGGAGCAGGGGTGCCACGGGTGGGAGAGGGGCAGGTGTGGGGATGTTGTGGATGGATGAAGGGTTCCGGAGGTGCTGTGGGAAGGGAAGGGACGGGAGTGCCAGGGGTGGGGTAGGGGACCGCAGGCACCATGGGTAGGGTAGGGGCAGGTACGGGTGGTGCGGCGGATGGGAAAGGAGGTCCGGAGGTGCTGCAGGTGGTGGAGGGGCAGGTGCGGGGGTGCCATTGATGGGGGAGGGGTGGGTGAGGGGGGAACCGCGAATGGAGGAGGGTGTCTGCAGATGCTGCGGGTGGAGGGGGGCAGGTGTGGGGGGAGACATATAAGGGGGGTGAATGGTGGAGGGGGCCTGGAGGTGCTGTGGGTGGTGAAGGGGCGGAGGAGTGGGAGCCGCGGGTGGTGTAGGGGGTCTGGAGGCACAGCATGTGGGGGAGGGGTGGAGTGCCGCATGTGGTGGAGGGGAAGGTGCGGAGGTGTGGTGCATTGGGGAGAGGTCTGGAGGCGCTGCGGGTACTGTACATGCCATAAAAGGTAGTTGGAGGGTATGCAGTAACAGGGCCAGGACAGGGGTGACAGGGTCAGAACAGGGTTGACGGGGCCAGGACAGGGGTGACAGGATCAGAACAGGGGTGACGGTGCCAGGACAGGGGTGACGGGGCCAGGACAGGGGCGACGGGGCCAGGACGGAAATGACAGGGACAGGATAGGGGTGACAGGGCCAGGGTAGGGGCGGCAGGACCAGGACAGGGGTGACGGGGCCAGTATAGGGTTGACAGGGCAAGCACAGGGGTGACAGGGCCAGGATAGGGGTAACAGGGCCAGCATAAGGGTGACAGGGCCAGGATAAGGGTGAAAGGGCCAGGATAAGGGTGAAAGGGCCAGGATAAGGGTGGCAGGGCAAGGCCAGGGGTGACAGGGACATGACAGAACACAGGGCACGGGAGAGATTGGTATTAGGGACAAAACAGTGGTGACAGACAGATGTGTCTTACCGGAGTCACTGCTGCTGGCTGCTGCTGTTCCACTCCAACCTGTTGGGATCTGCTGCTGCTGGAGACTTGGCATGGCTGACTCTCTCAGGCTGGAGTCCTGCTTCCTCTGCCCGTCCGCATTCCTCCCCCCCTCCTCAGTCACACACCGCAGACCTCGCGCAGCTGCCGGGCACTGTGGTAAGGTGAGACTGGAAATGACTGGTTAGCCCCCAGGAGATGCTGCGGCTGGAGGGAGGAGGGGGTCATAGCATGCACGTGGCGCGGACCTCGCGGCTGCCGGGCACTGTGGTAAGGGGAGACTGGGAGTGACTGGTTAGCTCCCAGGAGACGCTGCGGCTTGAGGGAGGAGTGGGTCGGAGCCTGCAAGCAGCTTGGATTTCTGCAGCTAGCGGTGGGGTTGCCGGGGCTGGAGATAACAGAAGCAGTACGGAACCTGCACAGCGGCAAGTGCCCCACAAAACTGCAGCTAAGAAGCGTGGAGTGTGCCAGAAAGTGACGCTCCTCCGCGCCAGAGAGACCCTGCTGAGTATGCCGATGTGGGGGGTCAAGCACACAGTGAGCCGGTGCCCGTCTGTCTGTATGACATACCCCTCACACACCCCCATACCTCCCAAATGTCCCGATTTTCGCGGGACAGTCCCATTTTTTGGGGTCTGTCCCGCTGTCCCACCCGCAGGTCGCAGTGGGGGGGGGGGGGGCAGTTGGAAAGCTCCTGAACTCGCTGTTCTGCTTAGCAAAGCAGCAGTGAATAGTGGAGACAGAGGGAGAGGGGGCATCAGGGGGTGCGGATTAAGGGGGGGTTCCAGCAGCAGAGCCGGATTAAGGGGGGGGGGCAGGGGGTACGTACCGTTGGCCCCACAGTTTTAGGGTGCCCCCCGGCTAGAGTAGCTCTGTCCCAGCTCAGAAGCTCCCCCCCCTCCCCGTCCTGCCAGCAACAACGGCAGCATTGTGCTACAGTCAGCACACGCTGCTGCGTGTTGGCAGGTCTGTGGTGTTACAGGGAGGCAGCAGTCTCCCTGCTTTCTTCTACCTGTGCGGGTGTGTAGGGGGGAGCGACCACCTCCTCTGGATTTAGTCCTAGCTGAGGGGCCAAAATCCCATTCAAAAAAATAAAAATAAAAATCGAAATTTGCATAAAGGGGCGTGGCCGCACGGGCCGCGATTAGGCCACGCCCCCAACCCCACAGCAGGCACAGCAATGAGATAGGGCTCCCCTGTCTCAAGTGCCCTGGGCCCCCCGGACTCATAATCAGCCCCTGGGGGCATGCCAGCAGCTCACAGAGCGCTGGGCATGCCCCCTCACTGACGAAAACGGGAGCCCTCCCGTGAAGCCACGCCCCCTTTTCGTCGAGTGTGTGTCCCTCCTTCTGTCTGAAGAAAGCTCCTGAAGAAAGCTGGGAGGTATGCACCCCTGCCTGTGCCATGCCCATACCATCTGCTTCTGCTCCTAGTCTCCTGTAGATTTGGCCAGATCTGTGACTCATTTGACTAACTCCGCCCACTGTTGTGACTCCGCCCAGCGTTAGCAAATGAATCACAAAGTCACAGATCTGGGCTATTATATAGGAGATTGGCACGGAACAAATGGACTTTTAGTACGATTTTTGCCCGATGGTCATTATCAGACTAAATATTTATTTGTGCAATTTTATATATATATATATATATATATACATATATATATATATGTATATACATATATATATATATATATATATATATATATGTATATATATATATATATATATATATAGGAGAATATGCGGCGGCACTCAGGAGACGAATAAAGGATGAAACAAGCAGTGCTTTGTCAACGTTTCGGGGTTTGCAGCCCCGTCATCAGGACACACCGGGAGAGAGCAGCCAGGACGACTCAGTAGGGGGCGGGGCAGTGACGTGACGAGCAGAGGGGGTGGGCCAGAGGCGGAACGGGGGCATGATGGAGGCGGAATGGGGGCGTGGCTGATGTACCGTGTCATTTAAGCCATGCCCCCACTGTGTAATGCCGCTATTACCGCCATTATACTGCAGGGGGCATGGCTATGATGACGCGATTCAAAAAGAATTGCGTAATCGACTGCCCGGACCACCCACTTTGCTCGCTAAGTGGGCAGCCGGGCAGGGGGGACCCCAGAAATCGGGAGACTTGCCTGCTCTTCTGGGGGGCTGGGAGGGTCACCCAATTTTCGGGAGCCTCCCGGCCATTCCGGGAGAGTAGGCAAGTATGGTGCAAGGTAAAGAAGGACGGAATGAGAGGTCCTGTCACAGTGTAGGCATCTCCAGGACCGCCAGAGTAACGAAAATGGAGGTTGGGTCATGAGGCCACTCCCTTTCCAAAAAAGCCACGCCCCTTCTGCAATGTCATTTCCTTATTTAGCGGCACGTGCCTTAGGTGCGTGCATGGACCATTCAGTCCGCACCGCGTGTTACCAGAGCTAGTGATGCTCCTGAAAACAAGGTACTTGTTTAGTCGTTTATGTATTAAGAATTTGTGTGTTTGAAGTATTCATATATTAGTGCAAATCTACTTTTAATGACCCTGTTGATAATAGGATATGTGCACCTGTCAGTATTGTGCGCCGCTAAAGTAGCTGGAATGAGCAGAATGAAATTTCAACTGTAGCCGCCTGACTCATTTTTTGATCATTTTATTGTGAGAGGCCACAAGGGCCATTCCCTCTGTTCCTTATGGTGGCGTAGGAGTGGCCAGCAATACTTTTTAGTCTGCGCATGCATCTGAGTCACACTGCACATGCAACCCATAATTACCACCAGGAGATGCAGTGAGAATTTGGACGAAGAGAAATGGATTTCCTGGGAACATACCTGGGTGGTTACAAGGGAGTGGCTAGCTAGATGTGCGCGTGTTGCGAGCATGTCGTGCCTTGTGATTGTGTCCACCAATGAATCAGGCCCAATGTGGGGTATTTCTGAGCCACAGTTTAGAAGTGGTTAGTTTGGTTTCTTTGACAACAAGCACTGCTATGCAGCTTATGCAGCTTCAGTACTATGAGACCTGATTCAGAGTCAGTGAGAGATGTTCCTTCAGCTGAGTGATTTTTTTCTACTGTGTATTTGGGAAAGGTCCTAGAAAACCTTTACTATGCACACAAGCAAACCCAAGTGTCCAATAGTGTTCACAATTGCATGCATCAACGCTAATAAGATGGGGCTCGCGACGGGTGTAGTATGGTTTGCCGGCGGTCTGGGTCCCGGCGACCAGCATACTGGCGCCGGAATCCCAACTGCTGGCATACCAACAGCTGGGCGAGCGCGAATGAGCCCCTTGCGGGCTTGCTGCGGGCATGGGCACGCTCTCTATTCTTTCTCCAGGGGGGTCGTGGACCCCCAAGAGGGAGAAAAGATGTCGGTATGCTGGTAGTCGGGATTCCGGCACTGGTATGGTGGTCGCTGGGAGCCCGGCCGCCGGCAAATTGAAGACCACCTGCTCACGACTGGGAGGTGACCAAGAGTGAGCACAAAAAGGGTCAGTTTTATGAGCATGCTGTGGAAGTGTCACAAGCGTGTCTGGGAGCACTGCTGCACATCAGAGGCCATGTTTAGTTGGTTGTGAGGAGAGAAGCTAGAGTAGACCCTAGGTTTATTGTAAATGTAGATGGTGCGACTGATGTTGCATCGATGTTGGAGTGTTTACGATCCCCATTGCAACTGCAGAGACCACAGAGCCTGAAAGTGGCCGTGTCAGCGCTTGTTACCGCCATCGCTCGGTGGAGCACAAAGGGAAGGCTGAGGTTAGCAATTGCATCTTTCCACAGCCTCTATTGAGAGAGCAGCTGTGATCACGGCTGCATTACCAACCATCTCTGAATAATTCCTCCCCATCTCTCTGCACTGTTTGGAGAATGGTCCATAGATCACAGACCTACTTTCATAGGATGTGTTAGTGAGCCTGCCAAGACTCTACACTGTCTTTCTGTCCGTTTAGTCTTTCTGCATGTGGCCTTCTGAGTATGGAACCGAATGATTATAGCTTGATAGCTAGGCTGGGGACCATACACAACTTGCTGCAGTGCCCCCACTCTGCCCATCACTAGCAAATATAATGCCATCCTTCAGCAGGTGCCCAGTCTGCATCACCATCCATCATGAATCCAGTTTAGAAGAAGTGTGGACTGGAGTAAGTGTTTCAGGGAGAAACAAGTAAAGTATGTGGGAAGTAAAGAAGCAAGATGGTTTGCAGCAGTAATATGTCCCTAGATATGGGGCTGATAATAGCAAAATGCTACAAAATATTGAAGCCTATTTCTTCTTTCATGTAATGTCTCAGCATTAACTGTTTGTCAGCCCATAGTCTAAGTCCAGCCTAGTATAGTCACATACTGCCAGGAATCTCCTCATCAATAGTCTGTAATTGAAGTCACTAAATACACCTCCTTTGTAAATATTGACCTGTGTGACCTTGAAGTTGTGGTTTAAGGTGCTAAGTGGCCTTTAATGAATCAATCTGAATCCTGCCCAAGCCAGCACAGCAATGAGATCAGTGCAGCAGCTGGAAGACCTCTGTACAAATGGATGATGGAGTTAAGTCAATTATTTGGGAATAGATAAAGTGTATGAGCCCTGTGCTGTCACGCTTAATGTTTGCAGGAGAGGAGATGGCACTCCAGACCTCAGATCTAGTACGCAGAGTAGGACGCCTGTTTAGGAGAACAGTGGTGGTGTTATGTGGGTGTAGTAGTGGTTATAATTCTTTACTGACATTAAACATATAGACCTCATTAGTGGTTAACCTACACCCCCTGACTCATATGAGGATAATCCTGCTCACACTGACCAATATTCTGCCCTGGCTGCGGTTGTTTAGCTGCAGCGCAGTTTGTTCTGAAGCCAGAGTATCCGAGCCAGACACCGGGCAGACTGGCTGTGTCGCTTCATGACTGCGGTCCCTCCGCTGTGTAGGATGTGGTGTTAGCCTCAGGGCACAACTTGTTAGTGAATCACCAGGAGGACGCACTCCCCTTACACATCCCTCACTCAGGAAAAACAATAGCTATCCGGTAAAGAGACTGACGCATAAGAGATAGCATCCTGTGTATCTGACATAAAGCTGTCTATGGGGGTAATTCAGCTCTGATCACACAGTGTGCAATTAGATCTGAACTGCGCATGCGTGTGAGCAGCAATGCGCCGGTGCGTCTCACAACAGCACTCGGCATCTGTGCCTAGCGACGGGATGGTGCGAAAATTCCAAATGCACGGGCGTTCGCAAGAAGATTGACAGGATGAAGCCATCTGTGGGTGGCTACTGACTGTTTACCAGGAGCGTCCGGAAAAACGCAGGTGGGATCTGGCGTTTTCAGGGAGGGTGTCTGACGTCTGCTCCGGCCCCGGTCAGCAGCAAGACATCGCAGTGGCTGAGTAAGTCCTGGGCTGCACAGAGATTGCACAAACTGATTTTTGTGCAGTTCTGCTACCACAGCGAATGCACACTTACACACAGCTTATACCCTGCCCCTGTAGGTGGCAACTATCTGATCGCAGGGCAGCAAGAAACGGAGGCCAGCGATCAGATCTGAATTACCCCCTATGTATGTGAGCTCCATATTCATGTTACAGTAGAGCAGTAGATAACATTATTTTTCAACGCCCTCCCAGCGTAACTGCACACCTGAATCTCTTCCAATTGTCACCAAAACCATTATAACACAGACACAGCACTATCACTGCACAAGTATGACGGCAGCACATCCCTGCCTATCTGACAGCAGCACATCCCTGCCTCTCTGACAGCAGCACATCGCTGCCTCCCTGACAGCAGAACATCGCTGCCTCCCTGACAGCAGCACATCGCTGCCTCTGACAGCAGCACATCGCTGTCTGCCTGACAACAGCACATCACTGACTCCCTGACAGCAGCACATCCCTGCCTCCCTGACAGCAGCACATCGCTGTCTCCCTGACAACAGCACATCACTGACTCCCTGACAGCAGCACATCCCTGCCTCCCTGACAGCAGCACATCGCTGTCTCCCTGACAGCAGAACATCGCTGCCTCCCTGACAGCAGCACATCCCTGCCTCTCTGACAGCAGCACATCGCTGTCTCCCTGACAGCAGCACATCCCTGCCTCTCTGACAGCAGCACATCCCTGCCTCCCTGACAGCAGCACATCCCTGCCTCCCTGACAGCAGCACATCCCTGCCTCTCTGACAGCAGCACATCGCTGTCTCCCTGACAGCAGAACATCGCTGCCTCCCTGACAGCAGCACATCGCTGTCTCCCTGATAGCAGAACATCGCTGCCTCTCTGACAGCAGCACATCCCTGCCTCTCTGACAGCAGAACATCGCTGCCTCCCTGACAGCAGCACATCCCTGCCTCTCTGACAGCAGCACATCGCTGCCTCCCTGACAACAGCACATCACTGACTCCCTGACAGCAGCACATCCCTGCCTCCCTGACAGCAGCACATCGCTGTCTCCCTGACAACAGCACATCACTGACTCCCTGACAGCAGCACATCCCTGCCTCTCTGACAGCAGCACATCGCTGTCTCCCTGACAGCAGAACATCGCTGCCTCCCTAACAGCAGCACATCGCTGTCTCCCTGACAGCAGAACATCGCTGCCTCTCTGACAGCAGCACATCCCTGCCTCTCTGACAGCAGAACATCGCTGCCTCCCTGACAGCAGCACATCCCTGCCTCTCTGACAGCAGAACGTCCCTGCCTCCCTGACAGCAGCACATCCCTGCCTCTCTGACAGCAGAACGTCCCTGCCTCTCTGACAGCAGCACATCGCTGTCTCCCTGACAGCAGAACATCGCTGCCTCCCTGACAGCAGCACATCGCTGTCTCCCTGACAGCAGAACATCGCTGCCTCTCTGACAGCAGCACATCCCTGCCTCTCTGACAGCAGAACATCGCTGCCTCTCTGACAGCAGCACATCCCTGCCTCCCTGACAGCAGCACATCCCTGCCTCCCTGACAGCAGCACATCCCTGCCTCCCTGACAGCAGCACATTGCTGTCTCCCTGACAGCAGAACATCCCTGCCTCTCTGACAGCAGCACATCCCTGCCTCTCTGACAGCAGCACATCCCTGCCTCCCTGACAGCAGCACATCCCTGCCTCTCTGACAGCAGCACATTACTTCCTCCCTGACAGCAGCACATCCCTGCCTCCCTGACAGCAGATCATCCCTGCCTCCCTGACAGCAGCACATCCCTGCCTCCCTGACAGCAGCACAACCCTGCCTCCCTGACAGTAGCACATCACTGCCTCCCTGACAGCAGCACATTACTGCCTCCCTGACAACACCCTGCATCCCTGACAGCAGCACATCCCTGCCTCCCTGACAGCAGCACAACCCTTCCTCCCTGACAGCAGCACATTACTGCCTCCCTGACAGCAGCACATTACTGCCTCCCTGACAACACCCTGCAGCCCTGACAGCAGCACATCCCTGCCTCCCTGACAGCAAATCATCACTGCCTCCCTGACAGGAACCCATCCCTGCCTCCCTGACAGCAGCACATCCCTGCCTCCCTGACAGCAGCACATCCCTGCCTCCCTGACAGCAGCACATTGCTGCCTCCATGACAGACATACATGTTAAATTATGACAGAAACATAAAAAAAAAATGTAATGATTACTACATAACTCACAGGATCTGGCATCAGTCATCACAAAGATGACTGGTGCAATGATGATCTCTTCAAAGATATTGAACAGACTATTATTTCCTCCTGTTCTGTATCTGTTTTACGTAGCCAAAAGATAGTATTAATACAAGAGCGCTCAAGTGATAAAGTAATGAGGAGCATGCATAGGGATTAAAAACAAATATATTCACCATAAAATCCTAGGTATTTTTTTTTGCAGTAACCTCAAATCCTCTTAAGTATCAGAGGTGGATCTAAAACAGAAAAAAATCCACTCCCCACAGTGGACTTTGCAGTACACTGGTTCATATGGGTGTAAAGAATAAATAGTGCAGAAATCCTTTAAAACTGTAACAGTTTAAGTTACATAATGCACCTACAATACACAGACGTAACAGATAGCATGATTGACAATTACACTGGCATACTACTCGACGATCCTTCCTGGTAATCTCCAGATGAAGCATATACGAGACTCTGGACCAGAGATCTGAATCTCTGGAGATTACCAGGAAGGATCTTCTAGCCGAGTAGTATGCCAGAGTAACTGAGCGCTCTTGTATTAATACTATCTTTTGGCTACGTATTGTTTGTGTAAGTGTCTTTTGGATGTACACTTCTGTATTTTATACATCAGCTGCACTTGTGTCTTAATTGTGCACTTTCCTAGCAGAAACCACTTGAATACTGTATCTGTTTTACCCTACATCATCTCCATGTACACCTATTTTGTCTCAACAGAGACCATTTCATAACCAGGGACCATTTCACCAGGACTCCTGTTTGGGCCCGCTGTGAAATGCCCATTTCTGGGAAAATAGCAGCAGCGCCATTTTCCTGGTGAGTAGCGCAGAGCCAATGTGAGACTCTGAAGAGAAAGGTATACTAAATTGGTGCAGGGTTTGTGGTGTTGGTGCCCCGTGAACCCAGGCACACCCTGCATTCATTATAGATACAGTGCATGTGGAAAGTATTCACAGTGCTTCACTTTTTCCACATTTTTTTATGTTGCAGCCTTATTCCAAAATGGAATAAATTAATTCCCCCCCCAAAAAAGTCTACACACAATACCCCATAATGACCACCTGAAAAAAGTTTTTTTTGTTTTTTTGCAAATTTATTAAAATTAAAAAACTAAGAAACCACATGTACATAAGTATTTACAGCCTTTGCCATAAAGCTCAAAATTGAGCTCAGGTGCATCCTTTTTCCACTGATCATCCTTGAGATGTTCCTACAGCTTAATTGGAGTCCACCTGTGGTAAATTCAGTTGATTGGACATGATTTGGAAAGGCACACACCTGTCTATATAAGGTCCCACACTTGACAGGGCTTGTCTGAGCACAAACCAAGCATGAAGTCAAAGGAATTGTCTGTAGACCTCTGAGACAGGATTGTCTCAAGGCACAAATCTGGGGAAGGGTACAGAAAAATATTTGCTGCTTTGAAGGTCCCAATGAGCATAGTGGCCTCCATCATCCATAAATGAAAGAACTTCGGAACCACCAGGACTCTTCCTAGAGCTGACTGGCCATCTAAACTGAGCGATCGGGGGAGAAGGGCCCTAGTCAGGGAGGCGACGAAGAACCCGATGGTCACTCTGTTAGCACTACAGCATTCCTCTGTGGAGAGAGGAGAACCTTCCAGAAGGACAACCATGTCTGCAGTAATCCACCAATCAGGCCTGTATGGTAGAGTGGCCAGATGGAAGCCACTCCTTAGTAAAAAAGCACATGGCAGCCCGGCTGGAGTTTGCCAAAATGCACCTGAAGGACTCTCAGTCCATGAAAAACTAAATTCTCTGGTTTGATTAGACACAGATTGAACTCTTTGGCGTGAATGCCAGGCATCATATTTGGATGAAACCAGGCACTGCTCATCACCAGGCCAATACCATCCCTACAGTGAAGCATGGTGGTGGCAGCATCATGCTGTGGGGATGTTTTTCAGCAGCAGGAACTGGAGACTAGTCAGGATAGAGGGAAAGATGAATGCAGCAATGTACAGAGACATCCTGGATGAAAACCTGCTCCAGAGTGCTCTTGAACTCAGACTGGGGCGACGGTTCATCTTTCAGCAGGACAACGACCCTAAGCACACAGCCAAGATATCAAAGGAGTGGCTTCAGTACAACTCTGTGAATGTCCTTGAGTGGCTCAGCAAGAGCCCAGACTTGAATCCGATTGAACATCTCTGGAGAGATCTGAAAATGGCTGTGCACCGACGCTTCCCATCCAACCTGATGGAGCTTGAGAGGTGCTGCAAAGAGGAATGGGCAAAACTGCCCAATGGTAGGTATGCCAAGCTTGTGGCATCATATTCAAAAAGACTTGAGGCTGTAATTGCTGCCAAAGGTGCATCAACAAAGTATTGAGCAAAGGCTGTGAATACTTATGTACATGTGATTTCTTAGCTTTTTATTTTTAAGAAATTTGCAAAAATCTCAGAAAAACTTTTTTCACATTGGGGGTCATTCAGATCCGATCGCACACTAGTTTTTTTTACAGCGGTGTGATTGGGTCTGAACTGTGCATGCGTGTGCACTGCAATGCGCAGGTGCGTCGGCCGCCGGACAGCGACAGGGATCGCCTTACAGCGACGGAATCTATGAAAAAAAGCGATCGCACCGTTGATCGCAAGAAAATTGACAGGAAGAGGCCGTTTGTGGGTGTCAACTGACGGTTTATTGGGAGTGTCCAGGCGTGCTCAGCCGTATGGAGGGAGGGTTCGTGACGTCAGCTCCTGGCCGTCATCGCAGAGGCTGAGTAAGTCCAGAGTTGTGCAGAGACTGCACAAACCTTTGTTTGTGCAGCTCTCTGCACAAGCGATCGCACCCCTGCACAGCGTTTACCCCCTCTACCCCCTCCTCCTGTAGGCAACTACCTGATCGTAGCACTCAAAAATCCGCCTGCGTGCGATCAGGTCTGAATCACCCCCATTGTTATTATGGGGTATTGTGTGTAGAATTTTGAGGGAAAATTAATTTATTCCGTTTTGGAATAAGGCTGTAACATAACAAAATGTGGAAAAAGTGAAGCACTGTGAATACTTTCCGGATGCACTGTATGTCACTGGCTGTAAGGTTGATAGTTTACTGAAGCTGATTGGTCTACATGTGGCAGCCAGTCAGTCAGCTTTCTTGATAACCTTACAAGGGACTCTATCAATTTATTATTACATTATTTTCCCCTCTATTTACAAAGCATGGATAATGATATTACACAGCGCTGTACATAGAGGGGATCATGATACAAGCAAATGACAAGCAAAGCAACAGGTGAGGATCCGCTGAATTGGTTGCTTAAAGAACCATTAGGTGAGAGTCCAGTCTGCATAAAAATGTCCAGATCCACAGGTTGTCGGCTTGGGATCCATATACAGTAGTTCTACCAGTTGGGTGTAGTATGGTATGCCGGCGGTCGGGCTCCCGGCGACCAGCATACCGGCGCCGGGAGCCCGACCGCCAGCATACCGACAGTGTGGCAAGCGCAAATGAGCCCCTTGCGGGCTCGCTGTGCTCGCCAAGCTGCGGGCACGGTGGCGCGCTAGGCGCGCCACGCTATTTTATTCTCCCTCCAGGGGGGTCGTGGACCCCCACGAGGGAGAATAAGTGTCCGTATGCCAGCTGTCGGGATTCCGGCGCCGGTATACTGTGCGCCGGGATCCCGACAGCTGGCATACTGAAGACCACCCCTACCAGTTGGGGGAATCAAAATATATGGTGTGTGGTACAATATATAGGGTCAGATGCATCATCGCTTGGAAAGTGATAAAATGGAGAGTGAAAAAGTACCAACCAATCAGCTCCTAACTGCCATTTTTCAAACACAGCCTGTGACATGGTAGTTAGAACCTGATTGGCTGGTACTTTTTCACTCTCCATTTTATCACTTTCCAAGCGATGATGCATCTAGCCCTTAATCTTTTTGTTCGCTCAACGGGGAATTTGTATGTACTCCTCACCATGTCTTCTGGTTTGTAAGATCATAGTAAATGTAATGTAATACAATCAGGGGCGTTTTAACAGAAGAGGGGCCCTGTGTGCACCTCTGGGTAGGCCCCCTCCTCTGTACATCGCAGTAGACTCTGGCATTGTACTGGAGTCTACTGTGCATGCACAGGTCTCCAGAAACATGGCATCCACCATGTTCCAGAGACCAAAATCACTACTGAACATGTGCTGCGGCCATTTTGGCGGTGACTTTCGCCAGGACTGCAGCACCCGACACCCGGCGCTGGACTCTGGATAGGCAAGTATTAAAAATGGGTGCAGTGTGTGCGGTGTGGGCCCCGCCTGGACCCAGGGACCCCTGTGCACTGTGCACATTGCACCCATTATAGAAACGCCTATGAGTACAATGACCAGCTCAGTAATCCACAGATCTATAAAGTGCAGCTTTAAAGGTTTGGACTGGAGCATCCTGCTCAGCAAAGTGTTAATGATAAATCTTGTTAATATCTGAAGCAGCCTTGATGATTGAAGGTTGTTAAGGTAATTCTACAAAGTGCTGTTTAACTTATAGGGGGGTATTCAATTGCAGTCGGAAACTGACGTCTTGTCGGAAAGACTGCAGTTTCCGACTTTTTTAGGACGGAAACTGTTCTGGCCTATTCAATCCTTTCCGACAAGTCAGCAATTCCGACTTGTCTGAAAATACGTGGATTGGCGTAATAGCCGCGGATCCACGTGTTTTGTTGGAAACGCGGCCAAATCCGACAGGTTTTAGCCCCGTTTTTGACAATGTCAATTCTACTTTAAAAAAAGTCGGGTTGGCATTGTCGAGAATGGCCAAATCAGATAGGCTCATTAAATACTGAGATGTCGGATCCTTTCCGTCGGAAAGGATCCGACATCTATTAAATACACCCCATAGTGGACGTTAGTCAGTGGCTCGGTCAGAAAGTGTAGCAGCACCATTGCCAGTTGTACCTCACATCCCAGAGAGAATTAGTGATGTTGAGCCTACCATAATAGGCAAATACAGGTTGAGTATCCCATATCCAAATATTCCGAAATACGGAATATTCCGAAATACAGACTTTTTTTAGTGAGAGTGAGATAGTGAAACCTTTGTTTTCTGATGGCTCATTGTACACAAACTTTGTTTAATACTCAAAGTTATTAAAAATATTGTATTAAATGACCTTCAGGCTGTGTGTATAAGGTGTATATGAAACATAAATGAATTGTGTGAATGTAGACACACTTTGTTTAATGCACAAAGTTATTAAAAATATTGGCTAAAATTACCTTCAGGCTGTGTGTATAAGGTGTATATGTAACATAAATGCATTCTGTGCTTAGATTTAGGTCCCATCACCATAATATCTCATTATGGTATGCAATTATTCCAAAATACGGAAAAATCCGACATCCAAAATTCCTCTGGTCCCAAGCATTTTGGATAAGGGATACTCAACCTGTACGTGTATAGTACATAAAGTTATACACTGCAAAGGCTTGTACTTGGTGTAGTTTTTGCTATAAACAGCCTTTTCCAAAACTGAATAAATACATCCCGGATGTGCAAAGGCCATTTGCAAAGTTACGCAGCTGTTATACCAGTTAATGCCAATTCAGCTCTTTAAGAAGGGGGCGACTGTAGGGTGTGATATTTTAATCTCTCTGGTGGGAGGATCTACAGTATTTGGTTCACGGACGGTTGTACTTTTACACATCTTTGAAAGTGCACAGAGTGGATGCTTAGCACCAGGAGTGGCTCCTACGTTTTTTGGGGCAGGGGTCCTGCTTATGCCGAAGATGGAGAGGAGAGAGCCAGCCCCCGGCCAGCCGGGTCCCAGCGCCTGCACAATGGTTCTGACAGTGACTGCATGAGTGTGCATGTGCAAACCCCTGGCTTCTAGGGACTGCATCGGCTGTAGCCCATGGAAGCCAGATAGGGCTGACCATCAGGCAGGGAGTGGCTTCTTATAGTAAGCCAGATCTCTGCTAATTGCAGCCTGGTCTGGCAGTGCAGGAGGAATGAAACACCTCCCAATGGGGAGGTGTCAATATCATAAATCAAAAACACATATATGCTGGTATAGTAAGCCACTAGGAACATAGAGGTACAGTAACAGTAGATGTAAAAAAACAGCACATGACCTGGAGAAGGGTATAGTCTAGATTGACACCCCTCAGATGACATGCAGCCTCAAGTCCAAAAAGTGGGTAACTCTAGCAAGGTCCACATCCCCTACACCCAGCCCTCACAGCCCTTCCACAGCCCCTGGTGAACCCACATACTTGCCGACTTTGCTGTAGCACGGAGGCAGCACGGTTGGCGCATAGGAGGTGTGGCTGCTGCAAAGAGGTGCGGTGTGCGTGGCAGCACAATCATATCATTGTGGTTCCACACTCCCACACCCCCTGCTACACAGTGCTGAGAAAACAGGCATTGTATAATGGGTCGGGGGTATGATGACAGGATTCAGCGTTAATTGTGCCACCTCAGACCACCCACTTGTGCTCTTTAGGTGGGCGGCCACGGGGGTGCGAGCAGCTGGATAGGGGTGTGGGCAACTTGCCCATGTTTCCAGCGGGGGGCAGGAGTGCCACCATGTTTTCAGGAGACTCCTGGCCGTTCTGGGCAAGTATGACTTGAGAACACTTTGGGGGAGATTCAAATGTTTGAAAAGTCGGTTGGGTGTCTGTTTTTTCCTGTCTATTAGAGAGGAAAAAACAGACTCCCAACTGATTTTTCAAACATTTGAATCTTCCCCCATTGTGTCTCCTCTCCGGGAAAAGCCCTGAACCCTTTCTGTTGGTAGACCCTACTGAAATCCTCTCTTTAATTGTCCTATTCTTTGTTATGCCATTCACAAGCCGCACACACTATACAATTTACTATGCAATCTACACTCGGTGTCTTCATACTGAAGATTTTGGAGTGGACTCACAGCTGTTTAGAGGGTGGTGAGAAGATAATAATTGCTATGTCACTAAAACAATGTATTTACCCTTCCTGATTCATACAGAAAAATGGTTGAGGGGACTTAGACGTCCCTCAATAACATGATCCAAAATAATACATATGCAAATGAAATTAGTTTAATTATTCTAATTTTAACACAATGAAAGCCAAAATTTGATTGGTTGCAGCCTATTTCTGCTTTTTGGCACTGTGTTGTCATATAAGGCTCATCGGTCACATTTGATCATTGCCTCGGTGTGAGCTGTAAAGCAGAGCTGACAATTAGCATGCCTTATCTTCTCGCCCACCTGGATTCACTTCTCTATGGTTCTTATCACTGAGAGAATGACAAGAAATTGGTGGCTGATTGGGTTAGGTGAGGCTTAAATGTTCCCAGTACAAATTAATTTACCAGTGTCCTGTCTATGTTAGTAGATACGTACAGGGTGTACGGAAGTCAGACCTGCGAGAGAACACAGAGGGGAGAATGGAAAACAAGGCCTGGAAATAGAGATGTCAGGTTCACTGCTAGACCAATTATAGAGCAATGTAAAAGAGTCACTTTTAATTGACCAAAATATTGTGGCATGATTGCAGCGACATTGTCCTAAAAGTAGTAAATTGCAGTAGCCCGAGATTTGGGTCTATTCATGAAGCAGTGAAAAGTGTGGCGAAATGAACCAGTGGAGAAGTTGCCCACGGCAACCAATCACCTGCTACATACATTTTTATAGAATGCATTTTATAAATGTTACCTCAACACTGATTGGTTGCCATGGGCAACTTCTCCACTGGCTCACTTCTCTACACTTTTCACTGCTTCATGAATAGACCCCTTAGATGATGAGTTGCTGACATGCTGACGATGTGCAACTGATTATGAAGCCACACTTAACCAGCATACCAGTGTCTTTTCAGCATGTTTTTTTTATAATTAAAAAAAACCTGTGTAGGGTCCCATACCCCCAAAAGTAGGAACAGAGCTAGAACTTTTGCCTATTTATTATTTATTTATGAACAGTTTGGAAACCACAATGATAAAAAAGAACTGGGTAATAACAGAGTCATTGTTTTTATTGTGTATAATACATTTTGTTTAAAGCTGCTCCAAGTTGTCCAAGGAACTACTAGCGCCTTTTTTTTTGGTATTATGCCTCTTCAATTCATATTCCAAGTTTCAGATATCAGGGTGATCTGATCGTTATACCACAGGGCAGCGGGTATGGGTCGTTGGGTCAACTCAACTTAGGTCGACAGTCACTGGGTCGACTATGGAAGGTCGACATGCATTAGGTCAACAGGGGCAATAGGTCAACATGGTCATTAGGTCGACATGTACTAGGTCGACAGGTCAAGCGGTCGACATGGGTTTTTGGACTTTTTTTGGTCTCGTTTTCTTCGTAAAGTGACGGGGAACCCCAATTAGTGCACCGTGTCCCCTTGCTTTGGGCAAGGAGCCTCGCTCCGCTGCGCTTGGCACAGGTTACCGTTCCCAATTGTAGTCCACGTGGATCGTCAAGTATGAAAAAGTCCAAAAAATGAAGAAGAAAAAATTAGCAAAACTTATGTCGACCTTTTGACCTGTCGACCTAGTACATGTCGACCTAATGACCATGTCAACCTAGTAATCATGTCGACCTAATGTATGTTGACCTTCAGGGGTAGACGTAATGACTGTCTACCTAAGTTGTGTCGACCTAATGACTGTCTACCTAAGCTGTGTCGACCTAACAACTGTATCCCAAGGCAGCAGAAGGGGGTTGCGCAGTTGTGCCTACCATTTCCAGTTCTTTAGTCATAGAGGTAGGAAGGCTCTGCTCGCAAGCTTACAATCTATAGGGAAATAGGCATTGATACACAAGGGTAAGCATTATTCATTGCATAATGGTCCAACAAATTGCAAAGGTTCTATGTGGGCTGTATGGTATGGTAACATAGCAATGTTGACCTGGGGTCAGGAGGAAGGGAAAGTGAAGAGAAAATAGGTGAGGATATGTGTGAACTTTACAGAGGAGATGTAATTAGATAGGAATGTTTTTGAAGGTAATATGAGCGGTTCCAGAATTTGATACGATTGCCTGAAGAGGTGAGTTTTCAGGGAACACTTGAAGATTTGGAAACTTTGCTGGTATTGCAAAAATCAGGAGGACAAAGAGTGTGGGTTCCCCCCCGAATTTTACAAACTGTCATTTTTCTAGCACAGCCCATAAAATGATACAACTGCATCGTGGGTGCACTGTGGCACGATGGTACCTGTGAACAGGTTCCTGTAAGTATAATGTGAATTGGGGGCACTACAGTGTGTATAACACATTTCTGGCACTGGCAATCAGTGGCGTACCTCCCGGAGGCAATGGAAGCATTTGCCTACAAGCTCAAGACGACAACAGGGCGCTGAGGAGCAGGGCCGTCTGGAGGGATCGTACAGCAGCTGCCGGGAACCTCTACCAAACACGACTAGTGGTGCTAGCGTCAGTTGCAGTGCCTGCCACACTGCCAGTTCTAACTTCTCCTTTCTCAAATGCAGCCCGGGCTGTGACCTGTGCCAGGATGACATCACAGGTCATGCTGACAATCACTGCCCTGCCCGCTCAGAGCTCTGGAGTGGAGTGAGTCTGCTCTGATGCTGCTTCACTGCAGGTGCCCCCTGGGCTGAGTGCAGCGAGGGACTCGTTTGGGGTGGGAGGTAGGGCAATAAAAGGCTTTTTCCTTTCCTGTGGGAGCCCATGTGATTTTCACTGGTAAACAATGTGGGTTTTTTTCTCCACTGGGGACAATGTTTTATATATTTTTCTATCGGGATACAGGGTGTTCATTTTATTTTTTCACTGGAGAACAATGTGTTTTTTTTATTTGCATTGGGGGTCAATCAGGGCTGGATTAACCATTAAGTACAATAAGCATGTGCTTAGGGCATCAAGGGAAATCCCACAGAAATTTTCCATTGCCGGATTTACCATTGACCATATGGTGAAAAACTGCAACTGGTGCAGCTGAACTAGTTTCTACAAGAAGGATTATACAAAAAGAAAATAGAAAGCGCTAAACTGAATTATGAATCGGCTGTCACAATTAATTGGCATCAGTATAGACTGCAGCCCTCAAGAAAGGGGGTGTTGAATCCCACTAATTTTATCAAAATACAAAAAAACACAAATTGAGGGCGCTGTCTAAAGATAGAAATAATTTATTAAAAATAATTTATTAAAATTATATATATATATATCTTTCAATTGTACATAAAACAATATTGCACCATTCAATTACTCTTACTTTAAATGCATCAATTAAACAGTAGTTTGTATTACTTTAAAAATTGACTGCTAGCACAGTCATAATTAGTATTCCTGCTTAAGGATACATAAACTAATCACACCATCTGAAACAATTATATCACAGTGAGATATCTTTTTTTAGATCCTGCCTCTTAAGGAATAAATGTCCAGACTTATCCAGAGGCATAAAATTCCACATGCAGTGGTATTTAAATGCTCATATCCTCCCGCTGGTATAGATATTCACAATATTGTTCCTGAATAACGGATCTTTTTAAAAAGAAGCTGGTCAGTTTTTGCGGGTGTAGCATACACAGGTAATTAACGGGCGTCCCCGTATTTCATAGTCAGTAAAAACCCCTGTTTTTTAATGCTCACCCGTATCTCGTTATGACTGGCCGCCGAGAACTGCGTCTCTTTTCCGGTGTCCGTCTCCACGCTCACCCCAACGGTATTGCCGCTGCGCCGGAGGACTCACAGTGTGGCCGTCTGCCTCTGATCGAATCTGTTGAGGGCAGCTGGAGTCCAAGATGAATTTGCGGCTTAATGCAGGAGCGGCTGTGATGGTTTAGCCAGAGGCGTCTCCCGTCTCCCGTCTTCCGTGGGTGCAGCAAATTTGGATCTCACCGATATGGAAATTGATCTTTAGTTCAGATGGTTGTGTCCACAGGTATAAGGGTGACACTTAACGCGTTTCTCAGCCCTGTGTCGGTGGCTGTTTCCTCAGAAGTATATCATATCATATACTTCTGAGGAAACAGCCACCGACACAGGGCTGAGAAACGCGTTAAGTGTCACCCTTATACCTGTGGACACAACCATCTGAACTAAAGATCAATTTCCATATCGGTGAGATCCAAATTTGCTGCACCCACGGAAGACGGGAGACGGGAGACGCCTCTGGCTAAACCATCACAGCCGCTCCTGCATTAAGCCGCAAATTCATCTTGGACTCCAGCTGCCCTCAACAGATTCGATCAGAGGCAGACGGCCACACTGTGAGTCCTCCGGCGCAGCGGCAATACCGTTGGGGTGAGCGTGGAGACGGACACCGGAAAAGAGACGCAGTTCTCGGCGGCCAGTCATAACGAGATACGGGTGAGCATTAAAAAACAGGGGTTTTTACTGACTATGAAATACGGGGACGCCCGTTAATTACCTGTGTATGCTACACCCGCAAAAACTGACCAGCTTCTTTTTAAAAAGATCCGTTATTCAGGAACAATATTGTGAATATCTATACCAGCGGGAGGATATGAGCATTTAAATACCACTGCATGTGGAATTTTATTCCTCTGGATAAGTCTGGACATTTATTCCTTAAGAGGCAGGATCTAAAAAAAGATATCTCACTGTGATATAATTGTTTCAGATGGTGTGATTAGTTTATGTATCCTTAAGCAGGAATACTAATTATGACTGTGCTAGCAGTCAATTTTTAAAGTAATACAAACTACTGTTTAATTGATGCATTTAAAGTAAGAGTAATTGAATGGTGCAATATTGTTTTATGTACAATTGAAAGATATATATATATATAATTTTAATAAATTATTTTTAATAAATTATTTCTATCTTTAGACAGCGCCCTCAATTTGTGTTTTTTTCTACAAGAAGGGGCTCCCATAATAAATGGGAAAAAATAATGCAATTTGAAAATATAGGAGAACATTTTTGAAATATAGGGCCTCATTCAGCTTCAGTTGTAAATTTGCAAAATCGCAAATAAGCCGATTCGGACGACTGCGCATGTACTGCGCATGTGTCAGAGCTGGAATGCAACCTCAATACAATCACAGGGAGGTTACATGGCATTTGTGGGGAGTGGTTGGAAAAGTGCAGGAAGATCATGGCCATTTTCGGGGTGTGTATCTGATGTCAGTTGCAATTGATTGTGACTAAAAATGTGGCGCCGGTGTGACTGCATTCTCATTATTCTGCGTAGCCCTGGGTCATCGGCAACTGTCCATGGTACTCGATTTCTGCGTATGCATCGAAATTATGCGACTGCATATGCACATTTGCGAATGCATCGCTGGGCGTCTTTTTCCTCTCTGGGTGGCTCTTCATATGCGATTTATAGCAGAAGCAGCATTGAGAAAATCGCACTTTCTGTCTCAATAGCGATCCAAGCTGAATTAGGTCCCTGAAGTGGAAGTATACAAAATGAAACATTCTTTTCCATCTTACTGTAAGTTTTGTTTCATTTCGAAAAATAGAATTTTATTTTACAGTTCATTACAGTACTGTGCAAATGTTTTAGGCAGGTTTGAAAAAATGCTGCAAAAATAGAGGTGTAATAGTTTATTTTTAGCAATTAACAAAATGCAAAGTGAATGAACAGAAGCGAAATCTAAATCAAATCAATATTTGGTGTGACTTTGCCTTCAAAACAGCATTACTTCTTCTAGGTACACTTGTACACAGTTTTTGAAGGAACTCGGCAGGAAGGTTGTTCCAAACATCTTGGAGAACTAACCACAGATCTTCTGTGGATGTATACTTGCTCAAATCCTTCTGTCTCTTCATGTAATCCCAGACTCGATGATGTTGATATCAGGGCTCTGTGGGGATAGTTGATAATGACATTGGGGGTCATTCCGAGTTGTTCGCTTGTTGCCGATTTTCGCAACGGAGCGATTAAGGCAAAAATGTGCATGCGCATGGTACGCAGTGCGCATGCGCTAAGTATTTTAGCATAAAACTTAGTAGATTTACTCACGACCGAACGAAGAATTCTCATCGTTGAAGTGATCGGAGTGTGATTGACAGGGGTGTTTCTGGGCGGAAACTGACCGTTTTCTGGGAGTGTGCGGAAAAACGCAGGCGTGCCAGGATAAAACGCGGTAGAGTCTGGAGAAACAAGGGAGTGGCTGGCCGAACGCAGGGCGTGTTTGTGACGTCAAACCAGGAACGAAACGGGCTGAGCTGATCGCAGTGTAGGAGTAAGTCTCGAGCTACTCAGAAACTGCTAAGAAATGTCTATTCGCAATTCTGCTAATCTTTCGTTCACAATTCTGCTAAGCTAAGATACACTCCCAGAGGGCGGCGGCCTAGCGTGTGCAATGCTGCTAAAATCTGCTAGCGAGCGAACAACTCGGAATGAGGGCCATTGGCTGTATGCTTGGAGTCATTGTCCTGCTGCAGAAGTAAATTGGAGCCAATTAGATGCCTCCCGACCCTAATGGTATTGCATGATGGATAAGTACCTGTCTGTATTTCTCAGCATTGAGGACACCATTAATCCTGGTCAAGGGCCTAATTCAGACCTGATCGCTCCTCTGTGATTTTGCAGAGGTTAGCGATCGTATAGTCGCCGCCCAGACAGAGTGAAAATCCGCCCCGTGCACGGCTGCTAATGCCGTGCAATAAGCTTTGTAAACACCAGCCAGCTACAAATCCGTTTGCAACTCACTCACCATCTAATGATTTTCCAGTCTGTGCGTAGCCCAGGACCTACTCCTACAGTGCAAAAGTACAGGCTGATCGGGCTGGAGCTGACATCACACACCCTCCTGAAAATGCTTGGGAACGCCTGCTTTTTTTCTGATAAGCTAGGAAAATGGCCAGTTACCACCCCTAAACGTCCGCCTCCTGTCAATCAACCTGCGTTCGCCTAGCGAGCATAAAAAGACGCTGATTTTTTTCGCAGTTTTGACCCCTGGCACAGAAAGCTGTGCGGGGACCAGCTTCCGGTGATCAACTCTGTGTGTCCGATGGACACACAAGCTGATCACATTGTAAAAAATAAAATATTAAAAGTAAAAAAAAACAAAAAACCATACCTACCAGTCCAGGGAGCAGGGAGACAGTGTCCACTACTCCGGTGAGCGCTGCCGAGCGCCGGGTCCCCCACATGCTGCGCTGTGACCCCGGTACAGTAAAGTGACACTGCAAAGTGGCAGAGCACTTTATAGCACCGGGGTTCACAGCGCAGAAGAAGGGGCCGGCGCCCGGCAGCCTCCTGAAGCAGCAGACACCGGCTCCTGGACTTGTAAGTATAAAATCTGGGGGAACTTTTGTGGCGTGGGGGTAACGACTGTGGGGGAAACCCGGCGGCGGCGGTAGCGACTGGTGGCAGCGCATGCGCAGCAGGACATTGGCCCTCATTCCGAGTTGTTCGCTCGCAAGCTGCTTTTAGCAGCTTTGCACATGCTAAGCCGCCGCCTACTGGGAGTGAATCTTAGCTTCTCAAAATTGCAAACGAAAGATTTGCAATATTGCGAAAAGACTTCTCTGTGCAGTTTCTGAGTAGCTCGAGACTTACTCTGCCAGTGCGATCAGTTCAGTGCTTGTCGTTCCTGGTTTGACGTCACAAACACACCCAGCGTTCGCCCAGACACTCCCCCGTTTCTCCAGCCACTCCCGCGTTTTTCCCAGAAACGGCAGCGTTTTTTCACACACACCCATAAAACGGCCTGTTTCCGCCCAGAAACACCCACTTCCTGTCAATCACATTACGATCACCAGAACGAAGAAAAAACCTTGTAATGCCGTGAGTAAAATACCTAACTGCATAGCAAATTTACTTGGCGCAGTCGCGGTGCGGATATTGCGCATGTGCATTAGCGACTAATCGCTCCGTTGCGAGAAAAAAATAACGAGCGAACAACTCGGAATGACCCCCATTGTTTTTTGTTTTTTTTACGAAAGACACCCCGATGATGCTGCAGAGAGGCATCGCAGGGACAGAGCTTGCCCGCAAGCTCTGTCCCTGCATGCGATAATTGATACATCCATGCAATGTATTCAATTATCGCAGTGCGAGTCTGGTCGAGTTTATCACCTGTCATCCGCATCATCAGATGCGAATGGTGATAAATAGACCTCCAAGACTCTGCAACATTTGCAACAATGGTTCTGCTGTATCAGCAATTATACGCCGTCGGACGTAAATGGTTCAACAGCAGTGAGCGCCCGTATGCTCAGGTTACTTTCTGCCAATATTATCACATAATCACAATTGCGTACGGTAAAAAGCAAGAACAGCCACACCTGAATTAGGCCCAATGTGTTTTATGGGTTTTTTTTCCACTGGGGGACAAGGTGTTTTACTTATTTGCACTGGGAGACATTTATTTTGCACTGGTGACAATATGTTTTTATTTGCACTGGGGGATAATGTGTTTTATTTTTTTCCACTGGGGGACTATGTTTTTTTTTTTACTGCACTACTTTTTAAAATAAAACTTTTAGAGCTGTATTTATTATCATTTGCGGTCAGCCCCCAAAAATAAAGATTCCTTATTACTGCAATTCGCAGCAATAAGGAATCTTTAAGCCCCAGATGTACCATTGGTGAGTCGCTGGGACAGGCGCTCCGATAGGAGCCCCTCCCAGTGATCACTGGATCACTGAGAAGTAAATGTGATTGCAACGCTGTTACACTATTTTCTCCTTTGCTACCTCAGGTGTGCTACTGCGTATGTGCTGATGGATACTGGGGAGGAGGGCAACACCCTCTATTTCACTCTAGGTGTTTGGTATGAACTTATGGTACACCCCTGCTGGGAGTATTTAAACATACTTTTCAATAGCATCACCAGCATATCATAGTGACAGTTGTATTGGTAGGGACCCCCATAAGTCCCCCCAGTGCAGTTGTTGAGTATACTCTGGCCCTGTGCTATAGCCCAATGCATAAGCCACGGTCTCCAAGAACATGGCACCCACACTACATTCTCAGTGATTTCTGGACTGCGCATAGAAAACAGCAAACAGTTTTTCGGTGATATCTGTGGCGCAGACAGTAGAGAGGTAAGTATAATATATAAGTGCAAGGTGTGCAGTGTGCCCTATGTACACCGCACACCTGCACCCATTATAGACATGTGGGAAATTGTACAAATTGCCTGATCACTGACACAATTAGTGAGACGCAGCCCCCTGGAGTGAATGCTGCCAGTCTCCCTAATAGTCACGTAGAAGTGTGCCAACTACTCTCCATTAAAAATCATAGCTGAGGCAAAGGGGTACAATTAAGTAGAGACAGCCTGTATGTGGCCCCAAAGCCTGACAGCCTGATCCAGCTTATCGTTCCCTTTAAAGCAGATGCTGGGAGAGCAACAGGTTAAGTGCATAGTACTGACCACCACTCAACGATAGATGGGATTAAATGGGATGTGAAGCACAGGGAAGAGGGAGGAGGAATTGTTGGTGATAATATCATAGGAAGATTGTCTGGCGCCCTGCACCCTGATCATGCTCATAAATCTACTGATGAGGCATGAACCACTAATGGACCACTTACTGCAAATGTGTGTAACACATCGCCTGAGGCCAGAATGTGTCATAAATATGGACATGTGTGACTCATACCACCGTCCACAGTGTGTCACCTCCGTGTCCCTTCTGCTGAAACCATTAATATTAGAAAATAAATGAGCCTCACACTCAGTAAATTAGGTAAAATGATGATTAGCCAGGACAGTTTTATTTTCTTCCTCAGTTTTAAATGAGGTACATCTGATCAAATATATATTTCATTAGTAGTCTGTATGGATTTGTATAGCAAGCCACAGGCAGAACGCTGAGCTCTTCAGTCAGTCTAGTCCAGTTACTTTATTATCACCAATGATTCACATTCATGTACAATCAATAAAAAATGTACTGTGCAAATAACAGAATCCAATAAAGCATAAGAACAGGGGTGTGGCCAGAACTTTGTGGGTCCCATAGCAACATTTTGAAGGGGCCCCCGTCCCAATGCATCTAAAGAGACTCCTCTCTGCAGCAGTTATTCATTTTATAACCCATAAAAGTGCCCTAGTTCCTTTTCTGAACCATAGTAGAGCCTAAGTTTATGTTATGCCCCATAGCAGTGCCCTAGTTTATTTTAAGAACCACGGTAGTGCCTAAGTTCACGTTATGTCACAATGTAGGGCTGCCAGTACACATTATGCCGCACAGTACCCCCAATTCACATTATTATATACAGTGCCCCCAGTTCATATTATGTCACATTACAGTGCTCCCCAGTTCATATTTTACACCCTGCAATGAGCATGTCCAGAGGCATACCTAGATATATTGCAGGGGGATGTGGTGAATATGCTGGCTATCGGGATCCAGGTAGCCAAAATACAGACGCCAGAATCCCGACATCCGTTGGAATCCCTACGTCAGAACTCCAAAAGGGGCAGGAGATCGACACCGGAACCCCAGAAGCCGGCATCCTGACACCTGGCATCCCGACCATTACACCAGCCGGCGGGTTAGGTTTAGTGGCAGGTAGGGAGGGTGGTTTAGGTGTCACCTGGGGAGTTAGAGCTAGGGTGCACGTGCCTAGGGGCATCACTTGTTTGGGTGCGGCACTTGGATGCTTATGTTGGTACTGTCAGCCCGAAATGTACCAGTAAGTGATAATTATGTCCACTGTACTGTACCATATGCCATCTTGAATGGAGTGTAAATGGGTTGGACTTGCACACACTACCACTATAAGCTGTCCTACTTAGGAAATATGTATACATACAGCAATTAAAAAAAAGTCATAGTGGCTTTTATATTATTCTATTTAATTTACTATCATCAAATGAGGGCTTATAACCAATCAATGAGTTTTGGGTGAGGCTGTTACTGTTGTGCCCAGGGCCACCCTCACCCCTAAATCCACACCTGGTCAGCCACTTATGTATTCTATGTATTCTAACAGCCTGTGGCCTATTTGTCTGAAAATCCAAGATCCATTTGCACACAAGATTGTTCAGACCCAATTGAGACAACGTATGCACTAAGGACATTACTACAACAGTATTAAAATCTGAACTATAGTCCACAAATAAAATTCTTGCAGAGGAGTCTTTAGTCTCCAAATGGGTAAGCAGCGGGTGAGGCATAGTAAGGGCAGCATCATCTGTTGATCTATTAGCCCTATATGCGAACTGAAAGGGGTCTAAATTAACTGGGTTACTTTCCTTTATATGACCCATCACTAATCTTTTAAAGTCCTTTATTATAAGGGAAGTCAGGGCAATTGGGCGATAATCATTTGGCTCACAAGCATTACCATTCTTAGCGATGGAAACATTTACTATACATTTAAAATGGAGTGAATTCAGCATCCTGGCGGATATGTGACCGACTCAGATTACCGGTGCCGTATCACCGACAGCTGACATCCCAAAGATGAATATCAGGGTTCTAGGTTAGGGCCCGGGGGGAAGGTGTTAGGCACTAGGGGGTGGGGGTGGTTTGTTAGGGTTAGGCTCTAGCCACCGCCCTCACTATTCTATGCCCTGATCACCAGCGTTAAATAGCAGGCGGCGGGACTACGATGACTCGATACAGTGCGAATCACGTCATCAGCCTCCCCGGACTGACCACTTTTTGGGCAGTCCGATTTCTGTGAGCCTCCTGGCTGATCCGAGAGGGTAGTCAGACAGTAAAGGCCCCCATCCACTAGTGCGATGTGGCCTGTTATTATGCGACAGAGAAGAGTTGCTGAGACAGATTGCATGAAAAGTGTCACATCGCATGTCCTTTTCCTGCGATTTCGATGCAAGGTGCGTTCCAATGTGCCTTGCATCGCAATCGCAGATCATTTGGGCTGACCGTTACATTTATCTCAATCGCACGGAAATAGGTGCACATCGCAGTGCTTTAATACACCTGCGATCTAGTCGCATGCGATTGCTCAGAGATGTCACTTGACTGGCACCTTGGACACTCCCATACACACCAGGGACGTGCAGTGAGTCACTGATACACACGCCCAGCAGCAGCAGCACATCAGTACAGCACACTGATTTCTTCTTCAAATTGGACTGCAATCAGATTGCAAGTGAGTACCAGCACCCAGCATCTGCACCAATCACACACTAGCTGCCAAGTATTGCTTGTAAACACTGTCCACCACTGTTTAAATCACTGTACACTGCCCATCTCCACCCAAATCCCATAACATGTGCATCCTGTTTATGTGTCCCAGCTTCTCCTAAAGGGCGGGATGTATTAAGATACATCGCCGCCCCTCTCCGCTTATCACAGCGATGTTGATCGCATATCAAGTTATCAACACTGTTGATCAATATCGCATTGCGGTGACGGAGGCTCCCCGTGATACCTGTGAGGTGGTCTGCAGGGGGTCTCCGTCACCTCCCAGGGGTCTCCACACTGCCTACACGCCAGGAAGCAGCAGCAGGCTGCCCCCGGCGCCTCCTCCTTCCCCCTGCAGCCGGAAGAACCTCCGGCTGCGTTGCTAGGGGGAGGAGGAGATGGTATCCGGACTCCAGGTCGACAACAAAAAGGTCGACACACCTTAGGTCGATGCCAATTGGTCGACACACCTTTGGTCGACATGGACAACATGTCGACATAAACAAAAGGTCGACAGGAACAAGGTCGACATGGAAAAAGGTCGACATGAGTTTTTCATAATTTTTTTCTTTTTTGGAACCTTTTCATACTTAACGATCCACGTGGACTACGATTGGAACGGTAATCTGTGCCGAGCGAAGTGAAGGCACAATGCCCGAAGCATGGCGAGCGAAGCGAGCCATGCGAGGGGACGCGGTGCACTAATTGGGGTTCCCCGTCACTCTACGAAGAAAACGACACCAAAAAAACATTAAAAACTCATGTCGACCTTTTTCCATGTCGACCTTGTTCATGTCGACCTTTTGTCCATGTCGACCTTTTGTCCATGTCGACCTAAGGTGTGTCGACCAATTGGCGTCGACCTAAGGTGTGTCGACCTTTTTGTTGTCGACCTGGAGTCCCAGACCCGGAGGAGATTACCTTCCGGTACCAGGGCTGCCTGGAGGAAGGTATGCCGGGGGCGAGGCGGTCGGCATCTGCGGCGGGAGCGGCAGGTTGCGGCGGTCGGCGATAAGAAGCCCATAGGTTTCTATAGGGTATCGCCATCCAGAGATGGCGACACCCTGGATGCCGAAAAAAAACAGTGGTAGGGTCTTTGTACATTTGAAAATGCGGTAAAACCCCCGTTTTTGGGGGTTTTACCACATTTTTCCTTTAGTACATCCCGCCTAAAGTGTTTATAGAACCTGTTGGTGCCCATCCTCATCCCCTTCACTGTACCCCTATTGTGGCCCACATTGCTACTGCTGTGCCAAAGTGTTTATAGAACCTGTTGGTGCCCATCCTCATTACCTACACTGTACCACTATTGTGGCCCATATTCCTACTATTGTGCCAAAGTGTTTAATGAACCTGTTGGTGCTAATTAATGACACATTTATTTCCATCCAAACTTTCTTTTTTACAATTTTAACAACATTAACCATAAACAACAAACTTTCTACATAACAAAGTAATAAAACAGATTTTTTTTTCTGCCTGGCTCCTTTTTTGCAGATATGTCTCTTGACAAAAATGTGGATTTCATCACTGGCTTCATTGAGCTGGTATAATCCAAGGAATGCTTATGGAAAGTTAAGTCGAAGGACTACTCCAATAAGGCCAAACGCCTTTCCGTCAATGAGGAGCTGGTGGAATTTAGCAAGCCATTCTTACGGCAGCTGATTTGGAGTGGGTTAAATAACGATGGCACAACCTCCGCTCAGTCTACAAAAAGAACAGAAAAAGCAAGAGATTTGAAGCGGTCCGAGGCAGGCACTGACCAAATCTATACGCCTACATTATGGTATTACAGCCAGTTGTCCTTCCTCGATGAGGCAAACCCAACAAGGAGTGGATTCTCCTCCATCCCATGGCCAGACGCAGCGGAGAGTGAAACGGGTGAAGCTTTGCAGTCCGTATTTAGTCATTGACACTTTAATTGCCCCCAATCCACCACACACCACGCACGTGACTTTATTGCGGTCTCCTGCCTGCGCCTATGCCATTAAAATAGGCCAGGTACTTCTCTCTCACCTGGTTTGCACGAGCAGTCCCCTTGGAGAGGAGAGAAGGTGCTTGCAGGGAAGACATAGGTGAATCCTCCTCTTCCTCTTCCAGTGCTGCTGCTGTGACCATTGTCCTATACTGGCTTGTTTGAGTGTTCTGAAAATTGAGGCCATGTGTTGTTCCTCCTCTAGAAGCCAAGGCCCTCATTCCGAGTTGTTCGCTCGGTATTTTTCATCGCATCGCAGTGAAAATCCGCTTAGTACGCATGCGCAATGTTCGCACTGCGACTGCGCCAAGTAACTTTACTATGAAGAAAGTATTTTTACTCACGGCTTTTTCTTCGCTCCGGCGAACGTAATGTGATTGACAGGAAATGGGTGTTACTGGGCGGAAACACGGCGTTTCAGGGGCGTGTGGCTGAAAACGCTACCGTTTCCGGAAAAAACGCAGGAGTGGCCGGGGAAACGGTGGGAGTGCCTGGGCGAACGCTGGGTGTGTTTGTGACGTCAACCAGGAACGACAAGCACTGAAATGATCGCACAGGCATAGTAAGTCTGGAGCTACTCTGAAACTGCTAAGTAGTTAGTAATCGCAATATTGTGAATACATCGGTCGCAATTTTAAGAAGCTAAGATTCACTCCCAGTAGGCGGCGGCTTAGCGTGTGTAACTCTGCTAAATTCGCCTTGCGACCGAACAACTCGGAATGAGGGCCCAAGTTCATCTGGTTTGAGTTAAGTGTCTTATAAAAGGCAGTCTTTTTGGAGCCACCATCTGCGGGCCGGCCATTCTTACCAACAGCAACGAAGAGAAACTCGTAGTTTGATTTTACCAGTGCCATCAGAATGATGCTAAAGTACCCCTTGTAGTTTAAGTACATCGATCCGCTGTCGACATGTGTGTTAATGTGGATGTGTTTCCCATTGATGGCTCCACCACAATTAGGGAAATTCCACCTGTTTTCAAATTCCTCCCAGTTGGCTTGCCACTCTTCAACACTTGCAGGGAACTAGGGAAAAAACAAATGACAAATTACCACATGTTAACCGTTTGTCTTTTTACTAGAGATGTGCACTTGAAATTTTTCGGGTTTTGTGTTTTGGTTTTGGGTTCGGTTCCGCGGCCGTGTTTTGGGTTCGACCGCGTTTTGGCAAAACCTCACCGAATTTTTTTTGTCGGATTCGGGTGTGTTTTGGATTCGGGTGTTTTTTTCAAAAAACACTAAAAAACAGCTTAAATCATAGAATTTGGGGGTCATTTTGATCCCAAAGTATTATTAACCTCAAAAACCATAATTTCCACTCATTTTCAGTCTATTCTGAACACCTCACACCTCACAATATTATTTTTAGTCCTAAAATTTGCACCGAGGTCGCTGGATGACTAAGCTAAGTGACCCTAGTGGCCGACACAAACACCTGGCCCATCTAGGAGTGGCACTGCAGTGTCACGCAGGATGGCCCTTCCAAAAAACACTCCCCAAACAGCACATGACGCAAAGAAAAAAAGAGGCGCAATGAGGTAGCTGTGTGAGTAAGCTAAGCGACCCTAGTGGCCGACACAAACACCTGGCCCATCTAGGAGTGGCACTGCAGTGTCACGCAGGATGGCCCTTCCAAAAAACACTCCCCAAACAGCACATGACGCAAAGAAAAAAAGAGGCGCAATGAGGTAGCTGTGTGAGTAAGATAAGCGACCCTAGTGGCCGACACAAACACCTGGCCCATCTAGGAGTGGCATTGCAGTGTCACGCAGGATGGCCCTTCCAAAAAACACTCCCCAAACAGCACATGACGCAAAGAAAAAAAGAGGCGCAATGAGGTAGCTGTGTGAGTAAGATAAGCGACCCTAATGGCCGACACAAACACCTGGCCCATCTAGGAGTGGCACTGCAGTGTCACGCAGGATGGCCCTTCAAAAAAATACTCCCCAAACAGCACATGACGCAAAGAAAAATGAAAGAAAAAAGAGGTGCAAGATGGAATTGTCCTTGGGCCCTCCCACCCACCCTGATGTTGTATAAACAGGACATGCACACTTTAACCAACCCATCATTTCAGTGACAGGGTCTGCCACACGACTGTGACTGAAATGACGGGTTGGTTTGGACCCCCACCAAAAAAGAAGCAATTAATCTCTCCTTGCACAAACTGGCTCTACAGAGGCAAGATGTCCACCTCATCATCATCCTCCGATATATCACCGTGTACATCCCCCTCCTCACAGATTATCAATTCGTCCCCACTGGAATCCACCATCTCAGCTCCCTGTGTACTTTGTGGAGGCAATTGCTGCTGGTCAATGTCTCCACGGAGGAATTGATTATAATTCATTTTAATGAACATCATCTTCTCCACATTTTCTGGAAGTAACCTCGTACGCAGATTGCTGACAAGGTGAGCGGCGGCACTAAACACTCTTTCGGAGTACACACTTGTGGGAGGGCAACTTAGGTAGAATAAAGCCAGTTTGTGCAAGGGCCTCCAAATTGCCTCTTTTTCCTGCCAGTATAAGTACGGACTGTCTGACGTGCCTACTTGGATGCGGTCACTCATATAATCCTCCACCATTCTTTCAATGGGGAGAGAATCATATGCAGTGCCAGTAGACGACATGTCCGTAATCGTTGGCAGGTACTTCAGTCCGGACCAGATGTCAGCATCAGCAGTCGCTCCAGACTGCCCTACATCACCGCCAGCGGGTGGGCTCGGAATCCTGAGCCTTTTCCTCGCACCCCCAGTTGCGGGAGAATGTGAAGGAGGAGATGTTGACAGGTCGCGTTCCGCTTGACTTGACAATTTTCTCACCAGCAGGCTTTTGAACCCCAGCAGACTTGTGTGTGCCGGAAAGAGAGATCCAAGGTAGGTTTTAAATCTAGGATCGAGCACGGTGGCCAAAATGTAGTGCTCTGATTTCAACAGATTGACCACCCGTGAATCCTTGTTAAGCGAATTAAGGGCTCCATCCACAAGTCCCACATGCCTAGCGGAATCGCTCCGTGTTAGCTCCTCCTTCAATGTCTCCAGCTTCTTCTGCAAAAGCCTGATGAGGGGAATGACCTGACTCAGGCTGGCAGTGTCTGAACTGACTTCACGTGTGGCAAGTTCAAAGGGCAGCAGAACCTTGCACAACGTTGAAATCATTCTCCACTGCGCTTGAGACAGGTGCATTCCACCTCCTATATCGTGCTCAATTGTATAGGCTTGAATGGCCTTTTGCTGCTCCTCCAACCTCTGAAGCATATATAGGGTTGAATTCCACCTCGTTACCACTTCTTGCTTCAGATGATGGCAGGGCAGGTTCAGGCGTTTTTGGTGGTGCTCCAGTCTTCTGTACGTGGTGCCTGTACGCCGAAAGTGTCCCGCAATTCTTCTGGCCACCGACAGCATCTCTTGCACGCCCCTCTCGTTTTTTAAATAATTCTGCACCACCAAATTCAAGGTATGTGCAAAACATGGGACGTGCTGGAATTTGCCCATATTTAATGCACACACAATATTGCTGGCGTTGTCCGATGCCACAAATCCACAGGAGAGTCCAATTGGGGTAAGCCATTCCGCGATGATCTTCCTCAGTTGCCGTAAGAGGTTTTCAGCTGTGTGCGTATTCTGGAAACCGGTGATACAAAGCGTAGCCTGCCTAGGAAAGAGTTGGCGTTTGCGAGATGCTGCTACTGGTGCCGCCGCTGCTGTTCTTGCGGCGGGAGTCCATACATCTACCCAGTGGGCTGTCACAGTCATATAGTCCTGACCCTGCCCTGCTCCACTTGTCCACATGTCCGTGGTTAAGTGGACATTGGGTACAACTGCATTTTTTAGGACACTGGTGAGTCTTTTTCTGACGTCCGTGTACATTCTCGGTATCGCCTGCCTAGAGAAGTGGAACCTAGATGGTATTTGGTAACGGGGGCACACTACCTCAAGAAATTGTCTAGTTCCCTGTGAACTAACGGCGGATACCGGACGCACGTCTAACACCAACATAGTTGTCAAGGCCTCAGTTATCCGCTTTGCAACAGGATGACTGCTGTGATATTTCATCTTCCTCGCAAAGGACTGTTGGACAGTCAATTGCTTGGTGGAAGTAGTAAAAGTGGGCTTACGACTTCCCCTCTGGGATGACCATCGACTCCCAGCAGCAACAACAGCAGCGCCAGCAGCAGTATGCGTTACACGCAAGGATGCATCGGAGGAATCCCAGGCAGGAGAGGACTCGTCAGAATTGCCAGTGACATGGCCTGCAGGACTATTGGCATTCCTGGGGAAGGAGGAAATTGACACTGAGGGAGTTGGTGGGGTGGTTTGCGTGAGCTTGGTTACAAGAGGAAGGGATTTACTGGTCAGTGGACTGCTTACGCTGTCGCCCAAAGTTTTTGAACTTGTCACTGACTTATTATGAATGCGCTGCAGGTGACGTATAAGGGAGGATGTTCCGAGGTGGTTAACGTCCTTACCCCTACTTATTACAGCTTGACAAAGGCAACACACGGCTTGACAAATGTTGTCCGCATTTCTGTTGAAATACTTCCACACCGAAGAGCTGATTTTTTTGGTATTTTCACCAGGCATGTCAATGGCCATATTCCTCCCACGGACAACAGGTGTCTCCCCGGGTGCCTGACTTAAACAAACCACCTCACCATCAGAATCCTCCTTGTCAATTTCCTCCCCAGCGCCAGCAACACCCATATCCTCCTCATCCTGGTGTACTTCAACACTGACATCTTCAATCTGACTATCAGGAACTGGACTGCGGGTGCTCCTTCCAGCACTTGCAGGGGGCGTGCAAATGGTGGAAGGCGCATGCTCTTCACATCCAGTGTTGGGAAGGTCAGGCATCGCAACCGACACAATTGGACTCTCCTTGTGGATTTGGGATTTCGAAGAACGCACAGTTCTTTGCTGTGCTTTTGCCAGCTTGAGTCTTTTCATTTTTCTAGCGAGAGGCTGAGTGCTTCCATCCTCATGTGAAGCTGAACCACTAGCCATGAACATAGGCCAGGGCCTCAGCCGTTCCTTGCCACTCCGTGTGGTAAATGGCATATTGGCAAGTTTACGCTTCTCCTCCGACAATTTTATTTTAGATTTTTGAGTCCCTTTTTTACTGATATTTGGTGTTTTGGATTTTACATGCTCTGTACTATGACATTGGGCATCGGCCTTGGCAGACGACGTTGCTGGCATTTCATCGTCTCGGCCATGACTAGTGGCAGCAGCTTCAGCACGAGGTGGAAGTCGATCTTGATCTTTCCCTATTTTTGGAACTTCAACATTTTTGTTCTCCATATTTTAATAGGCACAACTAAAAGGCACCTCAGGTAAACAATGGAGATGGATGGATACTAGTATACTTATGGATGACGAGCGACTGCCGACACAGAGGTAGCTACAGCCGTGGACTACCATACTGTGTCTGCTGCTAATATAGACTGGATGATAATGAGATAAAAATAAAATATATATATATATATCACACTAGTACTGCAGCCGGACAGGTATATATTATGTCAAAGTCAGAAAAATATCTCTATGCACACTACCATATTTGCACCTCACACAGGTCCGTGCTGCGCATGCGTACGCTCTCCCGTACGTGCACATACTCACAGTCGCGGGCACCCGCAGGCGCACGGTATGCGTATTTACGGTAGAGTTTATGTGATCGTAGCGTGCGACTCAATCATTACATATTTTCACTATATAATGTATTTTGTAGATCATGGTCCCTTTGATAGATTCTGAAAGTTTAGTTAACATAGCATGTTCCTGAACAGAGAGATCCCTCTTTGTATTGTACGAAGGGTCTAACAGGGGTCATACAGTGGTGTTTGGTACCCATCGGAAGAGTATTTAAATAGCAATATTCCGGTGTTGGTTTGGAGCGGATTAATCGCTTGTGCGAATAGTTATGGACATAAGAAGTTTATGTCCATTTACTATTATTTGTTCTTATTTAGTCATGCGGCGGGAAACCCAGTATCCCACCCACCTGAACAGTTGGAAGCAGTCACAGCCCACCTGTATGAATCAACCTATGACCTTTTGTTATAATGCGAAGCCGAATTCCTGTGTCCAATGAACAATGAGATTGTAGGGACCATTGAATTGTATTGTGTGTGGGGCATAAATAGGCAGGCCGACCATATCCAGTTCACTCTCTTCAACGGTTCTCATTGCTGATAATCGGGAGCTGGATATCGAGGCGCATGCGATCATTTCCCCTTGTGCGTAAGTGTTTCTCCGCAACTATATTGATCTTCTTGTTATTGTGGGCCAATTTCTCTCTCTCTCTCTCTTCTCCTCTTTCTCTCTTATTTTCCCTTAAATAGTAATTGTATTGTATTTCCTGTGTAGTTATCTGGTTAGGTAGTCTATGTTATATTGTAGTGTATGATTTGTATTTGTATTAATTCTTTTGCAAGTATATCATTCATAATATATATATTAGGCGTTGGACCCTGAGCACGGTATCTGTGTATTTCTTATAGTGTTAAGTATTCTCAGAGCGTCGGTGACGCTAGAACAGCTTTACAGGTAATAAGGTTATACTGTGTTGCATTTACACTCTATCATTACACTAAGGTTTTACTGCACAATACACTGTTTATGGTTTAGATACAAAGGTTTAACATTGTGAGCGTCAGCGCCGCTGGTGATCTCCTCGTGGTCCCGAGCGTCCGCTACGCTATAGCGAATCATTACGTTAGTCAGCAGCCAATAGCGTGCCTGCCTGTGATCTCTTGGCCGTGAGCGAACATGACGCTTGAGCGTCTCGACTACGGCTAAGCGATTGTTACGCAACGTGCGTACCCTTACGGTACTTCATACGTAGATAGCGTACAGTGTTCTTAGACCTCATAAAGGGTATTATATAAGATAAATATTTAGCTTTATCAATTGCGGGCTCGCCCGTCCTTCACATATCTGCACTAGGTAATTTCAGCAGACATTATCCAGCAGCAAAGGGCGGGAGATCATATTCCTCGTAGTGCTGTTTGGATAAGCGTCTGCTTCTCTTAGTAAAGGGTGCTGAAGGAATCCGGGAACCGGAGGTAAGAACAAAACGATAGTGTCCTTTTAAAACTGTTTATTTCTGTCTTGCGTACACACGCACGCATATCTGCATTTCTTTTCATTCGTGTATTTTCATATATCACTCTCCTGTTTGCCAGTTTTATAGTTGATAAACGTGCTAAGAGAGATTTGCCGCTATTTCATAGTTTAAGAGTAAAGGTAATATAGTTAAAGTATAGACAAACACACAGCTGTGCCTGAGAGACAAGGCGAAGTCAGTGTGGTGCGCGGTAGATGATAAAGGATCATCTACATTGATAAACGTATAAATTGTGTTACGGTGGATCTTTGCTTTGCGTACACGTGTCTCTAACAAAGGACTGAGACTTGCGTACGCAACCCAAGGGCCGACGCACGCAGCGTATATTACGCAACGGAGCGTACGGGTACGCCCACGTAACTCAAATCACAAGTGTTAATTTTTTTTCAACGCGATAAATAGCGCAACGCGGTAAATAACGCAAGGCGATAAATCGCGCAAATCTATTTTTACATTCGAAATTTAAATTAACAGATCCTTCTCCTAATTGGTAACACATCTGGTCTAAAGAGAAATTTCTGCGCAGAAATAGAAATAGAAACAAAAGTGTATATGTGGTGAGTGAGTGTTTGTTTTTACAATTTTTGAGGTTGAACCACAAGAAAAGTCGAGTTCTCGTGAGGTACATGCGTGTAAGTGACGTACATGGTGGCTAGGGAGGCATCCCTGGTTAAAACATACAATTTGAGCATTAGAGTGTAGCAGACCAGGAGGTCATACTGTAACAGACCAGGAGGTCATAGCAGACCAGCAGGTTTAGGTACAGCAGACAAGGAAGTCCGCTATACAGTCCACAGGCACAACACCAAGAAAGGGTTGGTGCAACACCCATATAGGCCATACAAGCTCTGGCTGAAGGAATTCGCAGCCGTAATTTTCGATTCCACTGGTCGCTCCGTACATAAGATTAGTTGCTTATGTGCTGAACGATTGTACCGCACGTAATTGTGTGCATTAGTAAACCTGACCGGTACTATTTGTGTACGAAGGTCATAAACGCTATTTGTACATTCTAACGTGATTTGTGTAATTTTTTTTTATTTTAAGGGAGGTTCGCTGCTCACTCAGGAACTATCCAACAACCAATAGTTACTGGAAAGAGTAAGTGTTCTTCGGATCACCCTCACAGGTTCCAGTAAATAGAGGTTCAGGTCGCAGGGGCCCTGGGTCGAGTACGCCAGCACCATATCGGTGTGATCAGGTCGTATTGGTCGGCGTGGGCGAGTGAGTGGGGTACTCGGTAAACCGCCACCGTCAGCCTATTTTGAACATTTTGGTTTGCGTAAGGGTTGGCTGAATAAAGCAACACCTTCGAACTATGGGGGCCACTTGTTCAGGTAGGGGGCGATCAACCTCGGTTCGGGTTGATTCAGTGAACCGACCAGTCGGGTCGGCAAGGTACGTAATGTGTGAGAAATACGGAAGTCACACAGAAGCTTTATGTGATGAATGGGAGAGAATGACGGTACATGACGGGGAGAAATTCCCAAGAGTAGGTAGCTTCAGCACAGAAGTGTTAACGAATTTAAGGAGAAGGATATGTCTCATTAAATCAGCCAAGAGACGAATCAAGCATTATGATTATTTACAGTTGTGGCAACAGGAGGGTGACATACAGAGAGGATTGGCTCAGGCGGCGGGATCTGGCTCGATCAGAAAACTGATAGCCACGGCCCCACCGCCACCATACATATCAGGAGAGAAATTGGTTGCGGAGAATGACGCACTAAGGTGTAACAAACAAACACTTAGCAACTGTGTAAATGTTAAAGATAATGTTAACCAATTAACCAATGCAAGTATTAACCCGTGCAAGTTGTACCCTGTTTTGAACTTTCCTCAGGAGTGTGATCAAGAGGACGAATCGGCAACAATTTCAGCGCTCTCTCTAGCAGCCACCATAGCAGAGACCACAGTAGGCACAGCTCCACCCCCGAGATTAGTAACAAAGGCCCCTAGCGGAGGGATAGGTGAGGTCGTATCAACGGGTAAGTACGGCACCATACACTATGCTGAAACTATTTCACCACAGCCTGTAGAATCTACACAGAATGAGGTTGTTAGAGTTAATCCTGTTAAGGTAATAGTAGTTCCAAATGGGAAAACAGACACTTCAGGAGTCACTCCTGTTAGGAACATTGCCATGTACAGCCCATTTTCCCGAATGGAATTAAGGACCATAGTGTCGGAATTCCCTGACCCTAGAAAAGACTTAGTTGCCAGCCAAAAATACATCAGAGACCTAGGTAACACGGTAGAGCCCAACAATAAAGACTGGCAGATATTGCTGAGAGCATGTTTACCCTCCAATGTCGACGCAGCTCAATTTTTAGCTGACTGTGGATTAGATCAGGATGTACCTCTTACAGAAGTGTACAACAAAGACAATGTAAAAAGAATAAGTTTACAGTTAAAGGAGTATTTCCCAGCCGTAGTTAAATGGAACAAAATATTCTCCATTAAACAGAAGGAGTCAGAAACAGCTGCAGAGTATTTTCACAGAGCATTATCAGAAATGGCAAAATACACAGGCATAGAGGACATTAAAACAAACATAAACCATCGAGAAGTAGCAGTATCGGTACTGATGGATGGTTTAAAAGAGTCATTGAAGACTAGGGTACAGACCACACAACCATGTTGGCGAGGTCTGTCTGTGGCTACTTTGAGAGAGGCTGCTATTGATCACGATAGGAACATCACCAGACACAGGGAACAACAAGGTGATAAGTTAATGGCAGTAAGTATACAGGCCCTGACCACAAGGCAGCCTTTGTTTATATCACCAAACCCTGTGGGTAAGTCAAATGTGGTTACTTGTTATTCTTGTCATAAACAGGGACACATGGCACGAGATTGTAGAGTGAAGAATTCACGAAACTCATACCAACCCCCTAGACAACGACACGACACACGACATTGGGATCAGGGTCCGCAGAAACGGAGTTATGAGCCACATGCAGGGGAAACAAAAAGATATCCCCCGAACAGAGACTGGCAAGCCTCTGGTAGCTCCCAATTAACTCCATCACAAGTAGTTGCTGCCAGCGGGATTCAGGGAGGTCACCATACCCAATAGGGGTGTGGCCATACCTGTAATCTGCAGCCAGTAAAATTGATTGCAAGCCTTGGAAGTGAACCAGAAATTGCAATCAATGTAGCTGGTAAATCATTAAACTTTCTTGTAGACACAGGGGCGGCCAAATCAGTGATAAATTCGACAGTGGGCATGAGAACCACTGGTAAGACAATTCCAGCCATAGGGGTAACGGGAGTAGTCCAGCACTACCCTGTTAGCAAACCAGCCGAGATTACAATAGGGCCTTTACATACCAAGCATTCCTTTTTGCTGGCTGCATCGGCACCGACTAATCTCCTGGGAAGAGACTTACTGTGTAAAATGGGGTGCGTCATTTATTGTACTCCTGAAGGTGTATTCTTGGACATACCTGAGAATCACGCTCAGGAAGTGCGAGACATGTTAGACTCCCCGTCAAAATTAATGTCACATACCATTATGACAAATAGGACTCCCTCCCAAGTAGAAGAAATGACATCTCAGATACCAGAGTCACTTTGGACTAAAGATGGACAGGACACTGGTTTAATGGCAAACGTAGCTCCGGTAGTTGTACAAGTAAAAGATGGTAGGATAGCTCCAAAAATCCCACAGTACCCTCTGAAGCCAGAGGTGGAGTTAGGAGTGTATCCCGTAATAGAGCGCTTGCTACAACAGGGCATTCTGGTAAGAACGTCCAGCACTGCCAATAGTCCCATCTTCCCTGTTAAAAAGAGTGGGGGGAGGGGTTACCGGCTAGTGCAGGATCTAAGGGGGATTAACAAAATAGTTGAGAGTCAGTTCCCCGTAGTGCCAAATCCAGCTGTCATCCTAATGCAAATCCCTCCCACTGCGAAATTTTTCACTGTTATTGACCTCTGCTCCGCTTTCTTTTCGGTACCTCTGCACCCTGACAGTCAATATTTGTTTGCATTTACATACAGAGGAGTCCAATACACATGGACTCGAATACCACAAGGATTCATAGATAGCCCAAGTATATTTTCTCAGGCTTTGCACGATTGTTTACAGTCTTTCCAACCAGTGAGTGGATCAGTATTAATACAGTACGTGGATGATCTACTACTGTGTTCTGATTCATTGGAAGCATCCCTGAAGGATACGAAACAGCTCCTGTTTCATCTTTCAGACACAGGACACAAGGTTTACAAAGACAAGTTGCAATTATGCCAAACTAAGGTAAAATATTTGGGACACTGTCTAACACAAGGACTGAGACACCTGACCGCTGATAGAATTCAAGCAATTAGAGACATGACTCTGCCACAAACCCAGCAACAGATCAGAACATTTTTAGGAATGTGTGGGTATTGCCGTAACTGGATCCCAGGGTTTTCCATTCTAGCGTTACCCTTGCAGGAGATGGTCTCCTCAAACAAACCTGATCGGATTTCGCATACAGACGAGTCTGAGACAGCATTTGAGAGACTTAAACAGTGCCTAACGCAGGCACCAGCATTAGGTATGCCAGACTATGGGAAACCCTTTGAACTATACGGAACAGAAAGTGCTGGTTGCGCGGCAGGCGTACTAACCCAAAAGCACGGTGATGCCAGCAGGCCGGTAGCATATTACAGCGCTCAGCTATATACGGTAGCGCGATCCCTCCCCACATGCTTGCGAAGCGTTGCTGCGATAGCATTGCTAGTAACGAAAAGCGAAGACGTCGTGCTAGGTCACAACCTCACAATTCATACACCACATGCAGTGTCAGCCGTGTTAAATTCTGCCCAAACCAGACACGTCTCATCAGCGCGGTTTACAAGATGGGAATTGGCACTAATGGCCCCCGTAAACATCACCATAAGGAGATGCAGTGCATTAAATCCTGCAACATATCTCCCAGGTGTGCCTGGACAGGCACAAAGGGTGGAGGATGAGAGTGGTGGGGAAGGAGAATTTAATACAAAGGAAGACACACATGATTGTATGGAATATTTGACCCAAAATTTTACCGCAAGGCCTGACATCAGTGACAACCCACTGGAAGATGTAGAACTTACGTTCTACACGGACGGTAGTTGTCATAGACAGTCAGACTCGGGAGACTTGTGTACTGGATACGCAGTCGTAGATGACCAAGGAACCATAGAAGCGGAACCGCTAGGCCCACCTCACTCAGCCCAGGTTGCTGAACTGGTCGCCCTAACCAGAGCATGTGAATTGGCTAAGGGCAAATCAGCCAATATCTACACCGACTCTAGATACGCATTCGGGGTAGTCCATGATTTCGGAGCCCTATGACGCCTCAGAAATTTCATGACGGCAGCTGGTACACCGGTAGCGCATGCAGCTTATATAAAAAGGCTTCTAACAGCGATACAGGAACCCGACAGAGTGGCTGTTATCAAATGTAAAGCACACACATATAGCCAAGACCCAGTATCACTTGGTAACAGCCGAGCAGACGAAGCTGCTAAATTAGCAGCTGCTACCCCCAGACAGACAGACAGACACCACATAACTGATGGTATTTAATACCATCAACACACAGAAGTTGTGTGAGATGCAAAATTTGTGTTCCACACAGGAAAAGGCAGTCTGGAAGGCAAAAGGATATGGTCAGGAGTCCTCAGGACTCTGGACGGATGGACACGGTAAACCAGTGGCCCCCAGAGCATACCTTCCATGTTTAGCTGAGGCAGCTCACGGGCTGACTCATCTGGGCAAGGAAGGGATGTGCAAGTTGGTAAGAGCATATTGGTGTGCCCCAGGATTTTCATCTCATGCGAGTAAAAGGGCAATGTCATGCCTTACCTGTCTGAGAAAGAACATCGGAAAGGCAATACCTACAGAACCATCTCATATCCCACCTGCCGGCGGCCCTTTCCAGGTAATACAGATTGACTTTATTCAATTACCCCCTTGTCGAAATTTGAAATATGTACTTGTTTGTATAGATGTTTTCTCAAATTGGGTCGAAGCATTTCCAGCGGCCACAAATACCGCTATGTTTACTGCTAAGAAAATTGTGCAGGAATTTGTATGTAGATATGGTATCCCTAGAATTATCGAAAGTGATAGGGGTACCCATTTTACAGGTGATGTCTTTCAAGGAATGTGTAAATTGATGGGAATTGATAGCAAGCTGCACACTCCATACCGTCCACAGGCGAGTGCGAAAGTGGAAAGAGTGAACAGCACTATTAAAAATAAACTGAGTAAAGTGATGGCAGAGACAGGATTGACATGGCCAGAAGCTTTACCCATTGTACTGTACAGCATCAGAACCACTCCCAGGTCCCCTCTTAATCTGTCTCCCTTTGAAATCTTGTTTGGTCGACAACCGCATGTTATGATTAACCCTCAGGATGATTTGAAGTGTAACAATGAAGTGACTGTAAAATACTTGATTAACATGAGTAAACAGCTAAGGAATCAAAATGATAATTTGAAGTTGGTGATTCCTGATTTACCAGATAGTAATTGTCATGACATTGAACCTGATGATTATGTAATGATACGGAATTTTCTACGCTCAGGTTGCCTTATTGACAGATGGGAAGGACCATACCAGGTCTTATTGACTAGCACTACAGCATTGAAGGTTGCTGAGAGAGAGACTTGGGTTCATTCGTCCCACTGTAAGAAGGTTGCTGATCCAGAGAGGTCCCGTGATAAGGAACAGACGGTAGAGGTTGTATCACTGGAGTGTCTTTTCCAGGAGGATTGAGGCGGCACCTGAGCATTGAAAATCACAAGACCAAAAGCAGTTGTCGATCCCCTGTTCCCTTTTATTGTTTTTCTCCAACTTCCCATCCCCTCTCCCTCAAATTATTTTTTCCCCCTTCTCATTCTTCTCCGTTTCCTCCTACAAGATGGACTTGCCCCAAGAGACTGTGATCCGGATTTTTCTGTTGACCATGATGTTGACCAGAGCAGTCTGTTCCGGCGAGAGTACCATGGAGGTCGAGAGAGGTTCTGGAATGGGTTCTGATGATGAAGATGGAGGCGTAGTTTTCCAAGAACAACTTAACCAACAATTAAAGGCGAGTATCAGAAAACGATCCGATAGCATTGACCATAGAAGGAATTGTGAAGGATTGTTAGCTGAAGAAAACTGTATCTGTCGGCTCTGTAACAATGTCATTGAGGATGGGTGCATAAAGAAATGCCAATCCAGTTTTAATATCCATATGGACCGGCATCCATTGAGTGACTATCACTCCTTAGTGGGTAGTGTGTTAAATAAAACAGATTGTTGGGTATGCTCTCAAGTACCTCAAGGTCATAGCAAATCAGGGCTAGTACCATTTCCTTTAACGTTAGGGGAGGTACTTGAGTTAAGTGGTGGGAGACCGGTGGACAGGAGGTTTAATATCTCCAGCCCTCCTAGTTTGAAGCTCCACCAATACCATGTGGATAGGTCCCTATTATGTTTTAACATCTCCAATCCCCGAAAGCCGGGAAATTGGGAAGTGTCATGGAGTAATCAAACCATGACCTTTTCACATAGAGCAGATAGAATGCCTACAGATACAGAGCTTATACGCCACATAGCCAGTAGAGGAAAATCTTTCCGGTATAGGTATACCTTAGGAAATAGGATTACGAGAGTTGGAGAGGTATCACCAGGATACTGTGCACATATCGTACAACCTGATACGTGTACTAAGCAGATGGAAGAATTAGGGTTAGGAGATTTCACATGGATGGTGTGTAATATGGTTATGTCCTACTCCGTCCCATATGTTCTCCCCGATGATGCATATTTCATATGCGGGATAAAGGCGTATAAGTGGCTTGCCCCAAACTCTGAAGGATTGTGTTATATTGGAAAAGTACTGCCTGAAGTAATGACTGTATCACATGACAAAATGAAAGACATACACCGTGTTGCCCAAACTCCTTATACTCACACCCATTACGAGCACGTAGTTAAACGGCACCTGATAGAAAGAACAGAGCATCCGGCCTCTGACATGATCCATGAATCCACCGGGATTCAGTTTCTAATCGCGTTAGATATCACTCGCAGCGCTAGAGGAGTGTTGAATTATAAATACATATCTGCGCTCGCCAATTTGTTAGATAATATCACTGAAATGTATGATGACACATTTAGGTATACTGGAAGAGAACTTCAGGCTTATAAAACAGAACTGGTACAGCATAGAATGGTTCTTAATTACCTCACAGCAGTGACAGGCGGATATTGTGTCACACTGGCAACACAATACGGCGTGAAATGTTGCACATATATTACGAATAGCACCGAGGACCCGGTCGAGGTCATAGACCAAAAGATGGACGATATTCTCCAACTGAAGTGGGAATTTCGCAGGAGACACAATCTCACTCTTGCTGCTGTAGGTAATGAGCTGACTCGTTGGGTGTCATGGTTGAACCCGCAAAATTGGTTCTCTGGTTTAGGAGACTGGGCTCAAGGAGTCATAATGGATGTTGGGAAGTTTCTCCTATGTATCTTAGGTGTTATCATAACGATTGGTTTGATATTTAGATGCGGTCAGGCTTTAATGAGGTGCAATCGTCGTACTAGGGTAATGAGTTTAAGGAGTGAGGAAACTGTAATTCCAATGGACTTGATTTATGACCCAAATGTAGAAACAATGATGTGATGAAAATGCGATTTCTACGGTCCGTTTCTTTCACCTGTTTTTCCGTTTCCTCCAAGGTAAAAAGACCCACTTGGACGAGGAATTTGATGAGCCGATATACAGACAACAGAGGGATTAAAGAAGAAGTTTTGACAACCTGATACACAGATTTTTGATGAACTATGCCATGGATCCCCAGTTTCCCTAGAAATTTTAAAATTACGCTAGCCCAACACTTTTGTAAATCTATGGACATTGACAGCTTTTGCTCGCACCTTATGGGCAAAAGCACAAAGAAGACTGCATTCAACAGACACCAAACAAGACCTCAATCGACGAATGTACATTTACCTGACATAGAATACCACCGCATTTACCGTAATTATGTCTTTTCTTCATTTCTACAACCCTCAGGTAATGACACACATAGTCGATAGGGAATACAGGCACAGATATCAGCAATCACATATCTCCCCCATTCATGTATCATCAACTAAAATGTGCTCCCCCATTTTGTTACAACCAAAGCCGAAAAGAGCTCGGTAAAGTTTGACAGCCCATCCACAGACCCGTACCACGGGATAAGAAGGAATTCAAATGTATACTTCGCAATACCTCGAAGCTTGATTTAAAACACGTACGGCATGATGATACATGACCCCCAAACACGGATTCATACACACATGCTTCTGCTATCTCACTAGGTCATACCCTTTTCCTACCTTCTCCTCTCCTCCCCTACCCAACCATGTAAATGTATTAACCCCTGACATATATTTTTCTCTTTTTGAAATGTTTTAGAAGGTGGCAGTTATTGTTGACTGCCAAAGGGTGGACTGTCAAAGTCAGAAAAATATCTCTATGCACACTACCATATTTGCACCTCACACAGGTCCGTGCTGCGCATGCGTACGCTCTCCCGTACGTGCGCATACTCACAGTCGCGGGCACCCGCAGGCGCACGGTATGCGTATTTACGGTAGAGTTTATGTGATCGTAGCGTGCGACTCAATCATTACATATTTTCACTATATAATGTATTTTGTAGATCATGGTCCCTTTGATAGATTCTGAAAGTTTAGTTAACATAGCATGTTCCTGAACAGAGAGATCCCTCTTTGTATTGTACGAAGGGTCTAACAGGGGTCATACAGTGGTGTTTGGTACCCATCGGAAGAGTATTTAAACAGCAATATTCCGGTGTTGGTTTGGAGCGGATTAATCGCTCGTGCGAATAGTTATGGACATAAGAAGTTTATGTCCATTTACTATTATTTGTTCTTATTTAGTCATGCGGCGGGAAACCCAGTATCCCACCCACCTGAACAGTTGGAAGCAGTCACAGCCCACCTGTATGAATCAACCTATGACCTTTTGTTATAATGCGAAGCCGAATTCCTGTGTCCAATGAACAATGAGATTGTAGGGACCATTGAATTGTATTGTGTGTGGGGCATAAATAGGCAGGCCGACCATATCCAGTTCACTCTCTTCAACGGTTCTCATTGCTGATAATCGGGAGCTGGATATCGAGGCGCATGCGATCGTTTCCCCTTGTGCGTAAGTGTTTCTCTGCAACTATATTGATCTTCTTGTTATTGTGGGCCAATTTCTCTCTCTCTCTCTCTTCTCCTCTTTCTCTCTTATTTTCCCTTAAATAGTAATTGTTTTGTATTTCCTGTGTAGTTATCTGGTTAGGTAGTCTATGTTATATTGTAGTGTATGATTTGTATTTGTATTAATTCTTTTGCAAGTATATCATTCATAATATATATATTAGGCGTTGGACCCTGAGCACGGTATCTGTGTATTTCTTATAGTGTTAAGTATTCTCAGAGCGTTGGTGACGCTAGAACAGCTTTAAAGGTAATAAGGTTATACTGTGTTGCATTTACACTCTATCATTACACTAAGGTTTTACTGCACAATACACTGTTTATGGTTTAGATACAAAGGTTTAACATTGTGAGCGTCAGCGCCGCTGGTGATCTCCTCGTGGTCCTGAGCGTCCGCTACGCTATAGCGAATCATTACGTTAGTCAGCAGCCAATAGCGTGCCTGCCTGTGATCTCTTGGCCGTGAGCGAACGTGACGCTTGAGCGTCTCGACTACGGCTAAGCGATTGTTACGCAACGTGCGTACCCTTACGGTACTTCATACGTAGATAGCGTACAGTGTTCTTAGACCTCATAAAGGGTATTATATAAGATAAATATTTAGCTTTATCAATTATGTAATGACGGACCTGCTGGACACTGTCTGTCAGCACTGCAGACTCCTAAAGTAAGCTACTAGTATCAAGAAGATAGAAAAAAAAAAAAAAAACACGGGTAGGTGGTATACAATTATGGATGGACGAGCGACTGCCGACACAGAGGTAGCTACAGCCGTGGACTACCGTACTGTGTCTGCTGCTAATATAGACTGGATGATAAATGAGATAAAATTAAAATATATATATATATATCACACTAGTACTGCAGCCGGACAGGTATATATTATGTAATGACGGACCTGCTGGACACTGTCTGTCAGCACTGCAGACTCCTAAAGTAAGCTACTAGTATCAAGAAGATAGAAGAAAAAAAAAACCACCGGTAGGTGGTATACAATTATGGATGGACGAGCGACTGCCGACACAGAGGTAGCTACAGCCGTGGACTACCGTACTGTGTCTGCTTCTAATATAGACTGGATGATAATGAGATAAAATTAAAATATATATATATCACACTAGTACTGCAGCCGGACAGGTATATATTATGTAATGACGGACCTGCTGGACACTGTCTGTCAGACTCAGCACTGCAGACTCCTAAAGTAAGCTACTAGTATCAAGAAGATAGAAAGAAAAAAAAACCACGGGTAGGTGGTATACAATTATGGATGGACGAGCGACTGCCGACACAGAGGTAGCTACAGCCGTGGACTACCGTACTGTGTCTGCTTCTAATATAGACTGGATGATAATGAGATAAAATTAAAATATATATATATCACACTAGTACTGCAGCCGGACAGGTATATATTATGTAATGACGGACCTGCTGGACACTGTCTGCAGAATGCGTTTATAAAAACACCACACGACGAGTGTTTAACTTTTTCAGGCAGACAATCACAATATACTGGTGGTCAGCAGACAATCACAATACTGGTGGTCAGTGGTCACTGGTCAGTCACACTGGCAGTGGCACTCTGGCAGCAAAAGTGTGCACTGTACTTAAAATATGTACTCCTGCTATAACTGCTCCCCAGTCTCCCCCACAATTAAGCTGTGTGAGCAGTGAGCACTCAGCACAGTCAGATAATGATATACAGTATTACATATGATGCAGCACACTGGGCTGAGCACAGATATGGTATGTGACTGTGTCACACTGTGTATCGTTTTTTTTCAGGCAGAGAACGGATTAATTAAACTGGTGGTCACTGGTCACACTATCAGCAGCAAGTAGTACTCCTCCTAATAATATGCTCCCCAAAATTTGTGTCTCTCTCTAGTACTCTAGTCTAAACGGAGAGGACGCCAGCCACGTCCTCTCCCTATCAATCTCAATGCACGTGTGAAAATGGCGGCGACGCGCGGCTCCTTATATAGAATCCGAGTCTCGCGATAGAATACGAGCCTCGCGAGAATCCGACAGCGGGATGATGACGTTCGGGCGCGCTCGGGTTAACCGAGCAAGGCGGGAAGATCCGAGTCGCTCGGCCCGTGTAAAAAAACCTGAAGTTCGGGCGGGTTCGGATTCCGAGGAACCGAACCCGCTCATCTCTACTTTTTACCCAACAGTTTTCAACTTTGGAGCCAGAAATGTCCAGCATCCCAGACCTCACTGTTTTGGTGAAACCAGAGGACACCACACAAACCCTGCCAGCACAACAAATCAGCACACCTGTGCCTCCTACCCCCCGTCCACAATCTTCTCGCAAAGAAGACAAAAGCACAAAAACACCCAGGAGGATGAGGAGGAAGCTGCTTGCTACCAGCAAATCAAGAGAGCGTTAACAAACCCTCCAGACCGTTTTTCAGAGTTTGGAACATACATAGCAAGGTGTACCCACGATTAGAGATGAGCGGGTTCGGTTTCTCTGAATCCGAACCCGCCCGAACTTCATGTTTTTTTTCACGGGTCCGAGCGACTCGGATCTTCCCGCCTTGCTCGGTTAACCCGAGCGCGCCCGAACGTCATCATGACGCTGTCGGATTCTCGCGAGGCTCGGATTCTATCGCGAGACTCGGATTCTATATAAGGAGCCGCGCGTCGCCGCCATTTTCACACGTGCATTGAGATTGATAGGGAGAGGACGTGGCTGGCGTCCTCTCCATTTAGATTATAAGAGAGAGAGATTTACTGGAGCTTAGGACTAGGAGGAGTACTGTAGAAGTGTAGAGAGTGCAGAGAGTTTACTAGTGAGTGACCACCAGACAGTGCAGTTTATTTAATATATCCGTTCTCTGCCTGAAAAAAGCGATACACACAGTGACTCAGTCACATACCATATCTGTGTGCACTGCTCAGGCTCAGCCCAGTGTGCTGCATCATCTATATATATTATATATCTGTCTGACTGCTCAGCTCACACAGCTTATAATTGTGGGGGAGACTGGGGAGCACTGCAGTGCCAGTTATAGGTTATAGCAGGAGCCAGGAGTACATAATATTATATAGTGAGTGACCACCAGACAGTGCAGTTTATTTAATATATCCGTTCTCTGCCTGAAAAAAGCGATACACACAGTGACTCAGTCACATACCATATCTGTGTGCACTGCTCAGGCTCAGCCCAGTGTGCTGCATCATCTATATATATTATATATCTGTCTGACTGCTCAGCTCACACAGCTTATAATTGTGGGGGAGACTGGGGAGCACTGCAGTGCCAGTTATAGGTTATAGCAGGAGCCAGGAGTACATAATATTATATTAAAATTAAACAGTGCACACTTTTGCTGCAGGAGTGCCACTGCCAGTGTGACTGACCAGTGACCTGACCACACTGACCACCAGTATAGTTAGTAGTATACTTATATTGTGATTGCCTGAAAAAGTTAAACACTCGTCGTGTGACTTCACTTGTGTGTTGTTTTTTTTTTTTTTATTCTATAAAAATAAAACTCATTCTGCTGACAGACAGTGTCCAGCAGGTCCGTCATTATATAATATATAATATATACCTGTCCGGCTGCAGTAGTGATATATATATATTTTTTATATCATTTATCATCCAGTCGCAGCAGACACAGTACGGTAGTTCACGGCTGTGGCTACCTCTGTGTCTGCACTCGGCAGGCAGTCCGTCCATAATTGTATACCACCTAACCGTGGTTTTTTTTTCTTCTTTATACATACATACTACTACGACATCTCTTTATCAACCAGTCTATATTAGCAGCAGACACAGTACAGTACGGTAGTTCACGGCTGTGGCTACCTCTGTGTCTGCACTCGGCAGGCAGTCCGTCCATAATTGTATACCACCTAACCGTGGTTTTTTTTTCTTTCTTCTTTATACATACATAGTTACATAGACATCTCTTTATCAACCAGTCTATATTAGCAGCATACACAGTACAGTACGGTAGTTCACGGCTGTGGCTACCTCTGTGTCTGCACTCGGCAGGCAGTCCGTCCATAATTGTATACCACCTAACCGTGGTTTTTTTTTCTTTCTTCTTTATACATACATACTACTACGACATCTCTTTATCAACCAGTCTATATTATTAGCAGCAGACACAGTACAGTACGGTAGTTCACGGCTGTGGCTACCTCTGTGTCTGCACTCGGCAGGCAGTCCGTCCATAATTGTATACCACCTAACCGTGGTTTTTTTTTCTTTCTTCTTTATACATACATAGTTACATAGACATCTCTTTATCAACCAGTCTATATTAGCAGCAGACACAGTACAGTACGGTAGTTCACGGCTGTGGCTACCTCTGTGTCTGCACTCGGCAGGCAGTCCATAATTGTATACTAGTATCCATCTCCATTGTTTACCTGAGGTGCCTTTTAGTTGTGCCTATTAAAATATGGAGAACAAAAATGTTGAGGTTCCAAAATTAGGGAAAGATCAAGATCCACTTCCACCTCGTGCTGAAGCTGCTGCCACTAGTCATGGCCGAGACGATGAAATGCCAGCAACGTCGTCTGCCAAGGCCGATGCCCAATGTCATAGTACAGAGCATGTCAAATCCAAAACACCAAATATCAGTAAAAAAAGGACTCCAAAACCTAAAATAAAATTGTCGGAGGAGAAGCGTAAACTTGCCAATATGCCATTTACCACACGGAGTGGCAAGGAACGGCTGAGGCCCTGGCCTATGTTCATGGCTAGTGGTTCAGCTTCACATGAGGATGGAAGCACTCAGCCTCTCGCTAGAAAACTGAAAAGACTCAAGCTGGCAAAAGCACCGCAAAGAACTGTGCGTTCTTCGAAATCCCAAATCCACAAGGAGAGTCCAATTGTGTCGGTTGCGATGCCTGACCTTCCCAACACTGGACGTGAAGAGCATGCGCCTTCCACCATTTGCACGCCCCCTGCAAGTGCTGGAAGGAGCACCCGCAGTCCAGTTCCTGATAGTCAGATTGAAGATGAAGATGTTGAAGTACACCAGGATGAGGAGGATATGGGTGTTGCTGGCGCTGGGGAGGAAATTGACCAGGAGGATTCTGATGGTGAGGTGGTTTGTTTAAGTCAGGCACCCGGGGAGACACCTGTTGTCCGTGGGAGGAATATGGCCGTTGACATGCCTGGTGAAAATACCAAAAAAATCAGCTCTTCAGTGTGGAGGTATTTCAACAGAAAAGCGGACAACAGGTGTCAAGCCGTGTGTTGCCTTTGTCAAGCTGTAATAAGTAGGGGTAAGGACGTTAACCACCTCGGAACATCCTCCCTTATACGTCACCTGCAGCGCATTCATAATAAGTCAGTGACAAGTTCAAAAACTTTGGGCGACAGCGGAAGCAGTCCACTGACCAGTAAATCCCTTCCTCTTGTAACCAAGCTCACGCAAACCACCCCACCAACTCCCTCAGTGTCAATTTCCTCCTTCCCCAGGAATGCCAATAGTCCTGCAGGCCATGTCACTGGCAATTCTGACGAGTCCTCTCCTGCCTGGGATTCCTCCGATGCATCCTTGCGTGTAACGCCTACTGCTGCTGGCGCTGCTGTTGTTGCTGCTGGGAGTCGATGGTCATCCCAGAGGGGAAGTCGTAAGCCCACTTGTACTACTTCCAGTAAGCAATTGACTGTCCAACAGTCCTTTGCGAGGAAGATGAAATATCACAGCAGTCATCCTGCTGCAAAGCGGATAACTGAGGCCTTGACAACTATGTTGGTGTTAGACGTGCGTCCGGTATCCGCCGTTAGTTCACAGGGAACTAGACAATTTATTGAGGCAGTGTGCCCCCGTTACCAAATACCATCTAGGTTCCACTTCTCTAGGCAGGCAATACCGAGAATGTACACGGACGTCAGAAAAAGACTCACCAGTGTCCTAAAAAATGCAGTTGTACCCAATGTCCACTTAACCACGGACATGTGGACAAGTGGAGCAGGGCAGGGTCAGGACTATATGACTGTGACAGCCCACTGGGTAGATGTATGGACTCCCGCCGCAAGAACAGCAGCGGCGGCACCAGTAGCAGCATCTCGCAAACGCCAACTCTTTCCTAGGCAGGCTACGCTTTGTATCACCGCTTTCCAGAATACGCACACAGCTGAAAACCTCTTACGGCAACTGAGGAAGATCATCGCGGAATGGCTTACCCCAATTGGACTCTCCTGTGGATTTGTGGCATCGGACAACGCCAGCAATATTGTGTGTGCGTTAAATATGGGCAAATTCCAGCACGTCCCATGTTTTGCACATACCTTGAATTTGGTGGTGCAGAATTTTTTAAAAAACGACAGGGGCGTGCAAGAGATGCTGTCGGTGGCCAGAAGAATTGCGGGACACTTTCGGCGTACAGGCACCACGTACAGAAGACTGGAGCACCACCAAAAACTACTGAACCTGCCCTGCCATCATCTGAAGCAAGAAGTGGTAACGAGGTGGAATTCAACCCTCTATATGCTTCAGAGGTTGGAGGAGCAGCAAAAGGCCATTCAAGCCTATACAATTGAGCACGATATAGTAGGTGGAATGCACCTGTCTCAAGCGCAGTGGAGAATGATTTCAACGTTGTGCAAGGTTCTGATGCCCTTTGAACTTGCCACACGTGAAGTCAGTTCAGACACTGCCAGCCTGAGTCAGGTCATTCCCCTCATCAGGCTTTTGCAGAAGAAGCTGGAGACATTGAAGGAGGAGCTAACACGGAGCGATTCCGCTAGGCATGTGGGACTTGTGGATGGAGCCCTTAATTCGCTTAACAAGGATTCACGGGTGGTCAATCTGTTGAAATCAGAGCACTACATTTTGGCCACCGTGCTCGATCCTAGATTTAAAGCCTACCTTGGATCTCTCTTTCCGGCAGACACAAGTCTGCTGGGGTTGAAAGACCTGCTGGTGACAAAATTGTCAAGTCAAGCGGAACGCGACCTGTCAACATCTCCTCCTTCACATTCTCCCGCAACTGGGGGTGCGAGGAAAAGGCTCAGAATTCCGAGCCCACCCGCTGGCGGTGATGCAGGGCAGTCTGGAGCGACTGCTGATGCTGACATCTGGTCCGGACTGAAGGACCTGACAACGATTACGGACATGTCGTCTACTGTCACTGCATATGATTCTCTCAACATTGATAGAATGGTGGAGGATTATATGAGTGACCGCATCCAAGTAGGCACGTCACACAGTCCGTACTTATACTGGCAGGAAAAAGAGGCAATTTGGAGGCCCTTGCACAAACTGGCTTTATTCTACCTAAGTTGCCCTCCCACAAGTGTGTACTCCGAAAGAGTGTTTAGTGCCGCCGCTCACCTTGTCAGCAATCGGCGTACGAGGTTACATCCAGAAAATGTGGAGAAGATGATGTTCATTAAAATGAATTATAATCAATTCCTCCGCGGAGACATTGACCAGCAGCAATTGCCTCCACAAAGTACACAGGGAGCTGAGATGGTGGATTCCAGTGGGGACGAATTGATAATCTGTGAGGAGGGGGATGTACACGGTGATATATCGGAGGGTGATGATGAGGTGGACATCTTGCCTCTGTAGAGCCAGTTTGTGCAAGGAGAGATTAATTGCTTCTTTTTTGGGGGGGGTCCAAACCAACCCGTCATATCAGTCACAGTCGTGTGGCAGACCCTGTCACTGAAATGATGGGTTGGTTAAAGTGTGCATGTCCTGTTTTGTTTATACAACATATGGGTGGGTGGGAGGGCCCAAGGACAATTCCATCTTGCACCTCTTTTTTCTTTTCTTTTTCTTTGCATCATGTGCTGATTGGGGAGGGTTTTTTGGAAGGGACATCCTGCGTGACACTGCAGTGCCACTCCTAAATGGGCCCGGTGTTTGTGTCGGCCACTAGGGTCGCTAATCTTACTCACACAGTCAGCTACCTCATTGCGCCTCTTTTTTTCTTTGCGTCATGTGCTGTTTGGGGAGGGTTTTTTGGAAGGGACATCCTGCGTGACACTGCAGTGCCACTCCTAGATGGGCCCGGTGTTTGTGTCGGCCACTAGGGTCGCTAATCTTACTCACACAGCTACCTCATTGCGCCTCTTTTTTTCTTTGCGTCATGTGCTGTTTGGGGAGGGTTTTTTGGAAGGGCCATCCTGCGTGACACTGCAGTGCCACTCCTAGATGGGCCCGGTGTTTGTGTCGGCCACTAGGGTCGCTAATCTTACTCACACAGCTACCTCATTGCGCCTCTTTTTTTCTTTGCGTCATGTGCTGTTTGGGGAGGGTTTTTTGGAAGGGACATCCTGCGTGACACTGCAGTGCCACTCCTAGATGGGCCCGGTGTTTGTGTCGGCCACTAGGGTCGCTTATCTTACTCACACAGCGACCTCGGTGCAAATTTTAGGACTAAAAATAATATTGTGAGGTGTGAGGTATTCAGAATAGACTGAAAATGAGTGTAAATTATGGTTTTTGAGGTTAATAATACTTTGGGATCAAAATGACCCCCAAATTCTATGATTTAAGCTGTTTTTTAGTGTTTTTTGAAAAAAACACCCGAATCCAAAACACACCCGAATCCGACAAAAAAAATTCGGTGAGGTTTTGCCAAAACGCGTTCGAACCCAAAACACGGCCGCGGAACCGAACCCAAAACCAAAACACAAAACCCGAAAAATTTCAGGCGCTCATCTCTACCCGCGATGCCCCTCTAGACCAAGTGGAACATTGTGAGCGACTGGCCCATGAAATGGTGTTTATGATGAAGAGAGGCCGTCTGAGTGATGACACAGTGATCTGTCACCGTTCCACAGTCAGCTCGGATTATATGACCCCACCACAGCCTACCCCTCCCACCCAATCTACCCCTCCCACCCAATCTCAGTCTATTCCTCCCACCAAACTCCAGCCTATTTCACACACCATTTCAATGCCTCTTCCTTCCGCCCATGCCGAGCCTACTCCCCCACCCATCTTCACTAGATCTTTTTTTACTGCTATGCTGGAGGGTGAGGATGATGCATTTTTTTTGGGAGGGGGGGGGGGGGGGGGAGTAATATGTTATATTCCCAATAAATGTGGTGTGGTATGGTGATGTATGGTGCTATGGTTGCAGAGTTTGTGGGTAGGATACACACATGCTGCAAGTGCATAATCGTGGGGCCGGGACCACAGACTCTGCACTTTACAGCATGTGTATATTCTCTGGGTCCGATCTGCAACCAAAACACCACATATCCCTCCCATGTTAGGAATATATTTACCGCACCATATTTATTAGGAATTACAGGAATTGTCTAAAAAACAGGCCCAGATCCTCAAATGCCACACCATACTGAACCCCCACACTAATCTTGGCCACTTTTTGGAAAAAGTACTGCAGGTTCTCATCCGGGAGGGGGGGGGGGGGGGGTGTCTCTGCCTGGGGGGTTTATGTGACAGCAGTCATTGTGGAGAAAGGGAGGGGGAGATTCCAGTTGTTCTGAATGATCCAGGGATGTTTTTACAAACCGGAACAATCTAGACCATACAGAGATGCTGTAATCTCTCTCTTCCGGGGTCCTGCAATGACCGCAGACCCCACCAGGCTGGAGACCCCACAACCCGGGGCGTATGGGAATGTGCAGGGATCCGGTATGGTGTGGCGTAGCAGGCTCCAGGTGTTTCTGGCTTTGACCCAATCCCTGTACTATGATAGTTTGTGTATTTTATACTGTTTTTGTGTATTTATGCTTGTTGAAAGCCATGTTGGCTACAGTGCAAATATATGTCACGTTGGCAATAAAATGCACTTTTTGACTTGTTGTATGCTACTTTAGCAAAAAATTTTACCACTTAAGCCACTTTGGCTACAGTGAAAATATACGCCATATTGGCATTTGTAGTGCACTTTTTTGGATGTTTTTTCCTCTGATAAAATTTTTTACTAATCAAGTAAACAAGTGTGTCGTGTTGTTCTTTTACCTTAAAATACTGGTGATTTTGCAGAGGTGAGGGTCCCAAAATTTAGATCTTCCAGTGAACAGCCGGTAGCCAGATACCTCAAGGTAAACATCAGTCTCTCCTCAGGCGGAATCGCCCCCTGCATCTTGGTGTCCTGCCTCTGAATATAGGGTGTCACCAGGGCCAGGAACTCCTGGACTGTATCATCATCCATACACAAGGGTTGTTCTCCTCTGGCTGCTGTTTATATATGCTAATTTTAGCCCACCCCATCAGATCAACCATATGTGAAATTGCAGGTTAAAAAAGGCCCTTGAGATATATGGCATGAGATAGATAGCAGTGCGTTAGATTGCCTGAGATAAATCACATGTAAAAATACACTCAAGTATGAAATCGCAATTGCAGGCCTCCCGGGAAGCTCCCGGCCAGATTGCAGGAAAATTGCATAAAAGTCATTGCTGAGATACATCTCCCTGATGTATGGGGCCCTTAAGTCTCTCTGGCTGCTGTTTACATATGCTAATTTTAGCCCATCCCATCAAATGAATCATATGTGAAATTGCAGGAAAAAAATGTCCGTTGAGATATATGGAATGAGATGGATAGCAGTGCGTTAGATCGCATGAGATAAATCACATGTAAACAGTACATTCAAGTAGCAAATTGCAATCGCAGGGATCCCGGGAAGCTCCCGGCCATATTGCAGGAAAAATGGATCCAACTCATCACTGAGATAAAACTCCCTAGTGGATGGGGGCCTTAAATCTGAACCATTGGGCTGGAGCAAGTTTCAGTGGTGAGACCAGCCTGCATCTGTGTCCACCTTGTGCCAGTCTTATGAGCTGCACATGTCTAAGGGTGTAGTATTGTATGCCGGTCGCCGGGCTCCCGGCGACCAGCATACCGGAGCCGGAATCCCGACCGCCGGCATACCGACAGCGTGGCAAGCGCAAATGAGCCCCTTGCGGGCTCGCTGCACTCACCACGCTGCTGGCACGGTGGAGTGCTACGTGCGCCACGCTATTTATTCTCCCTCCAGGGGGGCCGTGGACCCCCAAGAGGGAGATAAAGTGTCGTATGCCAGCTGTCAGAATTCCGGCGCCGGTATACTGTGCACCGGGATCCCGACAGCTGGCAAACTGAAGACCACCCCATGTCTAACAGTTTCTGCCCTGGTAGTGTGGTTACAGACAGTAATGGCATGCAGGCACAAGTTAAACAGACAACCCCTTTGCTGTGCACATATGTTTAGGGTAAGGTAAATCTGAAATGTGTAGTTTGCGTGCCTTTTTTTGCACAGACACAAAGTATATACAGGTTGACTCTCCCACATCCATTATTCTATTATTCGATTTTCAGAATATTTTGCCTTACTGTATAACTGATTGCTGGTTTAAAAGTTGTGGCAAACTCGAGAAAATCACACCGGTTCCTACATCTTTGCACCTGTTACATAATCCCAGGGGGTAAATTTACTAACTGTCGGTTTTGGTTCCTCCAGTACTAGGTTGAACTAGCCAGGGTGATAACACTATAGCAGGGAGACACACAACGTGGGGTCCCCCTGCCATAACAGTAATTAGCCTCATACTGGTCAGCCCAGAGCTGGAATCCCTAGGAAAGCCGGGACTCCCTATAAAATGGGATTCCCCCCATTGCCACATCCCTGATGGAGGTGGGTGCAAGGTATTGTTTAACAGCTAATAATATTGTCTTTTACAGGTGGACTACAAGTCCCAGCAAGCTTGCCCCGGCATGATGGCACTTGTAGATCCACAGGTGCCAGCATACCGGACATTAAGGGCCTGCTGATACTTGTAGTCCACCTCTAAAAATAATTTTACATTTAAAATAATAAAGACAGGACACACACATCCTCAGTGGCTTATCTATAGTGGGTGCAGTGTGTGCATATAGGCCCCTGAGTACAATGGGGCCCACACCACACACCCTGAACCCATTTTGTGAAATACTCACTACTCCAGAATACCCCAACGACGGCATCTCTCCACCAATCTCTGGGTAAATGGTGCACCGCCCATTTTCCCGGTGTTTTCAGCATGCACATACCCCCCAACATTGTACCCTCGAAAACCGGTACAAATTAGGAAAAGGGGCGTAGCCCCATAGGCGTCACTCACCTCTTTTACACCCGGTGCGGCAGCGGCAGCAAAAGGTATGTGGCTTTGTGGAGGGGGTGTGGCCATGAAATGGCCATCTGGAGGGGGAGTGGCTTCATGGGAGGGGGAGTGGCTTCACAACCCGACCCGCATTTTCGGCACTCCGGGGGTTCGGGAAGTGCGGGCTGCCCTGGAGACTAGCGTGTCTCTGTTGCCTTCTCCTACACAGTGACAGAAGCCGGGTTGCTGTCACCCCTCGGTGGGTGACACCTAGGTGTGGGCTGCAGCCCCTGCACCCACCTTGCGACGCCAGTGCGTAGCCCTATACTTTCTATGGAGATTTAGTGAGTAAATAATCGGTACAAAGCCCTTTTTGGCAGGTACAGACCATAAAAAAATGGTACTGTACAAAAAGGTACAGTTGGAGGGTATGCATGCACAGTAAGGAAAGCTCCGGGAAAATGACCACCGCACCATTTCCCCAGAGATTTGCACAGACATTGTTCAGACTCTATTGCGCTTAGACTCTATAATCCAATGGACTGGCCCTGTAGAGAGCCACAATGAAATGAGAGGTCACTTGCAGACACATCCACAGAAAGAATGGGGAAGTGTTGATTGAGTGGCAGTGTGAAAGTGTCTCTCAGCAACTCTATCCCCATGGCATAATCCCACAATACCCAGCAGCGGGACGGCTATGATGATGCATGAATCACGTCATTTTACCCTTGGACCGCCCATTTCACCTGAGGAATTGGGTGACTTTCGGAATGGTTATCTTGGGAGTCTCCTGGAAATTCAGGAAAATGAAGCAGCTATTACACAATGGCCCTCATTCCGAGTTGATCGGTCGCAAAGCGAATTTAGCAGAGTTACACACGCTAAGCCTACGCCTACTGGGAGTGTATCTTAGCTTCTTAAAATTGCGACCGATGTAATCGCAATATTGCGATTACAAACTACTTTGCAGTTTCTGAGTAACTTCAACCTTACTCTGCCTGTGCGATCAGTTCAGTGCTTGTCGTTCCTGGTTTGACGTCACAAACACACCCAGCGTTCGCTCAGACACTCCCCCGTTTCTCCAGCCACTCCTGCGTTTTTTCCGGAAACGGTAGCGTTTTCAACCACACGCCCATAAAACGCCGTGTTTCCGCCCAGTAACACCCATTTCCTGTCAATCACATTACGATCGCCGGAGCGATGAAAAAGCCGTGAGTAAAAATACTATCTTCATTGTTAAATTACTTGGCGCAGTCGCAGTGCGAATATTGCGCATGCGTACTAAGCGGATTTTCATTGCGATGCGATGAAAAATACCGAGCGAACGACTCGGAATGAGGGCCAATGTTCTACTCGCACATGATTCTGTAGTCAGAGCTGAGGTGCTGCAAAGCTAATGGAAGCATATAGGCCCTCATTCCGAGTTGATCGGTCGCAAGGCGAATTTAGCAGAGTTACACACGCTAAGCCGCCGCCTACTGGGAGTGAATCTTAGCTTCTTAAAATTGCTACCGATGTATTCGCAATATTGCGATTACTAACTACTTAGCAGTTTCTGAGTAGCTCCAGACTTACTCTGCCTGTGCGATCAGTTCAGTGCTTGTCGTTCCTGGTTGACGTCACAAACACACCCAGCGTTCGCCCAGGCACTCCCACCGTTTCTCCGGCCACTCCTGCGTTTTTTCCGGAAACGGTAGCGTTTTCAGCCACACGCCCCTGAAACGCCGTGTTTCCGCCCAGTAACACCCATTTCCTGTCAATCACATTACGATCGCCGGAGCGAAGAAAAAGCCGTGAGTAAAATTACTTTCTTCATAGTAAAGTTACTTGGCGCAGTCGCAGTGCGAACATTGCGCATGCGTACTAAGCGGATTTTCACTGCGATGCGATGAAAAATACAGAGCGAACAACTCGGAATGAGGGCCATAATGTGCACAAGTGCAAAATGACATTTCCAAAAGTATGTGGAACTCTACATCGCCTCCTTTGTGCATCCACATAAAATACATGGTTTGTCCTTCAGGCCTGAGGGGCATGTAAAGGGTTATTGCCAGTGATGGCTGAATACCAGCACCATGTGTTTATAATAAGATGTCTGTATGGTTAGAATTTGCAGAAATGTCAGTATAACAAACAGACTGTGCAAGTCAGATTTAAACTTTCTGGTCACGGTCTGGCTGGGATTCCTACATTCTGGGTTTATGTATATGTTATAAAAGAACCTGGATTATACATGGGGCGTCTAGTGAACCCTACTGACGCCAAAGTGATATAAGGATATATGGTAAAACAGACTGAAGATGTATGCACATCATGTATAACCCATATAATATGCAAGGTTCCAATATATTTCAGTATGCACTTAAGTAACTAATTGCCCGCTGTACAGCAAGTCACTATACAGTACATCTCATCTTTACAATGATTGGACCCGCCATCACTCCACAGGACATGTTGGAATATTGCAATACCTTTGTGCACCAGTTGGGGCACTGTATGAGAACATATGTGTGTGTGTGACTCCTGTATCTGGACTAAACAGCACCTGCTTGTAACAGGACCTCACTGTATGTGACTGGGAACTAGAGATGTGCGGCTGGCACTTTTCGTGTTTTGTGTTTTGGTTTTGGTTCTAATTCCATTTTCGTGTTTTCGTTTTGGCTTGGTTTTGCCAAAACCACCCTTTCGTGTTTTGGTTTTGGTTTTGGGTCTGGATGATTTTTGGAAAAAAACATAAAAACAGCTAAAATCACAGAATTTGGGGGTAATTTTGCTCCTACGGTATTATTAACCTCAATAACATTCATTTCCATTCATTTCCAGTCTATTCTGAACACCTCACACCTCACAATATTGTTTTTAGGCCTAAAAGTTGCACCGAGGTGTCTGTATGACTAAGCTAAGCGACACAAGTGTGCGGCACAAACACCTGGCCCATCTAGGAGTGGCACTGCAGTTGCAGACAAGATGGCACTATTCAAAAACTAGTCCCCAAACAGCACATGATGCAAAGAAGAAAAAGCGACGCAATGAGGTAGCTGTATGACTGTTCTAAGCGACACAAGTGTGCGGCACAAACACTTGGGCCATCTAGGAGTGGCACTGCAGTGGCAGACAGGATGGTAGATTTAAAAAATAGGCACCAAACAGCACATGATGCAAAGAAGAAAAAGAGGTGCAATGAGGTAGCTGGATGGCCAAGCTAAGCGACACAAGTGGCCGACACAAACACCTGGCCCATCTAGGAGTGGCACTGCAGTTACAGACAGAATGGCACTTAAAATAACTAGTCCCCAAACAGCACATGATGCAAAGAAGAAAAAGAGGTGCAAGATAGACTTGTCCTTGGGCCCTCCCACCCGCCCTTATATTGTATAAACAGGACATACACACTTTAACAAACCCATAATTTCAGTTACATTGTCTGTCATACAACTGTGGCTGAAATGACTGGTTTGTTTGGGACCCCACCAAAAAAGAAGCAATCAATCTCTCCTTGCACAAACTGGCTCTACAGATGCAAGATGTCCACCTCATCATCATCCTCCGATTCCTCACCCCTTTCACAGTGTAAATCCTCCTCACTGAGTATTAATTTGTCCCCACTTGCAGGGGTTGTGCAAATGGTGGAAGGAGCCACATCTTACCGTCCAGTGTTGGGAAGGTCAGGCATCGCAACCTCTGACACACTTGGACGCTCCTTGGGGATTTGTGATACCATCTCAGAGCACACAGTTCTTTTCTGTGCTCTTTCCAGCTTAACTATTTTCATTTTTCTAGCGGGAGGATGAGGGCTTCCATAGTCACGTGAAGTTGAACCACTAGCCATGAACATAGGCCAGGGCCTCAGCCGTTCCTTGCCACTCCGTGTGGTAAATGGCATATTGGCAAGTTTACGCTTCTCCTCCGACGATTTTAATTTTGATTTTTGAGTCATTTTTTTACTGATCTTTTGTGTTTTGGATTTTACATGCTCTGTACTATGACATTGGGCATCGGCCTTGGCAGACGACGTTGATGGCATTTCATCGTCTCGGCCATGACTAGTGGCAGCAGATTCAGCACGAGGTGGAAGTGGATCTTGATCTTTCCCTATTTTTTGAACCTCAACATTTTTGTTCTCCATATTTTAATGCGCACAACTAAAAGGCACCTCAGGTATACAATGGAGATGGATGGATAGTATACTTATGGATGACGAGTGACTGACGACACAGAGGTAGCTACAGCCGTGGACTACCGTACTGCGTCTGCTAGTACAGAGATGATAATTAATGATATAAAAAAATATATATATAACTACTGTAGGTATATATAATATAATGACGGACCTGGTGGACCCTGTCAGCAGACTGCTAAACTACTAGTATGAAGAAGATAGAAAAAAAAAAACCACCACAGGTAAGTATACAATTATGGACGAGCACTGACGACACAGAGGTAGCTACAGCCGTGGACTACCGTACTGCGTCTGCTAGTACAGAGATGATAATTAATGATATAAAAAAAAATATATATAACTACTGTAGGTATATATAATATAATGACGGACCTGGTGGACACTGTCAGCAGACTCCTAAACTACTAGTATGAAGAAGATAGAAAAAAAAACCCCACCACAGGTAGGTAGGTATACAATTATGGACAAGCACTGACGACACAGAGATAGCCACAGCCGTGGCCTACCGTACTGTATCTGCTAGTATAGAGATGATAATGATATAAAAAATATATATATATCACTACTGCAGGTATATATAATATAATGACGGACCTGCTGGACACTGTCAGCAGACTCCTAAACTTCTAGTATGAAGAAGATAGAAAAAAAAACCCCACCACAGGTAGGTAGGTATACAATTATGGACGAGCACTGACGACACAGAGATAGCCACAGCCGTGGCCTACCATACTGCGTCTGCTAGTATAGAGATGATAATGATATAAAAAATATATATATATCACTACTGCAGGTATATATAATATAATGACGGACCTGCTGGACACTGTCAGCAGACTCCTAAACTACTAGTATGAAGAAGATAGAAAAAAAAAACCCACCACAGGTAGGAATACAATTATGGACGAGCACTGACGACACAGAGGTAGCTACAGCCGTGGACTACTGTACTGTGTCTGCTAGTATAGAGATGATAATGATATAAAAAATATATATATATCACTACTGCAGGTATATATAATATAATGACGGACCTGCTGGACACTGTCAGCAGACTCCTAAACTACTAGTATGAAGAAGATAGAAAAAAAAACCCCACCACAGGTAGGTATACAATTATGGACGAGCACTGACGACACAGAGGTAGCTACAGCCGTGGACTACCGTACTGCGTCTGCTAGTACAGAAATGATAATTAATGATATAAAAAAATATATATATAACTACTGTAGGTATATATAATATAATGACGGACCTGGTGGACACTGTCAGCAGACTCCTAAACTACTAGTATGAAGAAGATAGAAAAAAAAAACCCACCACAGGTAGGTAGGTATACAATTATGGACGAGCACTGACGACACAGAGATAGCCACAGCCGTGGCCTACCGTACTGCGTCTGCTAGTATAGAGATGATAATGATATAAAATATATATATATATATCACTACTGCAGGTATATATAATATAATGACGGACCTGCTGGACACTGTCAGCAGACTCCTAAACTACTAGTATGAAGAAGATAGAAAAAAAAACCCCACCACAGGTAGGTAGGTATACAATTATGGACGAGCACTGACGACACAGAGATAGCCACAGCCGTGGCCTACCGTACTGCGTCTGCTAGTATAGAGATGATAATGATATAAAAAATATATATATATCACTACTGCAGGTATATATAATATAATGACGGACCTGCTGGACACTGTCAGCAGACTCCTAAACTACTAGTATGAAGAAGATAGAGAAAAAAAACCCCACCACAGGTAGGTATACAATTATGGACGAGCACTGACGACACAGAGGTAGCTACAGCCGTGGACTACCGTACTGTGTCTGCTAGTATAGAGATGATAATGATATAAAAAATATATATATATCACTACTGCAGGTATATATAATATATAATGACGGACCTGCTGGACACTGTCAGCAGACTGCTGAACTACTAGTATGAAGAAGATAGAAAAAAAAACCCCACCACAGGTAGGTATACAATTATGGACGAGCACTGACGACACAGAGGTAGCTACAGCCGTGGACTACCGTACTGTGTCTGCTAGTATAGAGATGATAATGATATAAAATATATATATATATCACTACTGCAGGTATATATAATATAATGACGGACCTGCTGGACACTGTCAGCAGACTCCTAAACTACTAGTATGAAGAAGATAGAAAAAAAAAACCCCACCACAGGTAGGTAGGTATACAATTATGGACGAGCACTGACGACACAGAGATAGCCACAGCCGTGGCCTACCGTACTGCGTCTGCTAGTATAGAGATGATAATGATATAAAAATATATATATATATCACTACTGCAGGTATATATAATATAATGACGGACCTGCTGGACACTGTCAACAGACTCCTAAACTACTAGTATGAAGAAGATAGAGAAAAAAACCCCACCACAGGTAGGTATACAATTATGGACGAGCACTGACGACACAGAGGTAGCTACAGCCGTGGACTACCGTACTGTGTCTGCTAGTATAGAGATGATAATGATATAAAAAATATATATATATCACTACTGCAGGTATATATAATATATAATGACGGACCTGCTGGACACTGTCAGCAGACTGCTGAACTACTAGTATGAAGAAGATAGAAAAAAAAAACCCACCACAGGTAGGTATACAATTATGGACGAGCACTGACGACACAGAGGTAGCTACAGCCGTGGACTACCGTACTGTGTCTGCTAGTATAGAGATGATAATGATATAAAAAATATATATATATCACTACTGCAGGTATATATAATATAATGACGGACCTGCTGGACACTGTCAGCAGACTCCTAAACTACTAGTATGAAGAAGATAGAAAAAAAAACCCCACCACAGGTAGGTAGGTAGGTAGGTATACAATTATGGACGAGCACTGACGACACAGAGATAGCCACAGCCGTGGACTACCGTACTGCGTCTGCTAATATAGAGATGATAAAGATGATAGAGATGAACAAAAAAAATATAACACTACTGCAGGTAAATATTTATATAATATAATGAATGACGGACCTGCTGGACACTGTCAGCAGAATGCATTTATAGAATAAAAAAAAAAACACCACAGGAGTGTTTGTTTAACTTTTTCAGGCAGACAATATACTGGTGGTCAGTCACACTGGCAGCAAAAGTGTGCACTGTACTCCTGCTATAACTGCTCCCCAGTCTCCCCCACAATTAAGCTGTGTGAGCAGTGAGCACTCAGCACAGTCAGATATACATAGATGATATATCATGCAGCACACTGAGGCTGAGCACAGATATGGTATGTGACTGTGTATCGTTTTTTTTTCAGGCAGAGAACGGATTATAAATAATAAATAAAACTGGTGGTCACTAACTATCAGCAAAACTCTGCACTCTGAGTACTCCTAATGCTCCCCAAAATTACTAAATTAGTAGTAAATCAAGTGTCTCTAAGTCTAAACGGAGAGGACGCCAGCCACGTCCTCTCCCTATCAATCTCAATGCACGTGTGAAAATGGCGGCGACGCGCGGCTCCTTATATAGAATCCGAGTCTCGCGAGAATCCGACAGCGGGATGATGACGTTCGGGCGCGCTCGGGTTAACCGAGCAAGGCGGGAGGATCCGAGTCTGCTCGGACCCGTGGAAAAAAAGCTGAAGTTCGGGCGGGTTCGGATTCCGAGGAACCGAACCCGCTCATCTCTACTGGGAACCTGATTTGGTATTGGGGGATTGCCTTGTAAGAACATGTATGTGCGGGAAATGAGGAGCGAGTGCGTATAGCGCAAGCGGGCATAAACTTCTAGGCTGTTAGGACGGCATGGGCTTTACACAATGTTTGAGGTTATCTAACAGTTAATAGGCTTGGGGGGTTGGTCTTAATTAGGATAGTGGGAGTGTTGGGAGGAGCTAGTGGACATTTTAGTGAGACAGAATCTGCATCCTGCCTCTTTCTCTTAGGAGTTTTCAAGTGAAGGAAGTGCTGCTCCTGTGAGTAATCATTTTATTCTGTTTGTCTCTCAAGTATCTCTATTCTCGAATCTGTTATCTTTCTTCTACTTATTCCTCTCTATCCTCTAGCCTGGTTCTTCCCCCTTTTTCTTCCCTCTCTATTTTTCTTACTCTTTGTACTACCCCTTTTTCATTTTTCTTGTCCGCACGCCCGCATAGACGGGCGCTCCCCCCGTCCCTCTACCTGGTTGCTGGGGCTGGAGCGGCTTTAGCGGACCCTTCCGCTCGGCGGCGCCGCCAGTCCCTCAGCCCTGCTCGGCTCCCTTCTGCTGCGGTTACACTCGCGGGTGCTTCCCCCGGCGGCCTAGCGGCCTTTTCCGCCGGGGGTCCTGCGACGCGCTCGCGTGGGCTCCGGCGGGTTGCGGCGGCACACAACCCTTCTCCCACCTCGGCCCCTACTGCAGCGCGTGGTGCGTGGGTCAGGCCGGCGGCGGGAGCATGTGGGGGGGCACGGCCGGTCATAGTCCCTGGAGGTGCTGTTTCTTCAGCCTCCAGGGGTAGGGGCACACTTAATGCCACACATGCGCGCGGCCTGCAAGGGGGGGGGGGGCAGGCCTCGTCTCCTGGAGGCCATAATATGTCGGGCTCCAGGGGCTCGTTCCCTCCCAGTACTTCTCGGGCCATGACTGCTGCGGGTTCCTTAGGGGGTCGCGCGGCACATGTGGGGGCTGCGGCACGGGCGCCCATCTCGTCACGCGGCGCCCGGGCTCGGGCAAGGCGCGCCGGGACGCGTGCTGCTGCTGTGCCCGGTCTAGGGGTTACCCCAGGGTATTATGCAGCTCGGTCTCCAGCTGTGGGTGCTCGGGTATCGGCCCCCTCTCTGGGTCGCCCTGACTTGGGCACCCCCCATCAGGTCGTGAACCCCCCGGCAGATGTTGGCCTGCAGCGGGCGGGCGCGGGGCGTAGGACTTTACGAGCAGCTACAGGTCCTGCACATCCAGCTGGTCGTGCAGGGCCTTTGGCCAGCAGTGCCCCTTCAGCGAGCAGCATCGTTCTTCCTGTTGCACCTGCGACAGGACCCGCGCCTAAGGACGGGGACACGGCGGCTGTTTCCGCACTGCTGGTCTCTCTTGTAGGGATTTTGACTCCCCTATTGACGGCGCGGGCGTCTGTAAGTGGATCGGCGGGCCAGTTCGGTGACTTGCGGTCGGCGCTGAACCCACTTGTCGCTCAGCTGACGTCGTTAAGCACCGCCCCCGGTTCTGCTGCGGGGCAGCAAACGTTCGTTACCGATGGGGCCGGTGAGCAGGCGTCTGCACTTAACCAATTGCCGGCCTCTTCGCGGGCACCTTCTGTTCCCTCTCCCGTTGCAGATCCGGTGGACATGGCGGAGAGTGATTCCGACAACAGCGACCAGTCTTTCGCATCGGCTGCCACGAGACGAGATTCCCAGGCCTCCTCGTCCGGTGAGGCTGATGGTAATGGCGCGTTAGATCAGCAGGGCGCCGTGGCCGAGGCTGCTAGTGGCAAAGGCCAGACGGAGCTTGTCAAGGGTAAACGCCGGGGGCACGCACGTTCCCACAAGCGCAGTAAGCGTTCACGCCACCATAGGCACAGGAGCAGTAGCAGCAGTCCGGAAGAGGGCAGCCCCAGCGACGTTGTGCGTTGCCCATACACCAAAGTTTTGCTGGGTCTCCGCCCACGGATACGAGATCGTATCAATAGTGGATCTTACGTGGATGTCTTCGCATTAACGTCCAAGTCCCGCAAGGCTTTGGTGGCGGCCAAGAAAAAGAGCGGGATAGGTGAGGACGCCTATAGGTCCTATGTTAACTGGCTCAAGGGGTTCTACACCTTCTCAGCCTGTTACCTGGAGACTCGCCCGGAAGAGGCCATGAACATCGTGCGCTATCTGCACATGCTTCATGGTTTATTCCTTTCTAACAGACCTCTCGCATGGCTTCGGTACGACACGGAGTTCAGGCGAAAACAGCACGGGCTGCATATCATGGCTTTCGGAGTCAAGGACGTTGAAGTTTGGCTTGAGGTTACGGAGGGCTCACTCGGGCTTCCGGAAGCCTCTCCGGCCAAGCCCGTTAGTATGTCCGCTAGGGGTTCTTTCGGGCCAACGCGGGTCGAGGGTCCAAAGGTCGTTGTTTTGCCTTTAACAACGGCAATTGCGGATCTGGGTCCAAATGTCGTTTTCGGCACAGCTGCCTGCGCTGCGGAGCGTCCCACCCAGCTACGGAATGTCCCAAGCCTGCCAGCGCGGGTTCGGGAGGCAGATCCTCCGGCGTTACTAGTGCTCAGTAAAGCCCCTTCCCCTGTACGGCTGGAAGCCATGCGCCAATGGCTTACTTGGTACCCGCTCCGCCCCCAGGCCCAATTTTTGCTGGAAGGTTTCACTGAGGGATTTCGCCTTCCCATTAGCGGCGAGGTCCCTTACTCAGCTCCTCCTAACTTGCGTTCGGCCAGAGAGCTTCCCCACGTTCTGAAGGGTAAAGTGGCCAAGGAGGTGCAACTGGGACGCATGGCCGGCCCCTTTGCTGCACCCCCTTTGCCGAATTTGGTTTTATCCCCTGTCGGAGTTGTCCCTAAGAAAACTCCGGGCAAATTTAAGCTAATCCAGCACCTGTCTTACCCTCATGGCGGGTCTGTTAACGATGCGATCCCCAAGGCGATGTCCTCGGTTACGTATCAGTCGTTTGATGACGCTTAGAAATTAGTCAGAGCGGCGGGCCCCCATGCGTTATTGGGTAAGGTTGATATGGAATCTGCATTTCGTCTTTTGCCATTGCACCCTGATTAGTTTAGTTTCATGGGCTTTAGGCTGGACGACGGCTTTTACATCGACAAATGCCTACCCATGGGTTGCTCAGTCTCCTGTGCTTTTTTTGAGGCTTTTAGTTCATTTCTCCATTGGTGCGTTTGCGCTGGGACAGGTGAACCGGGGGTCGCACACTATCTGGACAATTTCCTGTGCATCGGGCCTTGCGGCTCGGACAGATGTGCTCGGCTGCTATTCTCCTTGAAAGCACTTTTTTCCGAGTTTGGGGTACCGATCGCTCCGGAAAAATGTGAGGGTCCCTGCACTCGCCTCTCGTATCTAGGCATCAAAATGGATACAGAGGCGGGATGCTGCCGGTTGCCCTTAGACAAAGTTGCCGAGTTGCGTGAGAGTATTGAGGGGGCATTGGCAGGTGGCAAGGTTACCTTGCGCCAGTGCCAATCCCTTCTCGGTCTTTTCAATTTTGCATGCAGGGTCATTCCCATGGGTAGGATCTTTTGCCGCAAATTGGAGCCGGCGACGGCTGGCGCTCGCAGGCCGCATCACTTCATTAGATTGTCATCCGAGATTTGCAGGGATCTGCGAGTTTGGGATGCCTTTCTGCAGGAGTTTAATGGTGTGGCCATTTGGCTGTCTGATGCTGTCCACAGCCCAGGTATCCAGTTGTTCACCGATGCGTCGGGTTCCTGGGGATACGGTGCGTACCTCGATGGTGCGTGGTCCGCTGCCCCTTGGCCGGATTCCTGGTTCCAGCTGGGCTTAACCCGCAACCTTTTGTTGCTGGAACTGTTTCCCATCGTCGTTGCATTAGAGCTGTGGGGGGAGCGGATCAAAGACCAGCACGTGGTCTTCTGGTGCGACAATCTGGGCGTGGTTCAGGCGATCAATGGACAGCGATCTTCCTCGCTTCCAGTTCTTCGCTTGTTGGCCCGCCTAGTCTTGCGCTGTTTGCGTCTTAATGTTCACTTCATTGTGCGGTACGTCCCAGGGGTGGACAACAGCATTGCCGATGCTCTTTCTAGACAACAGTGGGCTCGGTTTCGCGCGTTGGCTCCTTCTGCAGCGCTTACAGGTGATGTTTGCCCTTCTCAATGCTGGCAGTTTATATGGCTGGGTTAACTGGGGCGTGGGCGTTGGATTACCTTTCCTGCCTGCCCTAACACTAGCGCCTGTCCCGTCACCTTAGCACCCGTGTATGGTGACTCCCGGCCACGTGGTGGCGGAGCGTGGCTTGTCCACCTCGATGGGTCTCCTTTGTGTTGAACCAATTCTGGCGGGTATTTCAATACTGCATCCTTGTGTTGGGATTGTCGCCATCACTGTCTGGCGCACATTCCTTTCGTATGGGTGCTGCAACAACAGCCATTCATTGGGTTTTTATGAGTCTGAGATTAAATCGCTTGGTCGATGGAAAACCAATGCCTACTAGCGCTATGTCCGGTAATTAGGAATTTACAGTTTTTGGCAGGCCTCCTTCTGGTTTGCCTCAAATTTTTCTTGTTATACTTTGGTTTATTTTCAGTTCACTCGAGGGACGACGGGATGGCGGGCCGGCAGGTCGGTGTTGGGGTGCCTTCGCTTGCCGCTACATTTTAGCGGTGTTCTGCGGGAGTGCCTCGGCTCTGACTTGTTTCCCCGTCTTTTCGTCTCTCCTCGACTGGACTCGACCTGTAGCCTTTTTTGGCCACTCGTCACCGTTTGTACGGTGGGGGTCCCGTTGGATTTTGCCCTGGTTTTCTCCTGAGAACCCGGAGGGTGCTATTGGCCCGCGCCCTCTGTGGCAGGTTTTGCAGGTTTTCACTTCGGGACAGGTCGTTCCCCTCCCCGCCCCTTCCTCGTTTTCAGGACGCCCATTTCTCTGGACCTGATGGCGTCCTTTTTGACCGATGAGGGCATTTGTTTAGGTTGGAGTGTAATTTTCGGGTTAGTTTTAGTTAGTTAGCGCTTAGGCCGTTGTTAGTCAGGGTATGGTGGCGGCACCGGCTCCTTACAGGCCGGTGTGTGGCGGGAAAGAACGGCAGTTACAGTGGCTATTGCGCCGCTGTTTGTGGGTGCGCTTTTTGACCAATACATCGTATACTCTGGCCCTCCTTACCAGGGGTCATTGGGGCTCGGCTGTCTGACCGGCTCTATTATGGTGTATTGGGGCAGAAAGTTGGAAACTCAGCACTTATTGGCGTAGCCAATGAGATAAAGCAAGTCATGTCGTGGACATGCGGAGCGGCAATAAGTCGTAATGTCACTGTTGGTCTGGCCGTTCTTTCTTATTGCCACCATACTTAGTTTAAATATATCATAATAAATAACGGTTGACCGATTTTAATGGCATTTCAGTGGTCTGTGTCGTTATTTCTCTGTGTCATTTATTTCTAGATAAGTTAAGTTAGTTCATATTTATTTGTAAGTTTATTGTGTAATGATGTCATGCGGTCCGACATCGTCCGATAGAAAGTTTATGGGCACTTGGAATACGCATGCCATAAACATTGTGGACCGTCTGTATGTGGATTCCATTCTGTTGCAGAAATGGGGGGGGGGGGGGGTGTTTGGTCATTAACGGCTATATGGTGGTAATAAAAACTGGAACACGGTACATTGGTGGTCATTCCGAGTTGTTCGCTCGCTAGCTACTTTTAGCAGAAATGCAAACACAAAGCCGCCGACTTCTGGGAGGGTATCTTAGCATAGCAGAATTGCTAACGAAAGATTAGCAATTCTGCTATTGAGCATTTCCTTGCAGTTTCTGAATAGCTCCAGACCTACTCCTAGATTGCGATCACCTCAATCCGTTTAGTTCCTGGTTTGACGTCACAAACACGCCCAGCGTCCGACCAGCCACTCCCCCGTTTCTCCAGCCACTCCTGCATTTTCTGCTGGCACGCCTGCGTTTTTTAGCACACTCCCGGAAAACGCTCAGTTACCATCCAGAAACACCCACTTCCTGTCAATCATTCTCCGATCAACAGAGCGACTGAAAAGCTTTGTTCGCCCGTGAGTAAAATAGCATAGTTTTGTGTCAAATTGCTTAGCGCGTGCGCCCTGCTGTGCATACGCATGCGCTGAACTGTCGGATTTTAGCCTATTAGCAATTCTGCAAAAAATAGCAGCGAACGAACAACTCGGAATGACCACCATTGTTTCTTATATGATGCCAGGTGTGTCTTGGTCTAGATAGAAAGATACATTTCCTGGAAATATTTTGGTTGTGTTCCCCTCATTTGCACCAATCCTACAGGAAACTGGGATCAGTCAAAGGCCCTTGATGTCACTTTCAGCTGCAAACGTGTAATATGGGGTGGCTCATACAATACCAGATGTGTGCTTCTGTTTGTACAGCTATTGTATGATTGGCAGCCACCACTGTCCAGCACTGGTTTTGCCTATCACATGGCCCATAAATCATTTTTATTTTCTACTGGACCACCGACTTGTGGCACCCCTGCAATTGCCCCCGGCACCCAATTTGGGAACCACTCCCTAGGTGATCCAGATTCCGGTCAGGAGTTCTGAGTCATACCTGGTTATGCACTTATTTAGTTATTGTGTATTTTACCTGTAGTCTATAATAAAAATGTTTGTGTATCTTTTATGTGCTTCTTTGCATGTGTACAAAAAATTAAAAAAATATAAAGGGATACTAGAAGTACCACAACTCCTGATGCTAACAAATAGAGATGAGCAGGTTCGGTTCGTCGAGATCCGAACCTCCCCGAACTTCACGTGGTTTACATGGGTCCGAGGCAGCCTCAGTTCTTCCCGCCTTGCTCGGTTAACCCGAACAAGGCCGAACGTCATCATCCCGCTGTCGGATTCTTGCGAGATTTGTATTCCATATAAAGAACTGCGCGTCGCCGCCATTTTCACTCGTGCATTGTAGATTGAGCGGAGATGACGTGGCTGCGTTCTCTGCATGAAAAGCTCAATATCTGTGCTCAGTGTGCTGCATTGTGGTGACCACCAGTATATAGTAGTACAGTACAGTAGGCCATTGCTGTATCTTGCAGCTCCGTGCCAGACTCAGTTCTAGTATCCTGATCAGTGCTCAATATCTGTGCTGCATTGTGGTGACCAGTATATAGTAGTACAGTGCTGCATTGTGGTGACCACCAGTATATAGTAGTACAGTACAGTAGGCCATTGCTGTATCTTGCAGCTCCGTGTCAGACTCAGTTCTAGTATCCTGATCAGTGCTCAATATCTGTGCTGCATTGTGGTAACCAGTATATAGTAGTACAGTGCTGCATTGTGGTGACCACCAGTATATAGTAGTACAGTATAGTAGGCCATTGCTGTATCTTGCAGCTCCATGTCAGACTCAGTTCTAGTATCCTGATCAGTGCTCAATATCTGTGCTGCATTGTGGTGACAAGTATATAGTAGTACAGTGCTGCATTGTGGTGACCACCAGTATATAGTAGTACAGTACAGTAGGCCATTGCTGTATCTTGCAGCTCCGTGTCAGACTCAGTTCTAGTATCCTGATCAGTGCTCAATATCTGTGCTGCATTGTGGTGACCAGTATATAGTAGTACAGTGCTGCATTGTGGTGACCACCAGTATATAGTAGTACAGTACAGTAGGCCATTGCTGTATCTTGCAGCTCCGTGTCAGACTCAGTTCTAGTATCCTGATCAGTGCTCAATATCTGTGCTGCATTGTGGTGACCAGTATATAGTAGTACAGTGCTGCATTGTGGTGACCACCAGTATATAGTAGTACAGTACAGTAGGCCATTGCTGTATCTTGCAGCTCCTTGTCAGACTCAGTTCTAGTATCCTGATCAGTGCTCAATATCTGTGCTGCATTGTGTTAACCAGTATATAGTAGTACAGTGCTGCATTGTGGTGACCAGTATATAGTAGTACAGTGCTGCATTGTGGAGAACAGTATATAGTAGTACAGTACAGTAGGCCATAGCTGTATCTTGCTGCTCCATGTCACTTCTAGTATCCTGAACAGTGCTTAATATCTGTGCTCAGAGTCAGTGCTGCATTATGGTGACTAAAAGTCCTATGTCTTGGCCCTCATTCCGAGTTGTTCGTTCGGTAAATTTCATCGCATCGCAGCGATTTTCCGCTTAGTGCGCATGCGCAATGTCCGCACTGCGACTGCGCCAAGTAAATTTGCTATGAAGTTAGGATTTTTACTCACGGCTTTTTCTTCGCTCAGGCGATCGTAGTGTGATTGACAGGAAATGGGTGTTTCTGGGCGGAAACAGGCCGTTTTATGGGCGTGTGGGAAAAAACGCTACCGTTTCCGGAAAAAACGCAGGAGTGGCTGGAGAAACGGGGGAGTGTCTGGGCGAACGCTGGGTGTGTTTGTGACGTCAAACCAGGAACGACAAGCACTGAACTGATCGCAGATGCCGAGTAAGTCTGAAGCTACTCTGAAACTGCTAAGAAGTTTGTAATCGCAAAATTGCGAATACGTCGTTCGCAATTTTAAGATGCTAAGATTCACTCCCAGTAGGCGGCGGCTTAGCGTGAGCAACTCTGCTAAAATCGCCTTGCGAGCGAACAACTCGGAATGACCTCCTTTGTGCTGCATCTTGCTGCTGTAGGGTGCTGTGGTAGTGTACTGTCACTGTGCATAGGTTATCATCATTCCAGTCACAGTGGTATCTGGTATCTATCTAGTGGTATCTAATTCCAGACATTACTGCCATCTAATTCCAGATATATTACTGGCATATAATTCCACACATTAAAAAATGGAGAACAAAAATGTGGAGGGTAAAATAGGGAAAGATCAAGATCCACTTCCACCTAGTGCTGAAGCTGCTGCCACTAGCAATGGCAGAGATGATGAAATGCCATCAACGTCGTCTGCCAAGGCCGATGCCCAATGTCATGGTAGAGAGCATGTAAAATCCAAGAAGCAAAAGTTCAGTAAAATGATTACCCAAAAATCTAAATTAAAATCGTCTGAGGAGAAGCGTAAACTTGCCAATATGCCATTTACAACACAGAGTGGCAAGGAACAGCTGAGGTCCTGGCCTATGTTCATGGCTAGTGGTTCAGCTTCACATGAGGATGGAAGCACTCATCCTCCCGCTAGAAAAATGAAAAGAGTTAAGATGGCAAGAGCACAGAAAAGAACTGTGCGTTCTTCTAAATCACAAATCCCCAAGGAGAGTCCAATTGTGTCGGTTGCGATGCCTGACCTTCCCAACACTAGACGGGAAGAGGTGGCTCCTTCCACCATTTGCACACCCCCTGCAAGTGCTGGAAGGAGCACCCACAGTCCAGTTCCTGATATTCAAATTGAAGATGTCACTGTTGAAGTACACCAGGATGAGGATATGGGTGTTACTGGCGCTGAGGAGGAAATTGACAAGGAGGATTCTAATGGTGAGGTGGTTTGTTTAAGTCAGGCACCCGGGTAGACACCTGTTGTCCGTGGGATGAATATGGCCATTGACATGCCTGGTCAAAATACAAAAAAAAATCACCTCTTCGGTGTGTAATTATTTTAACAGAAATGCGGTGTCAAGCCATGTGTTGCCTTTGTCAAGCTGTAATAAGTAGGGGTAAGGACGTTAACCACCTAGGAACATCCCCCCTTATACGTCACCTGGAGCGCATTCATCAGAAGTCATTGACAAGTTCAAAAACTTTGGGTGACAGTGGAAGCAGACCACTGACAACTAAATCCCTTCTTCCTCTTGTACCTAAGCTCCTGCAAACCACCCCACCAACTCCCTTAATGTCAATTTCCTCCTTAGACAGGAACACCAATAGTCCTGCAGGCCATGTCACTGGCAAGACTGACGAGTCCTCTCCTAACTGGGATTCCTCTGATGGATCCGTGAGTGGAACGCCTACTGCTGCTGTTGTTACTGCTGGCACTGCTGTTGTTGCTGCTGGGAGTCGATCGTCATCCCAGAGGGGAAGTCGGAAGACCACTTGTACTACTTCCAGTAAGCAATTGACTGTCCAACAGTCCTTTGCGAGGAAGATGAAATATCACGCAGTCATCCTGTTGCAAAGCGGATAACTCAAGCCTTGACAACTATGTTGGTGTTAGACATGCGTCCGGTATCCTCCGTTAGTTCACAGGGACTTAGAGAATTTCTTGAGGTAGTGTGTCCCCGGTACCAAATACCATCTAGGTTCCACTTCTCTAGGCAGGCGATACTGAGAATGTACACAGACGTCAGAAAAAGAGTCACCAGTGTCCTAAAAAATCCACTTGTACCCAGTGTCCACTTAACCACGGACATGTGGACAAGTGGAGCAGGGCAGACTAAGGACTATATGACTGCGACAGCCCACTGGGTAGAAGTATTGCCTCCCGCAGCAACAACAGCAGCAGCGGCACCAGTAGCAGCATCTCGCAAACGACAACTTGTTCCTAGGCAGGCTACGCTTTGTATCACCGCTTTCCATAAGAGGCACACAGCTGACAACCTCTTACGGAAACTGAGGAACATCATCGCAGAATGGCTTACCCCAATTGGACTCTCCTGGGGATTTGTGACATCGGACAACGCCACCAATATTGTGCGTGCATTACATGTGGGAAAATTCCAGCACGTCCCATGTTTTACACATACAATGAATTTGGTGGTGCAGAATTTTATAAAAAACGACAGGGGCGTAATAGAGATGCTGTCGGTGGCCCGAAGAATTGCGGGCCACTTTCGGCATTCAGCCACTGCGTGCCGAAGACTGGAGCACCAGCAAACACTCCTGAACATGCCCTGCCATCAACTGAAGCAAGAGGTGGTAACGAGGTGGAATTCAACCCTCTATATGCTTCAGAGGATGGAGGAGCAGCAAAAGGCCATTCAAGCCTATACATCTGCCTACGATAAAGGCAAAGGAGGTTGAATGCACCTGACTCAAGCGCAGTGGAGAATGATTTCAACGTTGTGCAAGGTTCTCCAACCCTTTGGACTTGCCACACGTGAAGTCAGTTCAGACACTGCCAGCCTAAGTCAGGTCATTCCCCTCATCAGGCTTTTGCAGAAGCAGCTGGAGAGCTTGAAGGAGGAGCTAAAACGGAGTGATTCCGCTAGGCATGTGGGACTTGTGGATGGAGCCCTTCATTCGCTTAACCAGGATTCACGAGTGGTCAATCTGTTGAAATCAGAGCACTACATTTTGTCCACCGTGCTCGATCCTAGGTTTAAAGCCTACGTTGTATCTCCCTTTCCGGCAGACACAAGTCTGGAGATGTTCAAAGACCTGCTGGTGAGACACTTGTCAAGTCAAGCGGAACGTGACCCGCCAACAGCTCCTCCTTCATTTTCTCGCACCACTGGAGCTGCCAGGAAAAGGATCAAATTTCCAAAACCACCCACTGGCGGTGATGCAGGGCAGTCAGGAGCAAGTGCTGACATCTGGTCCGGACTGAAGGACCTGCCAACGATTACTGACATGTTGTCTACTGTCACTGTGTATGATTCTGTCACCATTGAAAGAATGGTGGAGGATTATATGAGTGACAGCATCCAAGTAGGCATGTCAGACAGTCCGTACGTATACTGGCAGGAAAAAAGAGGCAATTTGGAGGCCCTTGCACAAACTGGCTTTATTTTACCTAAGTTGCCCCCCCTCCAGTGTGTACTCCGAAAGAGTGTTTAGTGCAGCCGGTCACCTTGTCAGCGATCGGCGTAGGAGGTTACTTCCAGAAAATGTGGAGAAGATGATGTTCATCAAAATGATGAACGTGGAGACATTTACCAGCAATTGCCTCCAGAAATTACACAGGGACCTGTGATGGTGGATTCCAGTGGGGATGAATTAATACTCTGTGAGGAGGGGGATGTACACAGTGAAAGGGGTGAGGAATCGGACGATGAGGAGGAGGTGGACATCTTGCCTCTGTAGAGCCAGTTTGTGCAAGGAGAGATTGATTGCTTCTTTTTTGGTGGGGGCCCAAACCAACCAATCATTTCAGCAGGGCCGGCCCTAACCAATATGATGCCCTAGGCAAGATTTTGGCTGGTGCCCCCTAGCACCACCGCTGGTTCTGCCTCTGACCTTGCACCTCTTTCCCAGCACCATCACCCCTCACCCATAGCAGTCCTTGTACCCCCTATATTTTAAATAGGAACAGTTCACACATTTGACGCACAGCCCAAAAAGGGGCATCTTCTTGCATTATTAATGCCCTTATACACATAATGACACACATAGTGCCCCCTACACATTTGCTGCACATTATTAGTGCACCTATACACATATTGACACACATACAGTAGTACCCTGTTACACATATGCCGCACATTCTTAATGCCCTTATACACATAATGACACACATAGTGCCCCCTACACATTTGCTGCACATTATTAGTGCCCCTATACACATAATGACACACATACAGTAGTACCCTGTTACACATATGCCGCACATTATTAATGCCCTTATACACATAATGACACACATAGTGGCCCTTTACACATATGTTGCACATTATTAATGCATTTTTACATGACACACATAATGCTCCTTACACATATTCTGAACACTACTGCACAACCAACCCACTCACTCACTCACTCACTCACTCACTCACTCACATACACACAGCACTCACACTGCTACTAACACTGTGACCTCTGCCTCTGCTTGGATACAGATGTGTCCTCACAAATCTTGCATCAATGCTAACGTCGGGCACCTTTTTTTTTAATGAAAATGCATCTTATTTGCATTGCTATGTGGCTAGGATGCACAAGCAGCTTCTGATTAAACTGATATGCAGCATGCCTATATACTGTGTGAGACTGTGGCTGTATCTGCATATGAAATGCTACATACAGAATATAGGCATATAATTTTAATCAGCAGAAGCTGCTGATGCCCCATGGCATATCAAATGCCCCAGGGACGTGCAGTCAGGGGAGGCAGGGGAGGCAGTGCCTCCCCTGTCATTAATGAGTAAAATAATACAAAGAAGATACTTATGACACATAGGTATCTTCTTTATTATTTTACTCATGATTAAATCAGTTTGGGAGGCACCGATCGTCACTGGATCCGCTGTCAATCACTGTGTGGGCCTCGGTGGCGGCGGAGGTGCGGGCGGCGGAGGTGCGGGATGCGGCGGGCCGGGCGGCGGAGGTGCTGGCGGCGGTGATGCGGACGACGGTAGCGGCGGCGGGACGCGACATTACCTACAGTTGAGCAGAGTTTGGCAGCGGAAGCGGTACCCATTTCAAAAATGGCGCCTCAGCGTCATTTTTGAAATTCAAAATTCAAGATGGCCGCCGCGAGCCAATCATGGCTCGCCGCGTCATCGCCCCGTCATCGCCCCGTCATCGCCCCGCCCCCTCCGCTGACTTATATAAGTCAGCGCGAGGCAGCGGCTGTCAGTCCGACGGCGGAGGAGGAGCTGAGAAGAGCTCCTGAAGACCGAAGACCGCCGGAAGTCCTGGATGGGCGGCGGCTATGCAAAAGAGCTTAGCAGCCGCCGCCCACCAGGTGAAGATGCTGGAAGTCCTGGGAAGGCGGCGGCCATGCAAAAGAGCTTACAGGCCGCCGCCTCCCAGGTGAAGACGCCGGAGGAAGACGCCAGAAGCCCTGGGGAGGTGGCGCCCCCCCAGGTGAAGACGCCAGAAGCCCTGGGAAAGGCAGCGGCCACGCAAAAGAGCTTAAAGGCCGCCGCCCCCAGGTGAAGACCCTGTTTAATAAAGTTTTTTTTTAAAGTATGTGTTGTGTTTTATTTTTAATATTTTCTTTACAGGTGGACTACGGGTGCCAGCGGGCCCTTTATGTCCGGGCATGCTGGCACTTGTGGTTCTCCAAGGGCCAGCATGCTGGGGCAGGCTTGCTGGGACCTGTAGGTCACCTGTAAAGAACAATATTACTATTCTTTACAGGTGGACTGCAGGTGCCAGCAGGCCATTTATGTCCGGGCATGCTGGCACTTGTGGGACCTGTAGGCCACCTGTAAAGAACAGAGCATACAATGAACCCCGCCCCCACCGCCACCAGGGGTGCGGGGCATAGCACTGGGCTATCAGCCCAGTGCTGGTTATTGCTCGGGAGGGGGGACCCCATTTTCATTTTTGGGGGCCCCACTTTCCGAGGAATGCCAACACTGGGCTGACTGGCTGGGGGGTGTATAATGGCATGGCAGGGGGACCCCACACTGAGTGTCTCCCCTGCTATGGCATTACCCCCCCCCCCAGCTGGTTCTGCCTGGTGCTGGTTTTAGCGGTGGGGGGGGGGGGGGAACTGCATTTTTTTTTGTGGGGGGGGGGGGGGGTTAGTTGCAGTGCCTCCCCAGCCCCTGACCTCACCGCACGTCACTGAAATGCCCTAGGCAATTGCCTAGTTTGCCTATGCCTATGGCCGGCTCTGCATTTCAGCCACAGTCGTGTGGCAGACCCTGTAGCTGAAATGATAGGTTTGTTAAAATGTGCATGTCCTGTTTATACAACAACATAAGGGTGGGTGGGAGGGCCCAAGGACAATTCCATCTTGCACCTCTTTTTTTATGTATTATTTGCATCATGTGCTGTTTGGGGACTATTTTTTTTAAGTACCATCCTGTCTGACACTGCAGTGCCACTCCTAGATGGGCCAGGTGTTTGTGCCGGCCACTTGGGTAGCTTAGCTTAGTCATCCAGCGACCTTGGTGCAAATTTTAGGACTAAACATAATATTGTGAGGTGTGAGGTGTTCAGAATAGACTGGAAATGAGTGGAAATTATGGTTATTGAGGTTAATAATACTATAGGCTCAAAATTACCCCCAAATTCTACCCCCAAATTAAGCTGTTTTTGAGGGTTTAAAAACAAACAAACACCTGAATCCAAAACGCACTCGAATCTGACAAAAATTCTTAAGGGAGGTTTTGCCAAAACGCGTCCGAATCCAAAACATGACCGCGGAACCGAATCCAAAACCAAAACACAAAATCCGAAAAGTGGCCGGGGCACATCTCTACTAATAAATAGTTAATCAATCAGAATTATTCCACACTTGCTGCAAGTCAATGAGACCAATTGCTACATCGTCAAATACCACTTTGAGAAAAAACATGAAAAAAACGACTGCACCAGTGGGGAAAATAAACATTAGTCAAATAATATATCTGTTCATTGAATAAAGTTAGAGATGGCTTACCTTTTAAATGTACATATTTTTATTAGCAGGTTCGGTATATGTAACCGGCGGATGGGATGCCGGCAGTCACAATACATCCCAATTTTTAAAATCCCGTCAGGGGAGAGGTAAGTATGAAATCCCCACTCCCCTACACCCTAACCCTCCCTTCCCGCAGCCTAACCCTAACCTCCCCTCTTAGTGCCTAACCCTAACCTCCTCCCCAGTGGTGTGTAAAACTAACCCCCCTCCCCACAGCGTAACCCCAACCCTCCCCCCTTAGTACTTAACCCTAACCTCCCCGCAGTGGTGCCTAACCCTAACCCCCCCTCCCCACAGCCTAACCCTAACCTCCCTTTCTGCCCCCCCCCCCCAGCCCTAACCCGCCCGCTATACTTACGGTCGGGATTCCGGCAAGATTACCTAAATGGAAGGGAAATTCTAGTAATTAAGTGTGTGTGTGGGGGGGAGGGGTTAGCCTCCAATGTCAGTGTCTGCAGTGGCAGTTTTAGGGGTGGACTAGCAAGGCGGCTGCCCGGGCGCTGCGGCCGCAGTCACCCCGCCAGCAGGGGCATAGCAAGGACGGCGTTGTGGAGCTCATGCTCTAGGCACCTGCTCCGGCAAGGGTGGCCCTAGCCACAGTCCCGACACAGACTGGCCATCTGTGTGTGTGGCCCTAATATGTAAGGAGCATTACTGTGTGGCATAATGGATAAAAGTGGCTTGCAGATGGTGCTATATATTAGTGGTGACTGCGCAGCTCATACATGAACGAAGCGTGACAGCTTTACAATCCATGTTCTATCCGTAATAGGAGCAATGCAAAACATGTTATTTGTTTCCATCAACATCTAAGAGACATTCTGGCTTTGTAACACAGAGTATACTCTTTTGTAAAGCACCTAAGTGTAAATACTGTTACCGGGTGTTTGTGCAGAGCTTCCTAGTGCAGAATAAGCATCTCACAGTTGCCTTGGACTGGACCCAGGGGATTCCAGCTAGAGAAAGAGTCCCCAGTGTAATCTGAATACAGTGCATTTTGTCCTATAGGAGATTATCCCCAGGATGTATTGCTTCTACTAGACTCAGGGCCGTTGCAAGGTCTCTCTGCACCATAGGCAAAGCTTCAACTTGGTGCCCCCTAACCTGTAACCCTCCTGCAGGACGTGCATCAGGGCTATGAGGAACCGCCATGGGGGCGCCCCTCAGGAGCCATAGGTACATCCGCCTCCTATGTGCCTTCACATGAATTGATGTTACACGTGTCGGCACAGAGGAAGCGCTGAGGAACTATGTGGTACAGCCTGATAGTGGAGGCTGCACCTGATTAGACCTGCAGCAGCAGCCAGCGCAGTGTAAAAGGAGGAGGCCGCATACAGAGACATCCTTCAGTTTTTTGCTAGATGAATTTAGTGGCGCCCTCCAGGGGCTGGCGCTCCAAGGCAGCCGCCTAAGCCTGCCTAATGGTAGAGCCGGCCATGACTAGACTGTCCCTTATTCTACCTCTTTAGCAATATACTGTATGTACCTGTAGAGGGTGTGGTTCATTAGGTCGACATGCATTAGGTCGACATACATTGAGTCGACCACTGAAGGTCGACATGCATTAGGATCGACATGGCCATTAGGTCGACATGTACATGGTCGACATGGAAAAGGGTCGACATGAGTTTTTTTAACTGTTTTTGGTGTTGTTTTCTTCGTACAATGACCGGGAACCCCAATTAGTGCACTGTGTCCCCTCGCATAGCTCGCTTCGTTTGTCATGCTTCGGGCAAGGTTACCGTTTCCAAAAGGTGAAAAAAATTGCGAAAAACTCACGTCGACCTTTTTGCATGTTGACGTAATGACCACGTCAACCTAGTGACCATGTCGATCTAATGCATGTCGACTTTCAGTGGTCGACCCAATGTATGTCGACATAATGTTTGTCGACCTAACGACTGCCTCCCCCTGTAGAGTGCCCATGCAGTTAGTCAGAGTGCATGTTAGTTGTAACAGTAAATCCTCGTCCTGTTTGTGCATTTGATGTAGTTCTTTGTGTGTGTTTATATGTAGTGTGCTGTTGTTATGTCAGTATCTGTGTGTTTTTATCTGGTCTGCACCTTGATTTATGTTTCAGAGCAGTGGGCCTAATTCAGAGTTGATCGCAGCAGCAAATTTGTCAGCAGTTGGGCAAAACCATGTGCACTGCAGGGGGGGCAGATGTAACATGTGCAGAGAGAGTTAGATGGGGGGGGGGGGTGTTCAGACCGAAATCTAAATTGCAGTGTGAAAATAAAGCAGCCAGTATTAACCCTGCACAGAAACCAGGGCCGGCTCCAGGCCTACTAGTACCCTGAGCGAGAACATGTATAAGCGCCCCCCCCCCCCCCCCCCCCCACTACCCCTATGCGCGTGCTCCAGGAAAAGTGGGTGTGGCCTCTGGAAAAGTGGGCGTGGTCTCATAACTTCATATTATTAGACTATAAATAAGTATATTTTCACACCCCCTCTACGTACACAATTGGCAGCCTTACACATAACAGCCACAGTAGTGTTCCTTACACACAATGTCTCCAGTATAGTGCCAGATACACATAATGTGCAGTGCCAGATAGACATGATATGCCCCGCAGCAGTGTCAGTTACACATGACATGCCCCGCAGCCGTGCCAGCTACACATGACAGGCCCCCCAGCAGCGCCAGCTACACACAATATGCCCCCCAGCAGTGCCAGCTACACATGGTAGTGTTCACTTTTTAGGGCAGGGTGCTGATCACAGGGAGGGCACATTTTTAAGTTAGGAGGGCAAAATGATATACATACTGTAATGCTTGGTGCTTATCTACCTACGTGCTAAAGCCTTCGGCGCGCACCAAAAATTTAGGGGCGTTGCTTCATGGGGAAGGTGTGTGGCCACATAATAGTGACAATTCGCATTACACCACACAGTAGTGCAGCTAATACACATTGCACCAGGTAGAACCTCCTATACACACTGCGCCAGGCAGAGCACGTTAGACACTTTGCGCCAGGCAGAGCACGTTAGACACTTTGCACCAGGCAGAGCACTGAGACATATTGCGCGAGGTAGAGCACTGAGACACATTGCGCCAGGTAGAGCACTGAGACACATTGCGCCAGGTAGAGCACTGAGACACATTGCCTAGCCACAGACGCCTAGCGGGAACACTACATGATATGCTCCCCAGCCGTGCCAGCTACACATGACATGCCCCCCAGCAGTGCCAGCAACACATGACATGCCCTCCAGCAGTGCCAGATACATAAATGGCCACACAGTGCCAGATATGTCCCCACAGTTCCAGATACATAAATGCCCCTACAGTGCCAGATACATAAATGCCCCCACAGTGCCAGATATGCCCCCACAGTGCCAGATAAATAAATGCCCCCACAGTGCCAGATACATAAATGACCCCACAGTACCAGATATGCCCCACAGTGCCAGATAAATAAATGCCGCCACAGTGCCAGATATGCCCCCACAGTGCCAGATACATAAATGCCCCCAGTGCCAGATACATAAATGCCCCCACAATGCCAGATACATAAATGCCCCCACAGTGCTAGATAAATGAATGCCCCCACAGTACCAGATAAATAAATGCTCCCACAGTGGCAGATACATAAATGCCCCCACAGTGCCAGATACATAAATGCCCCCCCGTGCCAGAAACATAAATGCCCCCACAGTGCCAGATAAATAAATGCCCCCACAGTGCAGATATGCCCCCACAGTGCCAGATACAAAAATGCCCCCACAGTGCAGATATGACCCCACAGTGCAGATATGACCCCCACACAATGCCAGCCATAAATGCCCCCAACAATACCTGTGGCGCTGGGAGGGGGAGGAGTGCTGCTGTCTGAGGGCAAAAAAAGGCGCTTGGCGTTACCAAGTCCCGCCACGGCATGGTGCAGGTGGTATTCAGTATGCCAGATGTTGGGATCCCGGCGCTCAACTATTCTCTCTCTTGGGGGTCCACGACCCCCCTGGAGGGAGAATAAATAGTGTGGCGTGCTATACCCCCTGGAGGGAGAATAAGTAGCGTGTTTGCAGCTTGGCCAGCGCAGTGAGCCCACAAGGGGCTCATTTGCGCTCGCCCAGCTGTCGATATGCTGGCGGTCGGGATCTGGCGCCGATATGCTGGCCACCGAGATCCCGGCCACCGGCAAACCATACTACACCCCATGGCACGACTTCAAGGGCTGTTTAGTGTGACTGCAGCAAGGATATAAGAGGACACATCTGTATGTAAACCTTTATAACAATTGCCACAGCAGTACATGTACTTCCGCAATCCTCTTTTCCCACTTTTTTAGAATTAGGGGATTTTTTTTTACATTTTTACTTACAGTATTGCTTTACTGTTTATTTTTGGAACCGCCTGTTAATCATCCAATCATCCATACTTAAATGGCAATAATTCATCAAAGCTGGACATTAACTATATTACAAGTGGGTTTTGAGCCCATTTAGACAATATTTGCTCCATGGCCCTCATTCGGAGTTGTTCGCTCGTTGCCGATTTTCGCTATATTGCGATTAGTCGCTTACTGCGCATGTGCAAGGTTCGCAGAGCGCATGCGCTTAGTTATTTTACACAAAAGTTAGGTATTTTTATTTTACTGACGGCATAACAAGGATTTTTCATTGTTCTGGTGATCGTACTGTGATTGACAGGAAGTGGGTGTTTCTTGGCGGAAACTTGACGTTTTCTGGGCATGTGCGAAAAAACGCTGGCGTTTCTGGGAAAAACGCGGGAGTGTCTGAAGAAACGGGGGAGTGTCTGGGCGAACACTGGGTGTGTTTGTGACATCAAACCAGGAACGAAACTGACTGAACTGATCGCAATGGCTGAGTAAGTCTGGAGCTACTCAGAAACTGCTAAGAAATTTCTATTCGCAATTCTGCGAATCTTTCGTTCGCAATTCTGCTAAGCTAAGATACACTCCCAGAGGGTGGCGGCTTAGCGTGTGCAATGCTGCTAAAAGCAGCTAGCGAGCGAACAACTCGGAATGAGGGCCCATATACGGACTATTCTGAATTGATTAATTATTCCTTTTCCACACAGTTTATGTCCTTTGTGAGATGTGTGTTTCATTTGATTCTATGGCCAAATCTCTACTTTTTAAAAACTGACTTTAAATTTAGGTTTGTGTTTATGCATGTTAATTCATGTTTTTATCAGTCATTAAATTAGTTTTTTTCTCTATCTGCATGCTGTCTGTAATATCCCATTGAGGGTTTTAATCATTTTTAAGCGCTGTTACTGTGTATATAATTTATATTCCTCTGTTTGTTGGAGAGTGACTCCCTCTGTTGAATACAGCTGCTTTGGATAAACTACCCTACAAAGTGCCTGGTTGGTTATCTTTGATTGAATGCGGTCTGGAATCCTGACGCTGCTCGGAATACCGCCGCCGGGATCCCCACATGGATTACAATGCTGACGCTGGTAACCCGAATGAGGAACTCTCAGGAGAGGTAAGCTGCAGGAAGGGGGGGATAGGTTTATGCTCGGGGGGAGGGTTAGGCTGTGAGGATGGGAGAGTTAGGCTGCAGGAAGAGAGGGTTAGGCACCTCTGGGGAGGGTTAGGGTTAGGCTGTGGGTGAGGGAGGGTTAGGTTTATGCTCGGGGGGAGGGTTAGGCTGTGAGGATGGGAGAGTTAGGCTGCAGGAAGAGAGGGTTAGGGTTAGGCTGTGGGTGAGGGAGGGTTAGGTTTAGGCTGCGGGGAGGGAGAGTTAGGGTTGACTGCCGGCATCTCGGCCACCAGGATATCGCATGTATTCCTATGTGATAACTTCTTTTGCATAAAACCAAGGATATTGCTGCTTTAAATATACATGCTAAATTGACAGATTCTGGCCAGCTCTTGCAACTCACAGCAGGGACGTGCAGTCAGGGGAGGCAGTGCCTCCCCTGTGATTAATTAGTAAAATAATACAAAGAAGATACTTATGACACATATTCTGTGTCATAAGTATCTTCTTGATGTAATGGAATTTGTTTTTTTTTGTGTTTAATGACTTTGGGAGGCACTGATAGCAGTGCCTCCCATACATAATAGGAACGGGGACAGAGCGGGGGGCGGAGCCTAGCACAGGGCTGTAAAAGCCCATTGAAAACCTTGGAGAAAGCGGCACTGAAAAAAGTGCCTCGCTGACAGGGATACCACCCCCATGTCAGCACTCAGCGAGGCACCTGTGATTGGACAGTGGACCAGCACTGGATCCGCTGTCCAATCACCCACACGCGGTGCGAGGCGGACGTTGGGACGGGAGCAGCGGTGGCTCTGCAGTGAGTGCAGCTCTCCCTTGTCCCCCTCCGCCGGCTCCGTCCCCCCCTCCCGCTCACAGGCACCAGGCGGCTCTCCCCTGTCCGTCTCCGGCGGCTCCGTCCTCCCCACCCGCTGACAGGCACCAGGTGGCACTCCCCTACTTCGTCCACAAGCAACACCTCCCCTCCCGCTGACAGACATCAGGCGGCTCTCCCCTGTCGTCCACACGCTGCAGCAGGTATCTCTCTCTCTCTCTCCTGGCAAACGTTGCCAATATGCTCTACAGTCTACACTTTTGATGGCTGTTCGTGCTATCTTAGATCTTATCGGCTGCAACTCGCTGTGTATTTGTGGTCAGAAAGGTTTGACATGCTGCAGACAACTGATGATGCCACATATTTTTTTGTATAAGGGGTGGGTGCCTGGTCTCTTTCATGTTCAGGCAGAAACAATGGATTCCCCAGGCAGCCATTGTTTCACTAACTTGAAGCATTAGTTTATTGAATGAACTATGAACTACACTACATTACACTACACTACATTACACTACAGTACACTATAATACTACACTACATTACACTACACTACAGTACACTATACTACATTACATTACATTACACTGCAGTACACTGCATTACTCTACAGAACACTACAGTACACCTTAAGGGTAGAGGGGGGGATGTAAAGTGCTCTACCTGCCTTAATGTGTAAAAAAAGGGTACGCTGTCTGCCGTAATGTGTAAAAAAGGGGACGCTGTCTGCCGTAATGTGTAAAAAGGGGGGCGCTGTCTGCCGTAATGTGTAAAAAGGGGACACGGTCTGCTGTAATGTGTAAAAAAGGGGACGCTGTCTGCCGTAATGTGTAATAAGGGCACGCTGTCTGCCGTAATGTGTAATAAGGGGACGCTGTCTGCCGTAATGTGTAATAAGGGGACGTTGTCTGCCGTAATGTGTTATAAGGGGACGCTGTCTGCCGTAATGTGTAATAAGGGGACGCTGTCTGCCGTAATGTGTAATAAGGGGACGCTGTCTGCCGTAATGTGTAAAAAGGGGACACGGTCTGCTGTAATGTGTAAAAAAGGGGACGCTGTCTGCCGTAATGTGTAATAAGGGCACGCTGTCTGCCGTAATGTGTAATAAGGGGACGCTGTCTGCCGTAATGTGTAATAAGAGGACGCTGTCTGCCGTAATGTGTAATAAGGGGACGCTGTCTGCCGTAATGTGTTATAAGGGGACGCTGTCTGCCGTAATGTGTAATAAGGGGACGCTGTCTGCCGTAATGTGTAATAAGGGGACGCTGTCTGCCGTAATGTGTAATAAGGGGACTTTGTCTGCCGTAATGTGTAAAAAGGGAACGCTGTCTGCCGTAATGTGTAAAAAAGGGGACGCTGTCTGCCGTAAAGTGTAAAAAGGGACCGCTGTCTGCCGTTATGTTTAAAAAAGGGGACGCTGTCTGCCATAATATGAAAAAAGGGATCTCTACCTGCCGTAATGTGTAATAGGAGGCTGTACCTAACGTAATGTGTAAAAGGGAGCTCTGCTGGCGTAATTTGTGTAAGTGGTGCTACTGTGCTGCGTAATTTGACTAATGGAAGCCCTGGACAACAAAACTCACTGAGAGACATATTGGCCATAGGGCCTGATGGATGGAAGTCCAGTGCCGCATGCAAGCAGCATTGAATTTGCGTCTGATCTCTAGGAGAGGCATGCAGGAGACATCTCAGTGGAAAATGTAGCTGCAATCCCAGCACTGTGACCGACGTTGCATGCTGGGATCCATGTACAGAACAGACCTTTGCGCAACTGCAGATTCACGATATTCATAAATCTACATGCAGCTCCACTACAGCGCCCATCTCTGAATCAGGCCCATAGTCTCTTTATTTATAAGACTCTTCCATGGTTATAAAATGACTAGAGAAATATGCATGCAGCTCATTCTCCACTCTTTATACAGTGCACACATTCTACATAGAGGCTATGTAGATGTAAAGGGCCCTACACACTTGCCGATGTGTGTGATATGTGAGCGTAGCTGGAGTCTCACGTCTGTCCAGTTGCGGCCCGTCTGGTCGTCCAATTCTTGCTTGTTGCGAAGCCTGCTGAAATCTGCGTAGAACACCTGTATAGGACCTGGGCAGAAGGACGGAGATACCCCAGTATGGACAACACCCCTACGTGCACAAGGATCACTACAGTGGGAGATGGCAACAAAGATTTATTGCAAAAGAAGGCAGTCACCGTTGAAGTAACTTGTGTGGCTGATTTGTAAACTTAGTACATTTCAGAAAGGCAGATCACAACCTTAACATAAATGCTTTTAGTTATACATCAATACTGGAACAGGTATTTTGAAAAATAACACTAGTTCAGGAACCTTTAAGCAGTATATCAATAGGCCACTGGTTGGCATTATGGGCTCAAACAAAAGGGAACCTCTGGCCCTGCGCATAACCCAAAGAAGTTCAAATATGAGTCCACACAGTACAGTCACGGAAGGGTAAGGCAAACGGGGATAAAAACAAATTGCCCGGGTTTGGAGCCTATGGTAGCTCAAAGCAATGTCTCTGCCCCGGTGGTGATTCAAGTTATTGGAGGAGCACAACAAAGGGACGTGGGTTGGAGGCGCACATGTGTATGCAGTGCTGGGAGTTCAAGGCACTGTGGTCATTGGGTCCTGGGGTCGCTCAACGCAGTTCCTAATGGGATCCTGGGTACTACAGAGGGCATACTAGTAGAGGTGCAAGTACCTGCTTGTTGTGGATGTTTCCTCTCCCCTCCATCTGTCTGTCCAGCTCTCGCAGCGTTGCCCCTTCTCAGTAGCGCACCGCGCGCCACTCCTTCAGCCCGCAGCAGCGCCGTGTGTCCTGCCTCTTCAGCGGCAGTGTTGGCTCCGGCAGAAGGGGCAGTGCGTCCCGGGCGGCCAGCGGCAGCGTGTCTCCCTTTGCCCGGTGGCCGGGCGTGACGTCACTCTCCGGGCGGCTGGCGGCAGCTTACACACTGGTCTCTCCGGCTCCCGCCCGCGGCTCTCCTCTCCTGCGCCGGACTCTAGCCCCTCCGTTCCCCGTGGGTAGTCAGGGCACACCGCGGGGCTCTCTAGCGCTATAGCTGCTCTTCTCCTCTCCGTCCCCGCTGCACTCTCGGCGCCAACTCCCCCTTCCTACTACCGCTCTGCGGGCAGCCAATCCCTGGGCTCCTCCTGCCGGCCTGGGTTGCCTAGCAACCGGCCGGTCCATTAACCCCTGCGGCTCCGTAGGTGCCTTTTTCCTGTGAGGGGCTTTGGCATTTGGCAGCCCATCACATGTGCGGGTCATATGAACGATCTCGTTCATATCGCTCAGTGTGTATGCACCAACGATGAACGATAAGCTGCCCCATGGTCGTTCATCGTTGGTTCTCCGTCGCTTTGCAATACAAGTCAAATTGGACGATGATCGATCATCACTCAGATCGATCATCACTCAGATTGATCATCGTCAAAATATAATGCATTGGCAAGTATGTAGTGTCGAAGTAAAAAAAATATTACATAAAGAGAACATACAAACTACACACATATAAGTCGCTATACTTGCAAATACGCGCAGCGAGGACAGCAATGTATGGTAAAACACGCATTTACACGGACATCATGATGATTTAGAATTGTATATGATGGAGTAGTGTCATGTATGTGTATTATTTGAACGAAACTAGATAGACCGGTCATGTTTACTATTGAAGCAACCAGATTGATGTGTAGATTCATTTGATGCTTGTTGTGAAGTTGTGGGACATTGCAGCGGATAATTATGATTACATGTATAAAAGCTAAAAATCACTCTTATTAGAACAATAGATATTCCAAACAGGAAGCTCAGGCCAGCCCCTTTGGACGTCCCCAAGGCTGAACCTGTTCAGCATATACAAAGGAACTGGTGACTCATCGTAAATCCCTCCCCCAGAAACTAGATAACACATTGACCACACAGGAAGTTAGTGGCTGTAAGGTCTGAGACGATGATGGACTTGCTGGAAGATCAGTTCCTGTATTTATTTACAGAGAGAGAGAGAGAGATATGGAAAGACAAATTTATATAACTTAAGGATAATGGTATTGTATGCTGGCATGTAACTGTATGTAACTTTATGTATTAACTGCTTACTGTGTGAGTTGTAATCATACAGCTATAGGTATACTGTACTTTGTAATATATATTGAATCCATATCCTTTTAATAACAAATATATACATCATTGAGCTTTGGAACTCAGATAATGTGTGGGTGTATTGTTTTCTCTTATGGGATACAGTGTTTTTGCGATGTATAGCGCACATTCATGGGATATGGTAATAAGAGATGAAGGCATTTACAATATATATTAGAGCGGGCATTATAAATATTTGTGAGAAATCAATTTGGCATTCTTAGGTGGGGGCTCATCCGGGATATCAGGGTCTTAATGATGCACTGTACATTACAAACGCGGCTGTAATTGACCGGCTCCAATGGACGCATTGCGAAGCTGATGAAAATAACATCCACGTTAGTGTATTGTTGTGGTATCAGTAAGCCAATGATATGAAATTCAAGGGACAATGCGTTTCTCATAATATTTAAGATGCTAAAATTTATTTTTATTGTTGCAAAACAATTTTCAAATAAGTCATATTGTGTTTGATTCAGATTGGATTGTTTATCTGTTAAGTAGGTTTAAAAGTTGCTGCATAGCCTTGATATAGTTTTTTTTTTTAAACTCAGGCCTAAAATAACTTCTGGTGCTTGTATGATGTGTAATTTCTTTGTGACAAAGGAAGCCGCATGGTCTGTCCTCCATTTTGGACTAACCACATGGCCTGTCCACCATTTTGTGTAACCCTCATGGATGTGGAAGGGGAGGAGCAATGGCCATTTTGGGAAGGTCATTTTCTAAATGGCTGATTTTCACTGCTCAGAATAATCAGCTTTCCTTGGTCACATCAAACACCATTTATGAGTTACCAATGCATTTATTTAACCCATGCCATAGTCAATTACAAATAGTTTCAGCTGGGCCTAGTGAGAGTTAATAGATGAATACTTGATGTAAGAATTACACACAGATATAAACAAAGTTTTTTTTCTTTTTCCTTCCAAGACTTGTAGAATCTGCTTGCTATAAGATAGCCATTGAAATGCAAATGAACCTGTCTAACTGCTTTTTCTTAGCAGTAAAAAAAAAAAAAACCCCACTTTTACAGGCAGGCAAAAGCACATAGCTTTGATATGCAAATTAGAAGCACTGAATGGGTAAATGAGTCTCATAGGAGACCAGTGAATGGTACATATATATAATATTATTATAATTATGTGTATATTTATATCAGTGTATGTTCTGCAAGATAGCTATCCAATATGAATCATATCATTTAAATTATTGATTATTTGCTAGAGTCATTATAGATCTGTGTGAAACCGGTTACATTTTGTTGCTATATAGTTAAAACTAAAATAAATGTTTAAGGAAGTAAGTGTAAAGCACAAACGCAGTCTGGCCTGGTTGTAAAGGTTTATACATAAAGAAACTGTGTGTGTTGTGTTAAGTGAGCGATTATAGTTTTTATTGCTCACATTTATCGAAATTGTGTGAGTTGTTTTATTGCGTACGCACATTGGTACACGTGATACGGAACGTGAGGACAGCGTACAAAAAATGTGCACGTGGCGCAAGGCCGCACACGTGGCATAGAGGTACGCACGGTTGTGTAATTACGCAAGCTTGCGTAGGGTTGTGTGCGCATAATAAAACCATACAATAGTGTCGTTTAGTTCAAAGGTGGGATAGTAGACATTTAATACAATAGCACATAACTATCAGATTTCAAAAGCAGGTTACTCTAAATTTAGTTTTAAAAAACTGTATTGCCTCTGGGGTAAAGCTGCCTATCTGAATGAATCCTAATTTTCTGTACAGAAAAACAAAGTGTATTTGAGTGAGCGAACGTAGGAGTGAGTGGATATTTGAACCCTGGGAAATCGGGATCCCGTCGTGTGGTACATCAAGTAAGAGGAGGCTTGGTGGTGTGAAGTGGCTGACTCACGTTAGTATAAGGTTTAATACGCAAATCGTGAGGTGATTTGCAAAGGAGCGTGATAGTGCATAAGTATTGCGAAGTATTGAAGTAAAAAGGTTTTTGTATTACGCTCCGGGCTGAGGGTCGCAGTTTGTACATCGACCCGTGGTCATACGGCAGATAGGTAACAAGTACCTATATGCTGTGCGATTGGACCGCGCGTTTCTGGATGAGATATATACAGCGCAACTTGATACCCCTTTACGAACTTTTGCGTAAAATTGCGGTATCATTGGTGGTGTGTAGAGCATAGGCAAGTGTGATTTGTGTATAAGTGTATAGGGAGTATTCGCTGGTCTCTCTCAGGAAAATCTCCAGCGGTGTATATTCACTGGAATAGGTAAGTCACTCCTAAACACTTCCAGTGAATAGAAACCAGATAGGGGCCTCACTGGGTTCGCGGTGGTCATTATTGGAGTGAGTCGTGGTACTTAGCGGAGAAGAAGTGGGTGAAAGCACTCTAAGAACTTTTACCGTCTATCTGCGGTGTGCATTGGGGATTGCGTTTATTGGCAAAAAGTCTGCGATGGGATCCAATTGCACAAGCAGTGGGCGTTTGGTAACCAGGGTTCAGGTTGAAGAGGTGCGACCAAGAGAGTCAGCAAGGTTTATTAGGTGTGAACAATATGGTTCACACACGGAGGCTTTTTGCAATGAATGGGTACGTATGACTGACAAAGATAGGGTACCATTCCCTAGGGTGGGCAGCTTTGAACCAGAGGTATTGCAGAACTTAAGGATAAGAATATGTCTGATAAAATCCCGAAAACAAAAGGTCAGAAATACAAATTGTTTAAACCTGTGACAGCAAGAGGGGTTGGTGAGTTTGATCCTAAGGTATTGCAGGTGGTATGTTTAACCAAAGTCATATAAGACAAGAATGGAAATATAAGAACTGTTTGAACTTGTAGCAACAATAAATAAGTAGGAAAAAAAAAAAAAAGAGAATGCAAGTACACCGCCTTATGTAGATGTGGAAGCAGTTAGGGCCAGCATACAAACTATAGAAAATAATAAATATATGAAAAATATGACTGTAACCTATATATGTACTAATGAATGTTGAAGTTTTATTTAGGAGGAGAAGGTGACCTGATCTTTTTCAGCCATTTCTCATGTACCCAGAGGAATATCCAACCGGTAAAAGAAGAGCAGTAGCCTGTGGGGGAAGTGGCTGAGACCAGTGGAACAGGTAAGTATGGTATCATTCGTGTACATATATAGTAAAACCCAAAAATAAAACAAAAAAAATCAAGAAAGTAACGTCAGAAATAAAAAACCTGTCCGCACATTAGTATTTGCCAGTAGGAAAGCGGACAGAGACAAGGTAACCCCCGGGTATTTCTTTCAGTTACCATATAAGAAGTATTCATTCCTAGTAATGCCCCTAGTAAAGATGAGTTTGGAAATGTTTGTTGGACCATGTACAGACCCTTAGTACGGGATGAGAAGGATTGAATGAAATACTTCACATGACCTAGAAGCTTGTTAAACTTTTTTTTGTTTTTGTCTCTTGCAGTAATAGAAAACTCTCCATCTGGATAAGACCACTGGTAAACACTAATTCGGCAAATGGGAGGTGGCTGTCTCTGTGCAAATGGACGGGCTCAATAACGCATTGAGTGTCAGGGTGCAGACTTCCTTGCAAAATTGGAAAGGGGTCACAGTAGCTAATCTTAGATAGTGTGCTATTGAACATCACAAGAATAGTGTTAGGCGCAGAGAACAACAGGTGGAGAGGTTGAGGATGGTAAGTATACTGGCACATACAGGAAAGACCCATCAGTCCAAACCCCAGATCCCTAATGGTCAATAATATGTTACACTTGTAGGAAGGAAGGGCATTTTGCCAGAGATTGTAGGAGTAGTAGGACACATAGTCAATATAGATCCCCTAGACAGAAAACACAAGCCACATTATTAAACACATAGACGGGACCAAGGGACATATAGTAAGGAATCACGAGCCATATAGAAAACACAGATTCGGGCAATGGGAGTAACAGGAACGATGCAACAATACTAAATACTTTGAGTAGACCTGCAGAGATTACGATAGGGCCCTTGCAAACCAAACAGTCTTTTCTGCTGGCTGCATCGGCTCCGACTAATCTACTCGGCAGAGACTTAGTGTGTAAAATGCGGTGTGTCATATATTGTACTCCTGAGAGTGTCTTCTTGGATATACCTGAGCACCATGCTCAAGAAGCACAAAATATACTAGACACCCCTCAAAGGCTAATGTCGCATTCTACTGTTCTAGATGCATGTCCATCACAGGTAGAGGAAATTATCTCACAGATACCGGGTTCCCTATGAACTTAGGATGGACAGGACACTGGATTGATGGCTGGGATAGTCCCAGTAGAGATAAGACACACAGAATTTTTTTTTTAGGGGTATAGACCAAGTAGAGAATCACTTCCCCGTAGTGCCCAATCCAGTTGTCAAATTTTTACAAAATCTTCTCCACCTCTACAAACTCATCTGTCACCAACCTCTATTCTGTTTCTCTACAGTTTCCTCTTCATCTTTTGCGTTCACACAGGGTGGTACAATACATGGACCCAAGTACAGTTCAAACTCCACATGCCTAGGTCCTTCAGAGTTCTGCCCAAACCCAGTATATCTCAACAGCATGATGACACCAGTATTACTGCAGCGTGCCTTGTCATGCACAAAGGGTGGAGAATGGGAATACTGGTGAAGGGAAATTTTGTATAGACACTGATATGCCTGTTGGTAAATGGCAAACCTGACATTTTCTTTTTCATTTTCTTCTTCTTTCTCTCCTCTAGAGATGTTTTTTTTTTGAGTTATGCTCATGGTACTCTACATTGCAAACACACGATAGTTAAATTAAGATACAAAAATTTGTGTTCCCTGCAGGAAGAGGCAGTCTGGAGGACAAAGGGGTATGGCCAGGAGTCCTCAGGACTGTGGGCAGGTGGACACGGTAAGCCAGTAGCCCCCAGAGCATACCTTCCAAGTCTAGCTGAGGTGGCACACGGTCTGACTCATCTAGGCAAAGAGGGTAGGTGCAGGCTGATGAGAGCCTACTGGTGTGCGCCAGGATTCTATTCTCATGCAGGTAAGAGAGCAATGACCTGTCTTACTTGCTTGAGGAAGAATATTGGTAAAGCAATACCAACAGAGCCATCCCATATCCCTCCTGCAGACGGATCTTTTCAGGAAATACAAATCGACTTCGTACAGTTAACACCCTTTAGGAATTATTGTTATGTATTGGTGTGCACTGATGTTTTCTCAAACTGGGTAGAGGCATTTCCTGCTGCCACGGATGCTGCTGTGTTTACCGCAAAGGAAAATTGCGCAGAAATTTGTGTGTAGATAATGGTACCCCTAGAAGTAGGAGCAAAGATTGAAATTGTACTATTGTGATCATAGATACTGCCACTAGTATTATGTAGCTTCGGAACCACTCCCAGATCTTCACTCAATGAATCACCCTCTTCGAAATTTGTTTTTGTATTTGATTTGGTATTTGTGTCTTTTTGGTTGTTTTTGGAAGACAACCTCATGTCATGATTGATCCGCACAATTATCAGAAATACACCAATGAGGTGACAGTACAGTACCTTATTGAGATGAGCCAGCATTTGAGAACTTGGCAAAAGAACTTGAAACTGTTGATTGCTGGTATGCCAAATACTAATTGTCTTGATTGTGAACCAAGAGACTGTGTGATTGTTCTTACGCTCAGGTTGCCAAATAGACAGGTGGGAAGGACCATACCAAGTTTTGATGACAGCACTAAAGGTCTCCGAAAGAGAGACTTGGGTCCACTCGTCCCACTGCAAGAAGGTCGCTGACCCGGAGAGAACTCGTGACAAAGTAGTTTATTGCTCACATTCATCGAGTTTGTGTAATTTGGTAACTGTGTGCTCCAAGTGAACTGTGTGTTCAAAGAGCAAGGTGGAGAGCAAAGTGAACTGTGTGTTCCAAGTGAACTGTGTGTCCAAAGAGCAAGGCAAAGAGAACCTCGTATCACCAGAGACTCTGTTCCGTGAAGACTGAGAGGCGGCACTGTTGAACACTACCTGAGCGTACTAAATGCAGAAAGACCAGTCATTGTAATTGATTTGTTATGAACAAGAGTTGTTTTGTTCTATTTCTCTTTTCTCTCTTTCCCGCTGACAAACATTTTCTTTCAGGATATTCTATTTTTGCGAGGTTTTTTTATGAGGAGTCGAGTGTGGGACTGGAACTGGTTCTGTAGGAAGGAGTGATTTCCTTACAGGATCCCAGGATTAGCCGATCAGTTTGTTAAAATCAGAGAAAAATCAAAGGTCTAGTAGTTATGGATTTCAGAGGTAATCAGAAAAAAAACAGACAATGGCTATTCACACATTGCAGATAAAGAGCTCATTAATATATGTGGAAGAAAGGTTTATGAGTGGCTCTCCCCGAACTCCGAAGGTTTATGTTATTTAGGAAGGACACTACTTATAACCCTTGTTCAATGATTAAACAGACCTAGCATACATTCCAGAAATGGAAACAATGTTCAGAAAATGATAGGAATATGTAGATCATGAAAATTTTATATGTCACTGTCACGATTTGTTTGTGTCTTCTTCATCTACCCAGCAGAAACTCAATCGAATCCAAACATCAGTGTACAAAGATGTAGGTACATGTATGTGTGAAATGTTCGTTGCAAATCAGACATTATAGGCCAAAGCACTGTCCCAGCATACTCTATAGGTTGAATGTTGTCCCACACCCAACCAGTGGTCCCGTGACCGCCGAGTGCATATAGAGGATGTCTCGTCCTCCTCCCTGTCTTCCCCAAATATAGTCAAGCGTCTGATTTGCGAAATGCATACATACTTGTGTCTAGGTCACCGATTATGGTATGAAATATTTTTTCTTATGTTAATAATTGATGGCAGTTATTGTTTACTGCCAAAGGGTGGACTGTCGAAGTCAAAAAATATTACATAAAGAGAACATACAAACTACACACATATAAGTCGCTATACTTGCAAATACGCGCAGCGAGCACAGCAATGTATGGTAAAACACGCATTTACACGGACATGCCACAGAGATGGATTCGACACTTATTTCATGCAGTACATAATTGTGGTGGTATCAAGCGCCAGACATCATGATGATTTAGAATTGTATATGATGGAGTGGTGTCATGTATGTGTATTATTTGAACGAAACCAGATAGACTGGTCATATTTACTATTGAAGCAACCAGATTTATGTATAGATTCATTTGATGCTTGTTGTGAAGTTGTGGGACATTGCAGCGGATAATTATGATTACATGTATAAAAGCTAAAAATCACTCTTATTAGAACAATAGATATTCCAAACAGGAAGCTCAGGCCAGCCCCTTTGGACGTCCCCAAGGCTGAACCTGTTCAGCATATACAAAGGAACTGGTGACACATCATGATCCCTCCCCCAGAAACTAGATAACACATTGACCACACAGGAAGTTAGTGGCTGTAAGGTCTGAGACGATGATGGACTTGCTGGAAGATCAGTTCCTGTATTTATTTACAGAGAGAGAGATATGGAAAGACGAATTTATATAACTTAAGGATAATGGTATTGTATGCTGGCATGTAACTGTATGTAACTTTATGTATTAACTGCTTACTGTGTGAGTTGTAATCATGTAACTATAGGTATACTGTACTTTGTAATATATATTGAATCCATATCCTTTTAATAACAAATATATACATCAATGAGCTTTGGAACTCAGATAATGTGTGGGTGTATTGTTTTCTCTTATGGGATACAGTGTTTTTGCGATGTATAGCGCACATTCATAGGATATGGTAATAAGAGATGCAGGCATTTACAATATATATTAGAGCGGGCATTTTAAATATTTGTGAGAAATCAATTTGGCATTCTTAGGTGGGGGCTCATCCGGGATATCAGGGTCTTAATGATGCACTGTACATTACAAACGCGGCTGTAATTGACCGGCTCCAATGGACGCATTGCGAAGCTGATGAAAATAACATCCACGTTAGTGTATTGTTGTGGTACCAGTAAGCCAATGATATGAAATTCAAGGGACAATGCGTCTCTCATAATATTTAAGATGCTAAAATTTATTTTTATTGTTGCAAAACAAGGTTCAAATAAGTCATATTGTGTTTGATTCAGATTGGATTGTTTGTCTGTTAAGTAGGTTTAAAAGTTGCTTCATAGCCTTGATATAGTTTGGTAATAAGAGATGCAGGCATTTACAATATATATTAGAGCGGGCATTTTAAATATTTGTGAGAAATCAATTTGGCATTCTTAGTAGGGCCCTTTACTTGCAGATGCCTCTCATTCACAATCAGCAACTCTTCTCATAGGTCTTCATACGGGTTGGTATCGATATCCTGGCTCAGAGGATCACAGCAAACAAAATGCTGACTGCGGCATCCCGATACTCCATATCCCAATGGATTTTGGTATTTTAACAATAACCCAGCCTCCCAGCCTAACCATAACCCTCGCCTTAGTGCCTAACCTTAACCCCAACTTCATACAAGCCACCTCTTATGGCTTACCTCCTCAAGGAGGGCAATATATAGAAGCTTACATATGGTCTGTCTATCTTTGCTCCCAGTAATATACAGATTCTCATCTGCAGATCTGTACACTGGCTCTCACTCAGGGTGGGATGTATCCAGAGGCAGAACTCTGGGAGGCAACGGAGTCATCTGCCGCCGGGCTTCTGCTCTGAAGGGGGGCACCTCCCCTCCCATTCTGTGACACCATTGAATTAAGTTAATTGATAGCTGCCACTCTCTTTTCAGTGGCCGACTTCCTCACTGGTCCCTGCACCTTACAAATCACACCCTCTTTATTATACTGAATATACACATTTTACAAGTATCACTCCCAGGATTACAAACCACAACCTATTACACTGGATGCGGCAATTTACTGATGAAGCTGTTGCTCCTGTATAGGAAATATAAGAATTTTAACTATATGAAGATACTTCTCTGACAATTACACGTAACTTCATATAGTTAGAATTCTCATGCTTCCTCTACAGGAGCAAATAACTCCATCAGTAAAGTGTCTGCTGTCAGTATAACAGGTCATGGGTTCTAATCCTGGGTATGACTGCTAAGAAATGTGTGATTTAAAATAAAAGACAATTAAATGTATAAATACAGTATATACTTTTTTTTCAGAACACTCCATAAACACACACACACACTCACACACACACACACACACACACACACACACACACACACACACACACACACACACACACACATACATATATATATATTTATCTCAATATAGGAAATAGGGGGGCACCAATATTTATCTTGCCTCCGGGCAACTGGGACGAACTTATGCCACTGGATGTATCAAGTATTGCATTTTGAATGCGATGCATCCCACCAATGATCGCATGCATATCAGCATTGATTAATGCCGTATGCATGAAGATTTACGCAAAGTTCAGCTTTCCCGATAAGAGCTGTTCTTTGCGGTTTGTGACCTTCTAGGCCGCAGGGGTGCTGGGAGGTATCCAACTGGATCCCTCCCAGTGCAAAATGTGAAAAGAAACCAATAGGATTCTGGCCCTCATTCCGAGTGGATCGCTAGCTGCTTTCATTCGCAGCGCAGCGATCAGGCATAAAATCGGCACTTCTGCGCATGCATATAGGACGCAATGCGCACGCACGTCGTACTTTCACAAAAGCCAATGCAGTTTTACACAAGCTCTAGCGACGCTTTTCAGTCGCACTGCTAGCCGCAGAGTGATTGACAGGAAGTGGGTGTTTCTGGGTGGTAAAAACGCAGGCGTGCCAGATAAAAACGCAGGAGTGGCTGGAAAAACGTAGGCGTGGCTGGCCGAACGCAGGGCGTGTTTGTGACGTCAAAACAGAACTAAATAGTCTGAAGTGATCGCTAGCTAGGAGTAAGTCTCGAGCTGCTCAGAAACTGCACAATCTTTTTTTTGTAGCAGCGCTGCGATCCTTTCGTTCGCACTTCTGCTAAGCTAAGATACACTACCAGAGGGCGTCAGGTTAGCGTTTGCACTGCTGCTAAAAGCAGCTAGCAAGCGAACAACTCAGAATGAGGGCCTCTATTAGGCAACGCTATTGACAGATGAGGTTATATAACGGGCCCAAGCTCTGGAATGTATCGCATTCCAGAGCCTGTCGCATATGCGAAATACGGACAAACCTCAGAAAACTGAATTTTCAGATGTTTGACTGCAAAATGACCTTTGATGCATCCTACCCACTGTCATCACAGATTCCCTCTCACACTGGGGCTCTAATGCTTGCATTAGATCTCTATACTTGTCTGCAGTGTTTCCTGGTAATGTTTATGTCAGTGCATTGTGATAAATATAGTTTCTGCGAACGCCCAGAAAACAGCCTGCACACGGACTGTTCTGTACATTTGCATGACTGTGATAGTTGCATGAGCTTGCAGAGCGGGATACTGAGTACAGTAAGGGAATATTTGTGGAATGACAAACAGATACAGAACCGCACAAAGAGGCATGTGTATCTGTGCATGAGGGTAGGTGCAAAAAAACTACCCTGCCGTTGCGGATTCCCCACTGATGCTCATTCATTTAGTTACCAGCCCATCAAAATGACGGAACAGCATAACAGCCAGCGGCTGTGTGCACCCGAATGGAGAAACACTTGAATTGCTCCGCTTTGTGCTATTAAGTGGCTGACGGTGCACAAAACACTGGAGTTCCCCCCATAGAGTTGAAGAGCAGCGTTAACCTTTTATTATATAGGATTTTTTTAATTATTATTTATGAAAGTATTTATGAATGTATTTTAGCAAGTTGCTTTTTTATTTTATTTGATACAGGAAGAGAGCTATACCTGCTGTTTTTTTTATCGTTTTTTTGTACCTTACTCAGATTCTACTTATCATTCATCTAGCATAGGGGTGTCCAAACTTTTTGCAAAGAGGGCCAGATTTAGTGAGGTGAAAATGTGTGGGGGCCGACCATTCAGCCTGACATTCTTTGAACCATTAATCACCTCAGAAGACTAAACAAATAACTTGTCTTACCTGCTCTAATGTGAAGGGTGATACTGAGATCTCGACTGCAGTAAATATGCCAGGTCTGGCTCAAAGACAGTGGTTTTGATGCGCAAGATGTCACGCAGGTGAGAGTCACTTAGTCTTGTCCTCACGCGGTTTTTGTTATGGTTCATAACTGAGAATGTCTTCTCGCACAAGTAGCTAGCTCAGCATTTTCTAAGCAAATGTTCGAGTCTCTTGGAACCTGCCTTTATCCAGCTGGCGGTAAAAGTTGACAAGAGGGAGCTGTTGGTACCAACTGCGACATTCGGCGTCACACTGCAGCTTAATGAGCTCCAGCTGCAGGTGGTCTGGAGCGTTATCAGGAACCACAGAGAAAGGAGAGGAAAAAAGTGTGATCTCCTTTTCAATAGCTGCAAAATCCTGAAAGTGCTGTTGAAACTCCTCAGCCAGAGATGAGATGTCTGCTGCATACCTCCTCATTTGCGCACTGATATTGTTTTCTAGAAAAACAGGTCATTATTTCCTGCAACGATGGTAAATGTGTGGTATTGGGCTGCATTTTTGACAGGTGTCCTTGGAAAAGTTGCAGCTTGGTCCCAAAAGGGAGAGCATAAAATTAGGATCACAGACCTTTTCAAGATGGCCACCGCTGCATGTGTGCCATCCCAGTCCCAGGTGAGCACAGTAAACTAGCCGGCCATTCGCCGCCAATCCACGGCAGAAGCAGGGGTCCAGCAGAGCGGGGACGTCTAGTTTATGACACCGCTATCCGCTTCATGTCACACTGGGTCTCTCTGTGTGGTCCGGGATGCCCGCGGACATGGCGCACTGTGCTGCGGATCCCGGCCTAAGGTGGAGGGGAAGGCCGCAGCCCGCAGGAGCGAGTTTATACACTCCTCGGCTCCGCTTCTCAGTCCCCTCCAGTCCACCCGATATCGGGTGAGCAGTAGAGTGGGCTTAGCGGGGAGAAGATGTCTGTTTTAGCTGTCTATGGGTAGCTCTTGTAGGAGCTCAGCAGAGACACGACTCTCTAAGCTTCAGACATCAGGCCACGCCCCTAAAATAGCTTTTACAAAGGCTGCGGGCTGGTGGAAATTTGAGCACGGGCCGCAGTTGGCCACCAGGCCGGACTTTGGACATGCCTGATCTAGCACCATTTTGAAGATAATAGATACAATCTGATTGGTTGCTATGGGCAACATCTCCGCTTCTAAAAAACTCACACTTTAGTAAATTTACCCTCTAGTGTGCAGCAGGATGCATCTTGTGATTTTTGCAACTTTGCATATGTGTGCTACTGTATTTGTTTGGATGCATATGCCTTCAATCTCTGTATGAGCCCCAATGTGTCCATGTACAGTATATAGGATTAATGCATAGTTGCCGACTTTTGGGCTGCTCTCTCCGGGAGAGAGCAGCCAGTCGGCTCAGCAGGGGGGCGGGCAGTGAGCTGATGTGAGGAGGGGGGCGGGCCAGAGGCGGCACGGGGGCGGGGCGGAGGCGGACGTGGCTGCTGGATCGCGTCATGCAAGCCACGCCCCCACTGTGTAATGCCGCAATTACCGGCATTATACAGTGGGGGGCGTGGCTTGCATGACGCGATTCAACAAGAATCGCGTCATCGCCTGCCCGGACCGCCCACTTCACTCGCTAAGTGGGCAGCCGGGCAGGGGGGGACCCCTGTAATCGGGAGACTTGCCTGCTCTTCCGGGGGGCCGGGAGGGTCACCCGATTTCCGGGAGCCTCCCGGCCATTCCGGGAGGGTAGGCAAGTATGGATTAATGTAAAGTTACATATATAGGAACAGTATATTTGTGACACAGTGTACAGGGTGATTGCACTTCTACAATGAAACCTGTTGGATGAGTATCCAGGAGGCTCCTCCCATTGACTCAATAATGGGGAGTGGACCCAGGTCTAATTGATCCGACATAACACGATAGCCCTGCATTACAGTGTTACACATATATACACACACCTCCTCTATCCAGTATGACCAGCTGGATTCCTCACACTGGTGAGGCCATGTTCTGATTTCACAGCTTTGGTTAAGCATTCTTATTTCATTGTTCTTAATCTACTGTGTTATGAGTTGTTGCCTAACAACGCCAGCGTATGTATCTCCTACGGTAAGAGCATTCACTTCATACACAAAGGTTATGTTACAAACACCAGAAGAAAACATCCCAATAGATTACTAACATCTATATAGCACACACATATTCCGCAGCGCTGTACAGAGAATATGTAGTCATTCACATCAGTCTCTCCCCTAGTTGAAACACACAAACACACTAGGTTTATCAAATGTACAAAATGTCTGAAATTGGTGCTATCACTGAAAAATTTATTATTGTGACCTGTTCATTAAAATCTGGCATTATCTACAGCTCAGTTAAAGATCAAGATTTCTCACGTGGCATTAACCCTTTGTGACTGCACAACCACTGTGTGGCTATTAAAAGTATTGTTGCTAGCAAGGACGTAATCATTTTTTTAATGATAAGCTACAGATAAAGTGCTTATGGGGAGTCATTCCGAGTTGATTGCTCGCTAGCAATTTTTAGCAGCCGTGCAAACGCATAGTCGGCGCCCACGAGGGAGTGTATTTTTGCTTTGCAGGAGTGCGAACGCCTGTGCAGTCGTGCAGCAGCAAACACATTTTGTCATTTTGTGCAAAACAAGACCAGCCCTGTAGTTATTTATTCTGTGCGATGATGGCTGCGACGAATGACACGGTAATGACGTCAGATACCCGCCTAGCAAACGCCCGGCCACGCCTGCGTTTTTCCAAACACTCTCAGAAAACGTTCAGTTGACACCCATAAACGCCCTCTTCCTGTCAATCTCCTTGCGATCGGCTGTGCAACTGAATGCTTCGCTAGAACCTGTGCAAAACCACAATGCTCTTTGTACCTGTACGTCGCGCGTGCGCATTGCGGTGCATATTCATGCGCATATTAGCCATTTTTTTCACTGATCGCTACGCAGCGAACAATGGCAGCTAGCGATCAACTTGGAATGACCCTCCATGATCTCTTACATTATGTAAATCAAGAGAATTCAACAGCGGCCCTCTAGCTGTTGTGGAACTACATATCCCAGGATGCCCTAATAGCAAAACTGTGTCAGGACATGCTGAGATGTGTAGTTCCACAGCAGCTGGAGGAGCGCATGTAGAATACCCCAGCAATAAATATTATAATAGACCATAAATAGTACAACATATAAAAGGAACCATAAATGACAGCAAAATAGTTGATATTTTTATATATAATTTACAATCTAGCAAAGTTGTTTCTTTCCTTATTTAGTCATTTTCTAATGCATTTATAATTGTAGTGTCACGGATGTAATGTGACCAGGGACCTTTGTACATAACTGGGCAAGAGACAATAGTATGACTGTGATTGCCCTGCAGCCTGTACGTAATCGGTTATGTGATCCCGGCGGACGGGGTGCTTGTGGTCACAATACCAACGTCAGCATCCCGATGGTAAAGATCCTGACAGGGGCGAGGGAAGTATTTAAACTCTCCCCTTTACCCCCCTAACCCTCCCTCACCGCAGCCTAACCCTGACCTCCCCTCTTATTTTGAACGTATACCGCCTGTACAGCTGGGTACTAGGCTTCCAGTGGTACAGTATTACAGACAGGGGTTAAAGTGTGTGTGTGTGTGGGGGGGGGGGGAACGAGGTGGAACTGAGTTCCACCACCTGTAATGGTAGGGGGAACTAGTCCCACCATCTCCATTGCCCTGCACAGTAATTCCAACAGAAAAGCCCACCCCATCATCTGCGTTAATCGATGATACAGGCGGCACTAGTGTTGCTGATGAGCTGCAGCCACCAACTCCTTCCTCAGGTCCTGGTGCCTCCATGGTCCTGCTCCATGAGTTTCACCACCTCACCAGGACCACTTGATTGCAGATATTGCATACAATGCATTCGGAAAGTTTTCACATCGCTTCACTTTTTCCACATTTTTTTAGGTTACAACTTTATTCCAAATTGGAATAAATTTATTTTTCCCCCACAAAATTCTACACACGATATCCCATAATGACAATGTGAAAAATGTTTTTTTTTTTTTAGATTTTTGCTATTTTATTAAAAATAAAAAAAATAAAAAATCCCATGTACATAAGTATTCACAGCCTTTGCTCAATACTTTGTTGATGCACCTTTGGCAGCAATTACAGCCTCAAGTCTTTTTGAATATGATGCCACAAGCCTGGAACACCTATCTTTGGGCAGTTTCACCCATTCCTCTTTGCAGCGCCTCTCAAGCTCCATCAGGTTGGATGGGAAGTGTCAGTGCACAGACATTTTCAGGTCTCTCCAGAGATGTTCAATCGGAATCAAGTCTGGGCTCTGGCTGGGCCACTCAAGGACATTCACAGAGTTCTCCTGAAGCCACTCCTTGATGTCTTGGCTGTGTGCTTAGGGGCTAATTCAGAGCTGATCGCTGCTGTGCGTTTTAATAGGGCCTGACATGCGGGGCAGACTAGCCCCGTGCTGGGCATCTCCCCACATGTCAGAGTAACTGATCGTAGATGTGCTAAATTTAGCACATATATGATCAACATTACCCCTTTAGTTGTCCTGCTGAAAGATGAACCATCTCCCCAGTCTGAGGTCAAGAGCGCTCTGGAGCAGGTTTTCATCCAGGATGTCTCTGTACATTGCTGCATTCATCTTTCCCTCTATCCTGACTAGTCTCCCAGTTCCTGCCGCTGAAAAACATCCCCACAGCATGATACTGCCACCACCATGCTTCACTTTAGGGATGGTATTGGCCTGGTGATGAGCTGTGCCTGTTTTCCACCAAACATGACGCCTGGCATTCACGCCAAAGAGTTCAATCTTTGTCTCATCAGACCAGAGAATCTGTTTCTTATGGTCTGAGAATCCTTCAGGTGCATTTTGGCAAACTCCAGGCGGGCTGCCATGTGCTTTTTACTAAGGAGTGGCTTCCGTCTGGCCACTCTACCATACAGTCCTTCTGGAAGGTTTGCCTCTCTCCACAGAGGAATGCTGTAGCTCTGATAGAGTGACAATCGGGATCTTGGTCACCTCCTTGACTAGGGCCCTTCTCCCCCGATCGCTCAGTTTAGATGGCCGGCCAGCTCTAGGAAGGGTACTGGTGGTTCCGAACTTCTTCCATTTACGGATGATGGAGGCCACTGTGCTCATTGTGACTTTCAAAGCAGCAGATATTTTTCTGTACCCTTCCCCAGATTTGTGCCTTGAGACAATCCTGTCTTGGAGGTCTATAGACAATTCCTTTGACTACATGCTTGGTTTGTTCTCAGACATACACTGTCAAGTGTGGGACCTTATATAGGGGTCAATTCAATTTGCCGACAGTTGAATAGTGCTGGGAATTAGCTCCATACATCACCATGTGACACTACTTGTCACTACCTCTGGGGGTGTGCGAGCAGAAATCCGACTAAAGTGCTGGCGCGCGTCCATTCTCGACAGAATCAGCATCGCACCGGACAGTTAAGTCGGAGAATGCCCGTTCTCCCGACAAATCAACCTGTTAAGTACGGGAGAACAGGCATTCGCCGACTTAACATTGAGCAGAATTTAATATCGCCGGGAGCTAATTCCCGGCGCTATTCAACTGTCGGCAAATTGATTTGACCCCCATAGACAGGTGTGTGCCTTCCAAATCATGTCCAATCAACTGAATGTACCACAAATGGACTCCAATTAAGCTGTAGGAATATCTCAAGGATGATCAGTGGAACAGGATGCACCTGAGCTCAATTTTGAGCTTATGGCAAAGGCTGTGAATACTTATGTGCAGTTTTTTATTTTTTTTATAAATTTGCAAAAAATTGCAAAAAAACTTTTTTCACGTTGTCATTATGGGGTAATGTGTATAGAATTTTGAGGGAAAAATGAATTTATTCCATTATGAAATAAGGCTGTAACATAACAAAATGTGGAAAAAGTGAAGCGCTGTGAATACTTTCTGGATGCACTGTATAATAAATATTATATTGTATGTATGAAAACTTGTGCCAAACTCTACAGCACAGATGAGCAATATGATATTTTTCAGAGGCCTCTGAACTAGGCCTGGTCCTACCAGTGGACTGCGGGGAAGCATCAGGTCCCATTACGAGATCAAAGCAGGATAATGGGGGGCCTTCCTACCTCTATGACTGTTTGTTATCACCCAGTTTGTTATATCATTGTCATTTCCAATTGTAAAGCGCAACCATATTTGCTGTGCTATATAAGAAACTGTTGATAAATAATAAAATATGTATCAACAGTTTTTTGCGTTAAAAAATTAGATACATTTTTTATACTGTTCACATTTTTTAAGTATCATCTGTATGTATGTAAGTTTTTCGATTTTATTTAACGGGTTTTTTTTTTGCAAAATCTACTTTTCGCATTTTTATTTAACTTTTCCAACCTCTATTGAAAATTAACGGGAACCTTATGTATCATTGGATTATCGTGAATTGTCTGAAACTTTTCGTATCTTTTTTCGCCAGCTTTTACTGGCGAGTTTAAAAATAGGCCATGATTGTTTTTGTAGTTCCACCTCTACATTTACTTTTTTTACAAAAAGAATAAGCTTAAAATATTTCCATTTATCTAAATTATACTTATATATTATATATTGAACTAGTCTAAAAATTTACTAATATTTTCTATATGTTATTTGCTGTTATTTGCTTGACATTTATATTATATACATATAAAAATTCTCTCATATATATATTATATACAATATATATATATATATACACATACATATGTGTGTGTGTGTGTGTATATATATATATATATATATATATATATAAAACAGCAATGTAGCCGGCACTCCCCTTGCTATCTTGATAATTGCTCCGGTGCCCTCCTTAGGATATAGGATCCATTAACAGCCAGAAGAATAGGCGGCACTCCAGAGACTTTGTTTCCAATACTTCTTTTTATTGAAGACGCATCCAATGGATGCGTCTTCAATAAAAAGAAGTATTGGAAACAAAGTCTCTGGAGTGCCGCCTATTCTTCTGGCTATATATATATATATATATATATATAGATGTCTCGCTTGCTGGAGCCGGGTGGATGTTGCTGTGAGCGGCGGCTGTGACACATCCTCCTGCTATGCTGCTGTAGGACTGCTCCGTCTCCCCGCGGCTCTCACCCATCTCCCCCTCTCAGCGCCCTCATCTGAATCCGACTTTTTTTAAAGTCGGATTGACATGGTCGGAAAGGGGGCCAAAACCTGTCAGATTTGGCCCCGTTTCCAACAGAAGCACGCGGATTGGCAGCTATTCCGCCGATCCACATGCTTTCCGAAAAGTCAAATTCCCCGACTTGTCGGATAATTTTGGGGTATATTGAATGGTTTGGAACCCCTTCTGACCTAAAAAAGTCGAAAACTGCCGTCTTTTCGACAGACGGCAGCTTTTGACTTCAATTTAATATACCCCATAGGCCCCAATGACACATTTACACAGTCCAGGCATCGGGATAGTTTTTGGCTGGCTTGCGAGAAGACATGACCATCCAATCATGGACAAAATGCACCATGATCACACTACGTCATCAGATTCACCAGGAAGAGGACCAGAAAATAATTTTCCCTGCTCAGGACTCACATTGCCCTGCATTCAACAGGGCCCTCTACCAGGGACGACATGCCCTTTCATCACTGTCTGCATGATGAATGTAAACACGACCAACATACCATACCCAACCCTGAGAGGGGATGCCAAGGGGGCTGAACCTTTTTAGCAGTCCAATATCTTGCTCTTAGCACAAGAAGATATGATGCTGAGACCAGTAAGTATTGGCCATGGTTTTGGGAGGAGCAGCCAGCCCCAAGGATGCACATGGTCAGTTGGAAAAGCCAGGTCCGAATCCAGAACTGATAGCGTTTTCAAACACTTTTTATTATCACTGGCACATGCTCCCCAGTCCTGGCAACTGGTGCTAGGCTACTGGCCAGTAATAACATTCCAAATCTCTGCAATACATGACGATAATAGGATTTTAATTACTGAAACGGTAAATCCTTTTCTCGTAGAGGATGCTGGGGTTCATATTAGTACCATGGGGTATAGACGGGTCCACCAGGAGCCATTGGCACTTTAAGAGTTTAATAGTGTGGGCTGGCTCCTCCCTCTATGCCCCTCCTACCAGACTCAGTCTAGAAACTGTGCCCGAGGAGACAACATACTTCGAGAGAAGGAATTACACAGATAGTGGCGAGATTCATACCAGCTCACACAAACATGAAAATCCGGCCAACATGCCGGAACAACTCAGCAACAGCTGAAACAGTAAATAACGCAGAATTTACCTAGGAACCAGGTAACACTGAACCATAACCAATGCAGGAAAACGAAGCGCTGGGCGGGCACCCAGCATCCTCTACAGACTACGAGAAAAGGATTTACCGTTTCAGGTAATTAAAATCCTATTTTCTCTTACATCCTAGAGGATGCTGGGGTCCATATTAGTACCATGGGGATGTACCAAAGCTCCCAGTATGGGAGGGAGAGCGCGGAGGATCCTGCAACACTGCTTGACCAAACTGGAGGTCATCAGAGGCCAAAGTATCGAACTTGTAAAACTTGGCAAACGTGTTCGACCCAGACCAAGTAGCTGCTCGGCAGAATTGTATCGCCGAGACACCCCAGGCAGCAGCCCAGGAAGAGCCCACTTTACGAGTAGAGTGGGCCTTTACAGATTTCGGACACGGCAATCCTGCCGTGGAATAAGCTTGCTGGATAGTGAATCTGATCCAGCGTGAAATCAACTGCTTAGAAGCAGGACATCCAATTTTCTTTGGATCAGAGAGGACAAACAGAGAGTCACTTTTCCTGTGACGAGCCGTCCTCTTAACGTAAATCTTCAAAGTACTCACGACATCCAAGGCCTTTGAAGTAATTGAGGTGTCAGTAGCCACTGGCACCACAATAGGTTGGTTGATGTGGAAAGCCGACACAACCTTAGGTAGGAACTGTGGACGAGTCCTAAGTTCCGCCCTGTCCTCATGGAAGATAAGATAGGGGCTTTTACAAGATAAAGCCCCCAATTCCGACACGCGTCGTGCAGAAGCCAAGGCCAACAAGGTGACCACCTTCCACGTGAGAAACTTGAGATCAGCCTCCTGTAGAGGCTCAAACCAAGCAGATTGTAGGAACTTCAGCACCACATCAAGATCCCATGGAGCCGTACGCGCCATAAAGGGAAGCTGGATGTGCAGAACCCCCTTCAAAAAGGTCTGAACCTCAGGAAGAACAGCCAATTGTTTTTGGAAGAAGATGGACAAAGCAGAGATCTGGACCTTGATGGACCAGTCTCAGTCCCATATCCACCCCTGCTTGCAAGAAAAGGAGAAAACGTCCCAGTTGAAACTCCACCGCCGGGAACTGCTTGGCCTCACACCAAGAGACATATTTCTTCCAAATGCGATGGTAATGCTTAGACGTTACCCCCTTTCTGGCCTGTATCAGGGTAGGAATGACCTCACTTGGGATACCCTTCCAAGCTAAGATCTGGCTTCAACCGCCATGCTGTCAAACGAAGCCGCGGTAAGTCTTGATATGCGAACGGCCCCTGCAGAAGCAGATCCTCCCGAAGAGGTAAAGGCCGTGGATCTTCCAGCAGAAGATCCAGCAGATCCGCGTACCAAGCCCTCCTTGGCCAGTCCGGAGCAATGAGGATTGCCAGAACCTTTGTTCTTCTCACGAGTTGAAGAACCTTTCGTATCAGAGGAAGTGGAGGGAACACATACACTGACTTGAACACCCAAGGTGCTACCAGTGCGTCCACCGCCACTGCCTGTGGGTCTCTTGACCTGGAGCAGTACCTCTGTAGCTTCTTGTTGAGGTGGGAGGCCATCATATCTATGTGAGGAACCACCCACCAACCGGTTACTTCCTCGAACACCTCCGGATGGAGGCCCCACTCCCCTGGATGGAGATCGTGTCTGCTGAGGAAGTCTGCTTCCCAGTTGTCTACGCCCGGAATGAAGATCGCCAACATTGCCACCGTGTGCCTTTCTACCCAGATGAGGATTTTTGACACCTCTGCCATGGCAGCTCTGCTCTTCATTCCGCCTTGTCGGTTTATGTAGGCTACCATGGTCACGTTGTCCGACTGCACCTGAACAGCCCGATCCTGTAGAAGGTGAGCTGCTTGCAGAAGGGCGTTGTAAACGGCCATGAGTTCCAGGATGTTTATTGGGAGAAGTGACTCTTGATCCGACCATCGTCCTTGAAAGGTTTCCCCCAGAGGGAGAGGGAAAGGTTTCCCCAACCTCTTAGACTTGCATCTGTGGTCAGATGGATCCAGTCTTGAATTCCGAACCTTCGCCCTTCCAGAAGGTGTGGAAGTTGCAGCCACCAGAGGAGTGAAATCCTGGCTTTTGGAGACAGGTGTATCCTCTTGTGCATGTGTAGGTGAGAGCCCAACCACTGGTCCAAGAGGTCCAGTTGAAGAGGTCGAGCATGAAAACTGCCGTACTGCAGAGCCTCGTAGGCGGCAACCGTCTTCCCCAGAAGGCGTATGCATTGATAAACTGATACCCAGGTAGACCGTAGGACATCCCGGACCATTGTTTGAATCACCAATGCTTTCTCTGCTGGGAGAAATACCCTCTGCACTTCCGTGTCAAAGATCATTCCCAGGAAAGACAGCCGCCTTGTCAGCTCCAGATGAGTTTTCGGAAGGTTCAGGATCCAACCGTGCTTCCTGAGCAGCTGTGTCGTGAGCGCGATGGACCGCAGCAACCTCTCCCTGGATGACGCCTTGATCAGGAGATCGTCCAGATATGGAATTATGTTCACCCCCTGTTTGCGGAGGAGAACCATCATCTCCGCAATCACCTTGGTGAAGATCCTTGGTGCTGTTGAGAGGCCAAACGGCAGCGCCTGGAACTGATAGTGATCGTCCATCAGCGCAAACCTGAGATAAGCTCGATGCGGTGCCCAAATGGGAACGTGGAGGTAAGCATCCTTCATGTCTAGAGACACCAGGAACTCCCCCTCCGACAGCCCTGAAATGACAGCTCTCAGAGATTCGATCTTGAATTTGAACTCCTTGAGATAAGGGTTCAAAGACTTTAAATTTAGAATATGCCGTACCGAACCATCCGGTTTCGATACCACAAAAAGGTTCGAATAATAACCCTTGTTCCGTTGCTGAAGAGGGACCTGAACAATGACCTCTGACACCACCAATTTCCTGATGGCTTCCAGAAGAATTGTCCTGTCCGCCAGCAGCGCTGGTAAGCCGGACCTGAAAAAACGATGAGGCGGGGGCTCTTGAAACTCCAGTCTGTACCCCCTGGACACTATATCCGGAACCCAGGGGTCCAGACCCGACGACACCCAGACGTGGCTGAACTGCCGGAGTCTCGCCCCCACCTGACCTTCCTCCAGGCCTAGCTGTCCACCGTCTTGCGGAGGACTTAGGGGTATCAGAAGCGGGATTCTGGGTCAGGGAACCTGCGGGAGCGGGTTTCTTTCCTTTGGCACGACCACCTCTGAAGAAGGTGTTCGAAGGCTTATTCTTCCTAGGCTGCGCGGCCCGAAAGGACTGTGACGTGTTAGATGAAAAGGGCTTTTTCGAAGCCGGTGTAGCTGAGGGGAGAAAAGGAGACTTACCTGCGGTAGCCGTGGCAATCCACGCATCCAGCGCCTCCCCAAATAGAGCCTGACCTTTGTACAGAAGGCCCTCCACACATTTCCTGGATTCCGCGTCCGCAGACCAGTTGCGCAGCCAGAGACCTCTCCGAGCCGAGACTGACATGGAGGAGATCCCCGCAGCCATGGAACCCAGATCCTTCATGGAATCCACCAGGAACCCTGCAGTATCCTGAATATTACGCAAAAATAAATCAGCTTCACCTTTGTCCAGCGTAGACGATTCCTCCTGCAGAGTGATCGACCATCTGGCAATAGCTTTAGCAATCCAAGCACAGGCTATAGTAGGCCGCAATATAGCCCCTGAAGCCATGTAAATGGATTTCAGCGTAGCATCCACCTTGCGATCTGCTGGGTCCTTTAATGTGGTAGATCCCGGGACCGGTAAAACTACCTGTTTGGATAGCCTGGATACAGAGGCGTCGACTATCGGTGGGGACTCCCACCTCTTCCTATCTTCCTATGGGAAGGGAAAAGCCACCAAGACTCTCTTGGGAATCTGGAATTTCTTTTCCGGAGTTTCCCATGCCTTTTCAAAGATAGCATTCAATTCCTTGGATGCCGGGAAAGTGAGGGGGGGGCTTCTTATTATCTGTGAAGAATGCCTCCTCCACCTGTTCCGGAGGGGTTCACTATGGCTGGCCGGCGGTCGGGCTCCCGGCGACCAGCATACCGGCGCCAGGAGCCCGACCGCCGGCTGACCGACAGTGTGGCGAGCGCAAATGAGCCCCTTGCGGGCTCGCTGCGCTCGCCACGCTACGGGCACGGTGGCGCGCTACGCGCGCCACACTATTTTATTCTCCCTCTATGGGGGTCGTGGACCCCCACGAGGGAAAATAAGTGTCGGTATGCCGCCGGTCGGGCTCCCGGCGCCGGTATACTGAGCGCCGGGAGCCCGACCGCCGGCATACAGAAGACCACCCGTTCCGGAGCTGTGTCTGAAATGTGTAAAACATCCCTAACAGCCTCAATCGTCAACTGCACCCCCCTGGCAAGCAATGCCGTCCCCCGCAACACATCCCCATCATCGTCTGCAGTGTCAGAGTCGGTGTCCGTGTCATCCTGCATAATTGCAAGCGCACGCTTATTAGAAAGTACCACAGGGGACCCCGAGGAGGCAGGATCAGACCATACCACCATAGAGGACTGGAAGACCTGAGTGGCATGCTCAGTCCTAGCCACCCTATCAGAAATCTGAGAAATAGTCCCCCTCAGAGAGACTAACCATTCTGGCTCTCTAGCTGTGATCTGCGCTAAAACAGTGCAATCCTGATTACATGGAATGGAGTCTTCCTGGTAAGACAAATCCTCTGCAGCATATGAAACAGTGTCCCTAGACATGTTGCACACACACACAAACACACCACAAACACACAGGGTATTTTGAGGACAGAGTTTCCCCCCCAAGAATGGCAGAGAGACACAGAGATTGGTGCCAACCCACACACAGCGCTTTTCAGGTAAAGGGAGTCCCTTCCCAGCGCTGACTGTGTCCCTTAATAGGTGACACAGCCTTTAAGCAGCCCCCCTCCCCCTTCTACAGCCCCCTGGTACCGTACAGACTGCTGGAGAAAGCTCTGGAGGGACCTGGATCCAGTGAACCGTGGCTGCAGGCAGGAAAAATGGCGCTGAACGCTGCTGGGTCCGCTCTGAGGAGAAGCTCCGCCCCCTTCAATGGCGCTGTCTTCCCGCTCACAAGATGATTATACTGGCCGGAGGAATATGCTGACCTGGGTCCGCAGACCCCGACACGCTGAAGAAAACCAGTGCAGGGTCCGGAGCTGGCCCAGGGCACTCCCTCCCAAGCGCCACACCAAGGTACCGCTGAGCCTTCCAGGAGTGCGGGAACAACCGCGCTCCTGACCCATAGCCGCCCTCTTCACACTGTCACCCCGTTTTCAGCTTCTGAGGGGGTGGCGGCCTGCTGCCGGGGCGAGCGTTCCCCTGCGGCGGGGCGCGATCAGACCCCTCTGGAGCCACCGTCCAGTCAGCGGGAGCAGTGGCTCAAGACCCCACGGGGCGGACACTGCTCCCCCCCACAGTCCCACGCTGCAGGGAGGCTGCCGCCAACAGCCTCCCTGTAAAATAAAAAAACCTGAAAGGAAAAACTACTCTTTACCAGAAGAACTCTGTAGACCTTCCCTAGCTGTGACCGGCTCCTCCGGGCACATTTTCTAAACTGAGTCTGGGAGGAGGGGCATAGAGGGAGCCAGCCCACACTATTAAACTCTTAAAGAGCCAATGGCTCCTGGTGGACCCATCTATACCCCATGGTACTAATATGGACCCCAGCATCCTCTAGGATGTAAGAGAAAAGTTAAGTTACTTTTATGGGGAGGATCACAAATCTTCATAAATAGGTGAGCTGAGTATAGTGCAGGCTAGGACGACCTGTGGCTCTTCAGCTGCAGGGAAACTACAGGTTCCAGAAAGAGTATAGGTCCCAGCAAGCCCTCTTGCTGGAATTTGTTCCACAACAACTGTAGACTGGATGCCTAGGCCTGGTAGGGTCTTCAGTTATACTAATCCCACGTGAAAGGCTCTGCAGATAGACCACTCCTTTATGAAAGGCTCTGCAGTTAGAGACCCCTCCTGTGTGCAAGGCTCTGCAGTGAGGCCCTCATTCCGAGTTGATCGCTCGCTAGCTGCTTTTAGCAGCAGTGCAAACGCTAGGCCGCTGCCCTCTGGGAGTGTATCTTAGCATAGCAGAAGTGCGAACGAAAGATTAGCAGAACTGCTTGAAAAAAAGATTGTGCCGTTTCTGAGCAGCTCCAAACCTACTCCTACCTAGCGATCACTTCAGACTGTTTTGTTCCTGGTTTGACGTCACAAACACGCCCTGCGTTCGGCCAGCCACTCCCCCGTTTCCCCAGCCACTCCTGCGTTTTTATCGGTCACACCTGCGTTTTTACACACACTCCCCGAAAACGGCAAGTTACCACCCAGAAACACCCACTTCCTGTCAATCACTCTGCGGCCAGCACTGCGACTTAAAAGTGTCGCTCGACCTTGTGTGAAACTGCATAGTTTTGTGTGAAAGTACATCGCGCGTGAGCACTGCACCCCATATGCAGAAATGCAGCTTTTTCACCTAATCGCCGCGCTGCGACCGAAAGCACCTAGCGATCAACTCGGAATGACCCCCTTAGAGTAGACCGCTCCTGTGTACAAGACTCTGCAGATAGCCTAGGATTCACATAATCTTATGTGAAATGCTCTGCAGATAGACCACTCCTGTATGAAAGGCTTTGCATGCAATTAGACCACTCCTGTGTGAAAGGTTCTGCAGACAGGCTAATCCTGTGTGAAAGTCTCTGCAGATAGACTGCTCCTATGTGAGACACAGACACAGGTACTACTGCCTGCCTGAGACACTCCTAAATCTCTGCCCCTCCTCTCTCACACGTATGTTCCTCTCCTAAATTCCCCTCCTCCTGTACCCAGAAGTCCTGCCCTCCTCCCTACTTATCCTTCCCTGGTATGGAGCTGGCACTGCCCCTTTCCTGTTATTTGCTGTGGTTATCCCGTTTTGGTGAGTTTAATCTAAGTTTATTTCTCTCACCCCTCTTTCCCTTCCTCCAGCCGTCTCTGCCTCCAGCACTTCCTGACTTCCCTTCTCTCCTCGTAATCTGATTCATCTATCTCCCAATGTCTGCACCCATCAGCTTTTCCCTTTCCCAGTGCTTAGAGTGTCAGCTCTTCGGAACAGGAATCCTGCGGTAACTTCCTATAGAACGTTTCGTACTGTGCCGTGTTACTGGGCAGTGACTGCACGCAGGGGCAACAGTCCCGGAGTTTGCATCACTTCATCTGTGTTTGTATATTCAACATAGAATATGCCTGTGTGTGGGAGCCATCATATCTGGCTGTATGCTGTACACGTGATCTGATGCCAGCTCACTGAGGTTTGCATCTGTAGATACAGTATCGTGGCATCTTTAATTATGTATGTGTATTTAAGGCCTCAAACAAATAAAATATATATCTAAACCCATGGAGACCTCCGGGGCAATTATCTCCCATGTTCTTCCTGTCTGATAGGGTATGTAGTCGCTGTTGTCGACCGTTATGATGTTGATATGGTTACAAGGGTGGTCTTCAGTTTGCTGGCGGCCGGGGTCCCGATGACCAGCATACCACTGCCGGAATCCCGACTGCCGGCATACCGACAGCTTTTCTCCCTATGGGGGGTCCATGACCCCCCCTGGAGGGAGAATAGATAGCATGGCGCGCGTAGCGCCACCGTGCTCGCAAGGGGCTCATTTGCGCTCGCCCAGCTGTCGGTATGCCGACGGTCGGGATTCCGGCGCCATTATGGTGACCGCCGGGAGCCCGACCGCCGGCATAACATACTACACCCGGTTAAAATGACATCATCTAACATGTCGACATCTTGAAAATGATTTCTGTTTTTCTCTGACGTCCTAGTGGATGCTGGGACTTCCGTAAGGACCATGGGGAATAGCGGCTCCGCAGGAGACTGGGCACAAAAGTAAAAGCTTTAGACTAGCTGGTGTGCACTGGCTCCTCCCCCTATGACCCTCCTCCAAGCCTCAGTTAGATTTTTGTGCCCGAACGAGAAGGGTGCATGCTAGGTGGCTCTCCTGAGCTGCTTAGAAGTAAAAGTTTAAATAGGTTTTTTATTTTCAGTGAGTCCTGCTGGCAACAGGCTCACTGCATCGTGGGACTAAGGGGAGAAGAAGCGAACTCACCTGCGTGCAGAGTGGATTGGGCTTCGTGGCTACTGGACATTAGCTCCAGAGGGACGATCACAGGTTCAGCCTGGATGGGTCCCGGAGCCGCGCCGCCGGCCCCCTTACAGAGCCAGAAGAGCGAAGAGGTCCGGAGAAATCGGCGGCAGAAGACGTTCCTGTCTTCAGATAAGGTAGCGCACAGCACTGCAGCTGTGCGCCATTGCTCTCAGCACACTTCACACTCCGGTCACTGAGGGTGCAGGGCGCTGGGGGGGAGCGCCCTGAGACGCAATAAAACACTATATAAACCTTATATGGCTAAAGAAATGCATCACATATAGCTCCTGGGCTATATGGATGCATTTAACCCCTGCCAGTTTTCCTGAAAAAAGCGGGAGAAAAGGCCGCCGTGAAGGGGCGGAGCCTTTCTCCTCAGCACACAAGCGCCATTTTCTTTCACAGCTCCGCTGGAAGGACGGCTCCCTGACTCTCCCCTGCAGTCCTGCTACAAGAATCAGGGTAAAACAAGAGAGGGGGGGCACTATTGGCAGCTAATATAAAACAGCAGCTATAAAGGGAGAAACACTTACATAAGGTTATCCCTGTATATATATAGCGCTCTGGTGTGTGCTGGCAAACTCTCCCTCTGTCTCCCCAAAGGGCTCGTGGGGTCCTGTCCTCTTTCAGAGCATTCCCTGTGTGTGTGCTGGGTGTCGGTACGATTGTGTCGACATGTATGAGGAGGAAAATGATGTGGAAGCAGAGCAATTGCCTGTGTTAGTGATGTCACCCCCTAGGGAGTCGACACCTGACTGGATGGTCGTATTTAAAGAATTACGTGACAGTGTCAGCACTTTGCAAAAAACTGTTGACGACATGAGACAGCCGGCAAATCAATTAGTGCCTGTTCAGGCGTCTCAGACACCGTCAGGGGCGCTAAAACGCCCGTTACCTCAGATGGTCGACACAGACCCAGACACGGATACTGAATCCAGTGTCGACGGTGAGGAGACAAACGTAATGTCCAGTAGGGCCACACGTTACATGATCACGGCAATGAAGGAGGCATTGAATATTTCTGACACTACAAGTACCACAAAAAAGGGTATTATGTGGGGTGTGAAAAAACTACCAGTAGTTTTTCCTGAATCAGATGAATTAAATGAGGTGTGTGATAAAGCGTGGTTTTCCCCCGATAAAAAACTGCTGATTTCTAATAAATTATTGGCACTATACCCTTTCCCGCCAGAGGTTAGGGCACATTGGGAAACACCTCCTAGGGTAGATAAGGCGCTCACACGCTTATCAAAACAAGTGGCGTTACCGTCTCCCGATACGGCCGCCCTTAAGGAACCAGCTGATAGAAGGCTGGAAAATATCCTAAAATGTATATACACACATACTGGTGTTATACTGCGACCAGCAATCGCCTCAGCCTGGATGTGCAGCGCTGGAGTGGCTTGGTCGGATTCCCTGACTGAAAATATTGATACCCTGGATAGGGACAGTATATTATTAACTATAGAGCATTTAAAGGATGCATTACTATATATGCGAGATGCACAGAGGGATATTTGCACCCTGGCATCTAGAGTGAGTGCGATGTCCATTTCTGCCAGAAGAGCGTTATGGACGCGACAGTGGTCAGGTGATGCGGATTCCAAACGACATATGGAAGTATTGCCGTATAAAGGGGAGGAGTTATTTGGGGTCGGTCTATCGGACCTGGTGGCCACGGCAACGGCTGGAAAATCCACCTTTTTACCCCAGGTCACCTCTCAGCAGAAAAAGACACCGTCTTTTCAAACTCAGTCCTTTCGTCCCCATAAGGGCAAGCGGGCAAAAGGCCACTCATTTCTGCCCCGGGGCAGAGGAAGGGGAAAAAGACTGCACCAGGCAGCCTCTTCCCAGGAGCAGAAGCCCTCCCCCGCTTCTGCCAAGTCTTCAGCATGACGCTGGGGCTCTACAAGCGGACTCAGGCACGGTGGGGGGCCGTCTCAAGAATTTCAGCGCGCAGTGGGCTCACTCGCAAGTGGACCCCTGGATCCTGCAGGTAGTATCACAGGGGTACAAATTGGAATTCGAGACGTCTCCCCCTCGCCGGTTCCTGAAGTCTGCTCTACCAACGTCTCCCTCCGACAGGGAGGCGGTAGTGGAAGCTATTCACAAGCTGTATTCCCAGCAGGTGATAATCAAGGTACCCCTCCTACAACAGGGAAAGGGGTATTATTCCACGCTGTTTGTGGTACCGAAGCCGGACGGCTCGGTGAGACCAATTTTAAATCTAAAATCCTTGAACACTTACATAAAAAGGTTCAAATTCAAGATGGAGTCACTCAGAGCAGTGATAGCGAACCTGGAAGAAGGGGACTATATGGTATCTCTAGACATCAAAGATGCTTATCTCCATGTCCCAATCTACCCTTCTCACCAAGGGTACCTCAGGTTTGTGGTACAAAACTGTCATTATCAGTTTCAGACGCTGCCGTTTGGATTGTCCACGGCACCACGGGTCTTTACCAAGGTAATGGCCGAAATGATGATTCTTCTTCGAAGAAAAGGTGTCTTAATTATCCCTTACTTGGACGATCTCCTGATAAGGGCAAGGTCCAGGGAACAGTTAGAGGTCGGAGTAGCACTATCTCAGGTAGTGCTACGTCAGCACGGGTGGATCCTAAATATCCCAAAATCACAGCTGATTCCAACAACACGTCTACTGTTCCTGGGGATGATTCTGGACACAGTCCAGAAAAAGGTGTTTCTCCCGGAGGAGAAGGCCAGGGAGTTATCCGAGCTAGTCAGGAAACTCCTAAAACCAGGCCAAGTGTCAGTGCATCAATGCACGAGAGTCCTGGGAAAAATGGTGGCTTCTTACAAAGCGTTCCATTCGGAAGATTCCATGCAAGAACTTTTCAGTGGGATCTGCTGGACAAATGGTCCGGATCGCATCTTCAGATGCATCAGCGGATAACCCTATCTCCAAGGACAAGGGTGTCTCTCCTGTGGTGGTTACAGAGTGCTCATCTTCTAGAGGGCCGCAGATTCGGCATTCAGGATTGGACGCTGGTGACCACCGATGCCAGCCTGAGAGGCAGGGGAGCAGTCACACAGGGAAGAAATTTCCAGGGCTTGTGGTCAAGCATGGAAACGTCTCTTCACATAAATATCCTGGAACTAAGGGCCATTTACAATGCCCTAAGTCAAGCAAGGCCTCTGCTTCAGGGTCAGTCGGTATTGATCCAATCGGACAACATCACGGCAGTCGCCCACGTCAACAGACAGGGCGGCACAAGAAGCAGGAGGGCAATGGCAGAAGCTGCAAGGATTCTTCGCTGGGCGGAAAATCATGTGGTGGCACTGTCAGCAGTGTTCATTCCGGGAGTGGACAACTGGGAAGCAGACTTCCTCAGCAGACACGACCTCCACCCAGGGGAGTGGGGACTTCACCCAGAAGTCTTTCAAGTGATTGTAAACCGTTGGGAAAAACCAAAGGTGGACATGATGGCGTCCCGTCTCAACAAAAAACTGGACAGATATTGCGCCAGGTCAAGGGACCCTCAGGCAATAGCGGTGGACGCTCTGGTAACACCGTGGGTGTACCAGTCGGTGTATGTGTTCCCTCCTCTGCCTCTCATACCAAAAGTACTGAGAATCATAAGAAGGAGAGGAGTAAAGACTATACTCGTGGCTCCGGATTGGCCAAGAAGAACTTGGTACCCGGAACTGCAAGAGATGCTCACAGAGGACCCGTGGCCTCTACCTCTAAGAAAGGACCTGCTCCAGCAGGGACCTTGTCTGTTCCAAGACTTACCGCGGCTGCGTTTGACGGCATGGCGGTTGAACGCCGGATCCTGATGGAAAAAGGCATTCCAGATGAAGTCATCCCTACCCTGATCAAAGCCAGGAAGGATGTAACCGCGAAACATTATCACCGCATTTGGCGAAAATATGTTGCGTGGTGTGAGGCCAAGAAGGCCCCCACAGAGGAATTTCAACTGGGTCGTTTCCTGCATTTCCTGCAAGCAGGACTGTCTATGGGCCTAAAATTAGGATCCATTAAGGTTCAAATTTCGGCCCTGTCGATCTTCTTCCAGAAAGAACTGGCTTCAGTGCCTGAAGTTCAGACGTTTGTCAAGGGGGTACTGCATATACAGCCTCCTTTTGTGCCACCAGTGGCACCTTGGGATCTCAATGTAGTTTTAGGGTTCCTAAAATCACATTGGTTTGAACCACTCACCACTGTGGAATTAAAATATCTCACATGGAAGGTGGTCATGCTGTTAGCTCTGGCGTCAGCCAGGCGTGTCTCAGAATTGGCGGCTTTGTCATATAAAAGCCCTTACCTAATTTTTCATTCAGACAGGGCAGAATTGAGGACTCGTCCTCAATTTCTCCCTAAGGTGGTTTCAGCGTTTCACATGAACCAACCTATTGTGGTGCCTGCGGCTACTAGGGACTTGGAGGACTCCAAGTTGTTGGACGTAGTCAGGGCCCTGAAAATATATGTTTCCAGGACGGCGGGAGTCAGAAAATCTGACTCGCTGTTTATCCTGTATGCACCCAACAAGCTGGGTGCTCCTGCTTCTAAGCAGACGATTGCTCGTTGGATTTGTAGTACAATTCAGCTTGCACATTCTGTGGCAGGACTGCCACAGCCAAAATCTGTTAAAGCCCATTCCACAAGGAAAGTGGGCTCATCTTGGGCGGCTACCCGAGGGGTCTCGGCTTTACAACTTTGCCGAGCAGCTACTTGGTCAGGGGCAAACACGTTTGCAAAATTTTACAAATTCGATACCCTGGCTGAGGAGGACCTGGAGTTCTCTCATTCGGTGCTGCAGAGTCATCCGCACTCTCCCGCCCGTTTGGGAGCTTTGGTATAATCCCCATGGTCCTTACGGAAGTCCCAGCATCCACTAGGACGTCAGAGAAAATAAGAATTTACTTACCGATAATTCTATTTCTCATAGTCCGTAGTGGATGCTGGGCACCCATCCCAAGTGCGGATTGTCTGCAATACTTGTATATAGTTATTGTTACAAAAAAATCGGGTTGTTTATTGTTGTGAGCCATCTTTTCAGAGGCTCCTACGTTTATCATACTGTTATCTGGGTTCAGATCACAGGTTGTACAGTGTGATTGGTGTGGCTGGTATGAGTCTTACCCGGGATTCAAAATCCTTCCTTATTATGTACGCTCGTCCGGGCACAGTATCCTAACTGAGGCTTGGAGGAGGGTCATAGGGGGAGGAGCCAGTGCACACCAGCTAGTCTAAAGCTTTTACTTTTGTGCCCAGTCTCCTGCGGAGCCGCTATTCCCCATGGTCCTTACGGAAGTCCCAGCATCCACTACGGACTATGAGAAATAGAATTATCGGTAAGTAAATTCTTATTTTTTTTTATTAGTTTAGGTTTAGTAGTTATAGGGGGTAGGGATACCTTACAAATACATTATCACTATACCATGTTGACTTTTCATCAATGCCGAAATTCTGATTGTATCTAGTGCATTGTATAAAATGATAGCTAGATGCTTGATGCTATTGGCAACTTCTCCACTTGTCCTCTTTAGAAGATTCGATACATCTTCCTCCTAAAGTTCAAAGATGGCGTGATGAGTGAATTGCAAACTATAAGGTAAATGTATTATAGTGGCACGCATCGTGCCGTTATAAAACTTCCTGATTCACCTCATTATGATGCTGACCGTTCATACATTGCCCAAGCATATCGGCTTGCTATCTTTTAGATAGCAGCGCCGATATGGACAGGGGCGCAGCCATCATACATGGGGGAGTAGCTGTATAGCGCACATAACGTGTGCTGATACTGCTTCTCCCCCATATCACCAGTTCATACGTTTACCCCTATGGCCCTGATTCAGAGTTGTACAGTAATGCACAAGCGTAGGGAAGTGCGGGGAAGCGGCTGCGTAATACCGCAAAAATAAAATGCAAATTCAGCAGGACGCGTCTGTAGGAGATGCAGCATCGGATCACGATGGTCGCGACTCGAGATGATAGCAGCCCTCCGTCAGTCTGCAGGAGCCCAAGCTTACTCAGACTGGCTGTTGGATCCAGTCAGTCGGGTCCAGGAAGTCTGCATCTGACCACGCAGACCCTGGGCACAGTACACTAGGAATGGCCATCATGGTTATTAATCAATGGTCACCATCAATGGTACAGTTGATGTCTAACCTCAATGTTGTTAAACCAGCTGCAAGGGAACAATTGATGGTTTCACCCACTTTACCATTCAATGGGTTGTGGGGCAGTCAAGGCCGGGGGCCGGGATTTCAGGGGGCGGAGCTAGGCTCCATGTACTGGCACCTATGAGTAAAAAAAATAGGTACTTCTGTATCACTAATGGCGGGACTCCATCTGGTCATCCCCCATCAATGGTAAAAGTATTTTAACTTGGTAATTGGTAATTTTAAATCATAGATGGTTGATGACCATCCCGACAGCATGCCGGGTGAAGAGGGCAGTAAGCCCCCATTTTCTGAAACGTACCACCATATCTATCATACTGCAGCTAGAGCGGGCCTGCAAGCGATATCGCAGGACCCATTCTGCACATGCGCAGAACGGGTCATGCGTGGACCCCCAACTATCGGATTTATATGTAAACCATCAGGTCCTATAGGCTGGAGATATAAAAAGCATAATGCAGCCAAAACTGCAGTTTTCTGAGCTTTGGCCACATTACCCATATGTATCAAGTTCCGGAATGCGATGCTTTCCGGAGATTGTACTCGATAGGCAACGGATGACATTGCCTAATAGAAGCCTCTGGGCTTCTTTTTGCATTCTTCCCTGAGCGGGATCCAAATGGATCCCTCCCAGTGCCCCCCGAGACTTGCACATTGGCCGGTGCATGCGCAGAGGGACTCCTGGGTCATAAATCAGGAGGTTCTATCATCGCTTTGGACTGCTGTAATTATTCTATGTGCATACTGGCATCATTGACATCGCTATGCAGAATGATAATTGGGAGATGTGTTGCATCCAAAATGTGATGGATAGTAAATTCCGCCCTATATATGTAATAATGGTACATCCGCTCTACATATGTAAATAAGTCTGCTTTCAGATGGACATCGGAAGCCCAGCATCAAATGATGGCTGAGCTTCCGCCATCTAAACTTTTGATGTGATGGTAACTAACCATTGCATCAAAAGAATTTGATGAAAAAAGTATTCATATGACTTGCCATGCACAAAACAATCCTCTGGCCGTTCCCGATGTTAAACAACTGAATTCAGCAGTATTTTAATATCGGATGGCCATGGCATCCACGTCATTCGATGGTGGCTGCCATTGGAAAGCTGCCATCGAATGGTGAAACCACCAACATTGGCAGAAAAACATTGATGGTTGCTAACCATCGAAAACTGATATCCATCCCTACCAGGGATAGGGCTATTTCACACTAGCTGGTTTTCACATGGCCGGCAAAAAGCTGGATGGCTTTTTGTTGTTCAGTCATTTTAGTTATTTATGAAAACACATTGCTCTTCTCAGAGGGCACGGACGTGACCCGGTTGCTGCGTTGCAGCTGGAAATATCCACTGAATAAGATGGCTGATGAGCCATGGTGGTGCCTTCCCTGAAGGCGGTGCAGTATGTGTGTCAATAGGCTCTTTTGCACATTTCTTTTTTATTTTTTTCTGTCACCGTGTTCAGCAGGGGAGAGTCCGGGGAGCCAGCTTCTCTGCAGTGTGCTGTGGAGAAAATGGCGCTGGTTAGTGCTGGAAGACCAAGCTCCGCCCCCTCAGTGGCTGGCTTCGGTCCCGCTCTATTTTTCCATACTGGCGGGGGATTTTACCATATAGTGCCTCCGCAGCCCCTATATTATCATTAGCCAGTCCCAAGAGGTTTAAAATTGCTGCCCAGGGCGCCCCCCCTGCGCCCTGCACCCTTAAGTGTCCACTGTGTGTGTTGTGTGTGGGAGCAATGGCGCGCAGCATTACCTCAGAGAAGATCCAAAGTCTTCAGCCGCCTTTGACGTCTTCTTTCTTCTTATACTCACCCGGCTTCTATCTTCCGGCTCTGTGAGGAGGACGGCGGCGCGGCTCCGGGACGAACGGCGAGGGTGAGACCTGCGTTCCGACCCTCTGGGGGTCCAGTAGCCTAAGAAGCAGAGCCTATCACTTAAGTAGGTCAGCTTCTCTCCCCTCAGTCCCACGATGCAGGGAGCCTGTTGCCAGCAGGGCTCCCTGAAAATAAAAAACCTAACAAAATTCTTTTTTTCAGAGAAACTCAGGAGAGCTCCCCTGTAGTGCCTCTAGTCTCCTCTGGGCACAGTTTCTCTAACTGAGGTCTGGAGGAGGGGCATAGAGGGAGGAGCCAGTGCACACCCATTCTAAAGTTCTTTATAGTGCCCATGTCTCCTGCGGAGCCCGTCTATACCCCATGGTCCTTACGGAGTCCCCAGCATCCTCTACGGACTAGGAGAAAAAGATTTACCGGTAGGTTTAAAATCTTATTATTTTTTTTTTTGCTGCTACACACAGCATTAAACACGGCTCAAAGCCGTTGTGTGTGGAAAGGCAGTGACGGGCAGTAAAAAACAGGCCGGGTTTTGCTGGCTTTTTGCTGTCCGGTGAAAACCGGCTAGTGTGAAATAGCCCATAGTGTGCCCTGGTAATGATGCCAGCTTTGTGGATCAGGGCTGCCAGGCTACAGAGATGTATACAACACTGCATATGGCATATATACGTATTTAGGATCCTGTTAAGGTTGGATTGCAAAATTTGAGAAAACGCAATCCGCACAATTATTGAACAACTGCAATGCGTTTTTTGGGTGGGTCTCTGATGTCAGCGATGACCACTTCCGGCCTCTTGCGTATGCCGAATTGTGGACGTCCTTGCCTGGCGCAGATGGAAAAACTCTTCAGTATTCCGGTATTTGCATATTGTTATCACATTGTGCCTTGCGATGCATTTGCAATTTCTGCAATGGGCATTTTGCTCTATTTCTGGGCAGTAACTATTTGATTGCAGCAACTGCTTTTAGCAAGATTAGCGTTCCAACCTGAATAGGGTCCTTAGGGGGGGGATATATCAAACCTAAAGAGTGAATAAGTGGACTGGTGGAGAAGTTGCCTACAGCAACCAATCAGCTTATAGCTAGCATTTCACAATTACAGGCAACTTGCGTTCAGCCCTGTATCAGCTCCTCAGCGTATTTCCATGTACTGCAGTCATGTCACTAGATGCCAGTGGCTTATGGGGGAGATGTATCATAGTGTGGAGAGAGATAAAGTACCAACCTCCTAACTGCCATTTTACAGGCTGTTAAAAATGACAGGAGTTGATTGGTAATTTATCTCTCTCCACATTATTGGCCAGATATCCTTGAAAAGTGATACAGTGGAGAGTGATAAAGTACCAGCCAATCAGCCTGTAACGTGGCAGGTAGGAGCTGATTAGCTGGTACTTTATCACTCTCCACTTTATTACTTTTCAAGGATATCTGGCCCATAACCTGGAGAGAGATAAAGTACCAACCAATCAACTCCTGTCATTTTTCATGTCACTAGATGCCAGTGGCTTATGGGGGAGATGTAGCATGGTGTGGAGAGAGATAAAGTACCAACCACCTAAGTGCCATTTTACAGGCTGTGAAAAATGACAGGAGTTGATTGGTTGGTACTTTATCTCTCTACACATTATGAGCCATATATCCTTGAAAAGTAATAAAGTGGAGAGTGTTAAAGTACCAGCTAATCAGCTCCTACCTGCCACGTTACAGGCTGATTGGCTGGTACTTTATCACTCTCCGCTGTATCACTTTTCAAGGATTAGTACATCTGACCCTTATTCTCTCCAAGCTTTGCTAAATCTCCCTTATAGGTTTCACTCAGTAATATTAGGTCAGGTGCACATCAGGCAATCGGGCCTATGGGGGTAATTCCAAGTTGATCGCAGCAGGAAATTTTTTAGCAGTTGGGCAAAACCATGTGCACTGCAGGGGAGGCAGATATAACATGTGCAGAGAAAGTTAGATTTGGGTGGGTTATTTTGTTTCTGTGCAGGGTAAATACTGGCTGCTTTATTTTTACACTGCAATTTAGATTGCAGATTGAACTCACCACACCCAAATCTAACTCTCTCTGCACATGTTATATCTGCCTCCCCTGCAGTGCACATGGTTTTGCCCAACTGCTAAAAAATTTCGTGCTGCGATCAACTCAGAATTACCCCCTTTGGTCGTGCCAAAATCCCTTTCTCTGACGTCCTAGTGGATGCTGGGAACTCCGTAAGGACCATGGGGAATAGACGGGCTCCGCAGGAGACTGGGCACTCTAAAAGAAAGATTAGGTACTATCTGGTGTGCACTGGCTCCTCCCTCTATGCCCCTCCTCCAGACCTCAGTTAGAATATGTGCCCGGCCAGAGCTGGGTGCTCCTAGTGGGCTCTCCTGAGCTTGCTAGAAAGAAAGTATTTGTTAGGTTTTTTATTTTCAGTGAGATCTGCTGGCAACAGACTCACTGCTACGTGGGACTGAGGGGAGAGAAGCAAACTACCTGCGTGCAGCTAGCTTGTGCTTCTTAGGCTACTGGACACCATTAGCTCCAGAGGGTTCGAACACAGGGCCTGACCTCGATCGTCCGTTCCCGGAGCCGCGCCGCCGTCCCCCTTGCAGAGCCAGAAGACAGAAAAAGGAGATGAAATCGGCGGCAGAAGACTCCGGTCTTTATTAAGGTAGCGCACAGCACTGCAGCTGTGCGCCATTGCTCCCACAGCACACTACACACTCCGGTCACTGTAGGGTGCAGGGCGCTGGGGGGGGGCGCTCTGGGCAGCAATTATATTACCTTTGGCTAAATATACACATAATACAGTCAGCTAACTGTATATGTGTAAAAACCCCCGCCATTAAGTTAAAGAAAACGCGGGACAGAAGCCCGCCGCTGAGGGGGCGGGACCTTCTTCCTCAGCACACCAGCGCCATTTTCCCTTCACAGCTCCGCTGGAAGCACGCTCCCCAGGCTCTCCCCTGCAGTATCCAGGTACAAGACGGGATAAAAAGAGAGGGGGGGGCACATAAATTTAGGCGCAAATCGATAAAATCAAGCAGCTATTGGGAAAATCACTTATTAGCAGTGTAAATCCCTGTGTTATATAGCGCTGTGGTGTGTGCTGGCATACTCTCTCTCTGTCTCCCCAAAGGACTTTGTGGGGTCCTGTCCTCAGTCTGAGCATTCCCTGTGTGTGTGCGGTGTGTCGGTACGGCTGTGTCGACATGTTTGATGAGGAGGGTTACGTGGAGGCGGAGCAGGGGCAGATACAGGTGGTGTCGCCCCCGACGGGGCCGACACCTGATTGGATGGATATGTGGAAGGTCTTAACCGACAGTGTCAACTCCTTACATAAAAGGTTTGATGACGCAGCAGCCTTGGGACAGCCGGGGTCTCAGCCCGCGCCTGCCCAGGCGACTCAGAAGCCGTCAGGGGCTCATAAACGCCCGCTAGCTCTGATGGTAGACACAGATGTCGACACGGAGTCTGACTCCAGTGTGGATGAGGATGAGACAAATGTACAGTCTACAAAAGCCATCCGATGCATGATTACTGCAATGAAAGATGTATTGCACATTTCTGATATTAACCCGGTTACCACCAAAAGGGGTACAGGTTGAGTATCCCTTATCCAAAATGCTTGGGACCAGAGATATTTTGGATATCGGATTTTTCCGTATTTTGGAATAATTGCATACCATAATGAGATATCATGGTGATAGGACCTAAATCTAAGCACTGAATTCATTTATGTTACATATACACCTTATACACACAGCCTGAAGGTAATTTTAGCTAATATTTTTTATAACTTTGTGCATTAAACAAAGTGTGTCTACATTCACACAATTCATTTATGTTTCATATACACCTCATACACACAGCCTGAAGGTCATTTAATACAATATTTGTAACAACTTTGTGTATTAAACAAAGTTTGTGTACATTGAGCCATCAAAACCAAAGGTTTCACTATCTCACTCTCACTCAAAAAAGTCCGTATTTCGGAATATTCCGTATTTCGGAATATTTGGATATGGGATACTCAACCTGTATTATGTTTGGGGAGAAAAAGCAGCCAGTGACTTTTCCCCCATCTGATGAATTAAATGATTTGTGTGAAGAAGCGTGGAGTTCCCCTGATAAGAAACTAGTGATTTCTACGAGGTTACTGATGGCGTACCCTTTCCCGCCAACGGATAGGTTACGTTGGGAAACATCCCCTAGGGTGGACAAGGCGCTAACACGCTTATCTAAAAGGGTGGCACTGCCGTCTCAGGATACGGACGCCCTAAAGGATCCTGCGGATAGAAAGCAGGAAGCTATCCTGAAGTCTGTGTATACACACTCTGGTACTCTACTGAGACCTGCTATTGCTTCAGCCTGGATGTGTAGTGCGGCAGCAGCATGGACTGATACCCTGTCAGACAACATTGATTCCCTCGACAGGGATACCATTTTGCTAACCATCGAACATATAAAAGACGTTGTCTTATATATGCGGGATGCACAGAGGGACATTTGCTTGCTGGCATCTAGAATTAATGCAATGTCCATTTCTGCCAGGAGAGTATTATGGACTCGGCAGTGGACAGGTGATGCAGATTCTAAAAAACACATGGAGGTTTTGCCTTATAAGGGTGAGGAACTATTTGGGGACGGTCTCTCGGACCTCGTATCCACAGCAACTGCTGGGAAGTCGACTTTTTTGCCTCAGGTTCCCTCACAGCCTAAGAAAGCACCGTATTATCAAATGCAGTCCTTTCGGCCTCAGAAAGGCAAGCGGGTCAGAGGAGCATCCTTTCTGGCCAGAGGCAAGGGTAGAGGAAGGAAGCTGCACCAGGCAGCCAGTTCCCAGGAACAAAAATCCTCCCCTGCTTCCACTAAGTCCACCGCATGACGTTGGGGCTCCACAGGCGGAGCCAGGTGCGGTGGGGGCGCGTCTCCGAAACTTCAGCAACCAGTGGGTTCGCTCACAAGTGGATCTATGGGTTGTACAAATTGTATCTCAGGGATACAAGCTGGAGTTCGAGGCGACTCTCCCTCGCCGTTACCTCAAATCAGCCTTGCCAGCTGCTCCCAGGGAAAGGGAGGTAGTACTGGCGGCAATTCACAAGCTGTACCTCCAGCAGGTGAAAATAAAGGTACCCCTCCTTCAACAGGGCAGGGGTTACTATTCCACAATGTTTGTGGTACCGAAACCGGACGGTTCGGTGAGACCCATCCTGGATTTAAAATCATTGAACACTTATATAAAGAAGTTCAAGTTCAAAATGGAATCGCTCAGGGCGGTTATTGCAAGCCTGGAAGAGGGGGATTTTATGGTGTCGCTGGACATCAAGGATGCTTACTTGCATGTCCCCATTTTCCCACCTCACCAGGAGTACCTCAGGTTTGTGGTACAGAACTGTCATTACCAGTTTGGTCTCTCCACGGCTCCGAGAATATTTACCAAGGTAATGGCCGAAATTATAATACTCCTTCGGAGAAAGGGAGTTATAATTATCCCGTACTTGGACGATCTCCTCATAAAGGCGAGGTCCAAAGAGCAGTTGTTGGTCAGCGTAGCACTGAGGAAGTGCTCTCAGGAAGTGTTGCAACAGCACGGCTGGATTCTGAATATCCCAAAGTCGCAGCTGATCCCTACGACGCATCTGCTTTTCCTGGGAATGATTCTGGACACAGAACAGAAGAAGGTGTTTCTCCCGGAGGAGAAGGCCCAGGAATTGTCATCTCTGGTCAGGGACCTCCTGAAACCAAAACAGGTGTCGGTGCATCACTGCACGCGAGTCCTGGGAAAGATGGTGGCTTCTTACGAAGCAATTCCCTTCGGCAGGTTCCATGCAAGGATCTTTCAGTGGGATCTGTTGGACAAATGGTCCGGATCGCATCTTCAGATGCATCGGTTGATCACCCTGTCCCCAAGGGCCAGGGTGTCTCTGCTGTGGTGGCTGCAGAGTGCTCATCTTCTCGAGGGACGCAGGTTCGGCATACAGGACTGGATCCTGGTGACCACGGATGCAAGCCTCCGAGGATGGGGGGCAGTCACTCAGGGAAGAAACTTCAAGGGACAGTGGTCAAGTCTGGAGACTTCTCTACACATAAATATATTGGAACTAAGGGCCATCTACAACGCCCTGAGTCAAGCAGAGCCCCTGCTTCAAAACCAATCTGTACTGATTCAGTCAGACAACATCACGGCGGTCGCCCATGTAAACCGCCAGGGCGGCACAAGAAGCAGGATGGCAATGGCAGAAGCCACAAGGATTCTTCGATGGGCGGAGAATCACGTGCTAGCACTGTCAGCAGTGTTCATTCCGGGAGTGGACAACTGGGAAGCAGACTTCCTCAGCAGGCACGACCTCCACCCGGGAGAGTGGGGACTTCATCAAGAAGTCTTCACACAGATTGTAAATCGTTGGGAACTGCCACAGGTGGACATGATGGCGTCCCGTTTCAACAAAAAGCTAAAAAAATATTGCGCCAGGTCACGGGACCCTCAGGCGATAGCTGTGGACGCACTAGTGACACCGTCGGTGTACCAGTCGGTTTATGTGTTCCCTCCTCTTCCTCTCATACCCAAGGTACTGAGGATAGTAAGAAAGAGAGGAGTAAGAACTATACTCATCGTTCCGGATTGGCCAAGAAGAACTTGGTACCCAGAACTACAAGAAATGATCTCAGAGGACCCATGGCCTCTGCCTCTCAGACAGGACCTGTTGCAGCAGGGGCCCTGTCTGTTCCAAGACTTACCGCGGCTGCGTTTGACGGCATGGCGGTTGAACGCAGGATCCTAGCGGAAAAGGGCAATCCGGATGAAGTTATTCCTACGCTGATAAAGGCTAGGAAAGACGTGACCGCAAAACATTATCACCGTATATGGCGAAAATATGTTGCTAGGTGTGAGGCCAGGAAGGCCCCTACAGAGGAATTCCAGCTGGGTCGATACCTGCACTTCCTACAGTCAGGAGTGACTATGGGCCTAAAATTAGGATCTATAAAGGTCCAGATTTCAGTATTTTCTTTCAAAAAGAACTGGCTTCACTGCCTGAAGTTCAGACGTTTGTTAAGGGAGTGCTGCATGTTCAGCCCCCTTTTGTGCCTCCAGTGGCACCTTGGGATCTTAACGTTGTGTTGGATTTCCTGAAATCACACTGGTTTGAGCCACTTAAGACCGTGGAGCTAAAGTATCTCACGTGGAAGGTGGTCATGCTGTTGGCCTTGGCTTCAGCTAGGCGTGTGTCAGAATTGGCGGCTTTGTCATGTAAAAGCCCGTATCTGATCTTCCATATGGACAGGGCAGATTTGAGGACTCGTCCCCAATTTCTCCCAAAGGTGGTATCAGCGTTTCATTTGAACCAACCTATTGTGGTGCCTGCGGCTACTCGGGACTTGGAGGCTTCCAAGTTGCTGGACGTAGTCAGGGCTTTGAAAATCTATGTAGCCAGGGCGGCTGGAGTCAGGAAAACTGACTCGCTGTTTATCCTGCATGCACCCAACAAACTGGGTGCTCCTGCTTCAAAGCAAACTATTGCGCGCTGGATCTGTAACACGATTCAGCAAGCTCATTCTGCGGCAGGGTTACCGCATCCTAAATCAGTAAAAGCCTTCCACAAGGAAGGTGGGCTCTTCTTGGGCGGCTGCCCGAGGGGTCTCGGCTTTACAGCTTTGCCGAGCTGCTACTTGGTCGGGTTCAAACACATTTGCTAAGTTCTACAAGTTTGATACCCTGGCTGAGGAGGACCTTGCCTTTGCTCATTCGGTGCTGCAGAGTCATCCGCACTCTCCCGCCCGTTTGGGAGCTTTGGTATAATCCCCATGGTCCTTACGGAGTTCCCAGCATCCACTAGGACGTTAGAGAAAATAAGAATTTACTCACCGGTAATTCTATTTCTCGTAGTCCGTAGTGGATGCTGGGCGCCCGTCCCAAGTGCGGACTCTCTGCAATACATGTATATAGTTATTGCTTAACTCAAGGGTTATTGTTATGAGCCATCTGTTACTGAGGCTCCGTTGTTGTTCATACTGTTAACTGGGTATGGTTATCACAAGTTGCGTTGTACAGTGTGATTGGTGTGGCTGGTATGAGTCTTACCCTGGATTCCAAATCCTTTCCTTGTTGTGTCAGCTCTTCCGGGCACAGTTTCCTTAACTGAGGTCTGGAGGAGGGGCATAGAGGGAGGAGCCAGTGCACACCAGATAGTACCTAATCTTTCTTTTAGAGTGCCCAGTCTCCTGCGGAGCCCGTCTATTCCCCATGGTCCTTACGGAGTTCCCAGCATCCACTACGGACTACGAGAAATAGAATTACCGGTGAGTAAATTCTTATTTTTACCTGCACCATGCCAGATTGACCATACACAATACCCCGTGTAATGAACAACGGGACGCCATCTTGTTCTGTCCTTCATGACACTGCACCAGGTCGCACACGGCCAACCAGAAGATGTAATACGCGACCCACGGGCGCACTCAATTGTGGGTACACATTAGACCAGTGGTTCTCAAACTCGGTCCTCAGGACCCCAAACAGTTTGTGTTTTCCAGATCAACTGGCAGGTGCACAGGTGGGCTCATTACTCACTGACACATTGTAAAAAATCCACAGCTGAAGCTAAATTTCTCTTACGTCCTAGAGGATGCTGGGGACTCCGTAAGGACCATGGGGTATAGACAGGCTCCGCAGGAGACATGGGCACTCTAAAGACTTTAGATGGGTGTGCACTGGCTCCTCCCTCTATGCCCCTCCTCCAGACCTCAGTTAGATCCTGTGCCCAGAGGAGACTGGGTGCACTGCAGGGGAGCTCTACTGAGTTTCTCTGAAAAAAGACTTTTTGTTAGGTTTTTTATTTTCAGGGAGCACTGCTGGCAACAGGCTCGCTGCATCGTGGGACTGAGGGGAGAGAAGCAGACCTACTTAAATGATAGGCTCTGCATCTTAGGCTACTGGACACCATTAGCTCCAGGGGGTCGGAACGCAGATCTCACCCTCGCCGTTCGTCCCGGAGCCGCGCCGCCGTCCTTCTCACAGAGCTGGAAGATAGAAGCCGGGTGAGTATAAGAAGATAGAAGACCTCAAAGGCGGCAGAAGACTTCTGATCTAACGCGCAGCGGTAACGCTGGGCGCCATTGCTAACAACACACACACACACTGGCGGCACTGTATGGGTGCAGGGCGCAGGGGGGGCGCCCTGGGCAGCAATTATTATCTCTCTGGGGACACTGGCATAGATATCCGGTGGCGCTGGGTGTGTGCTGGCATACTCTCTCTCTGAGTGTGTGGGGGTGTCGGTACGTGTGTGTCGGCATGTCTGAAGCGGAAGGCTCATCTAAGGAGGAGGTGGAGCAGATGATTGTGGTGTCTCCGTCGGCAATGCCGACACCTGACTGGTTGGATATGTGGAATGTTTTAAATGCAAATGTGAATTTATTGCACAAAAGGTTGGACAAAGCTGAGTCCAGGGAATGTACAGGGAGTTTAGCCCTGCCTTTCACTATGTCACAGGGACCTCCTGGGTCTCAAAAGCGCCCACTATCCCAAATAGTAGATTGGCTGGATATGTGGAATGTTTTAAATGCAAATGTGTCTTTATTACATAAGAGAATGGATAAAGCAGAGTCCAGAGAAAAGACAGGGAGTCAATCCATGGCTTTGGCTGTATCACAGGGCCCTACAGGGTCTCAGAAACGTCCCCTGTCCCAAGTAGCAGACACTGATACCGACACGGATTCCGACTCCAGTGTCGACTACGATGATGCGAGGTTACACCCAAGGGTGGCCAAAAGTATTCATTATATGATTATTGCAATAAAAGATGTTTTGCATATCACAGATGACCCCTCACATGCATACCCTGACACGAGGGTATGCATGTTTAAGGAAAAGAAACCTGAGGTAACCTTTCCCCCATCTCATGAGCTGAACGCGTTATTTGAAAAGGCTTGGGAAACTCCAGACAAGAAACTGCAGCTTCCCAAGAGAATTCTTATCTCGTATCCCTTCCCTTCACAGGACAGGTTACGGTGGGAATCCTCGCCCAGGGTGGACAAGCGCGTTAAAAAGGTGGCGTTACCGTCTCCAGACACGGCAGCCCTCAAGGATCCTGCTCATCGCAGACCGGAAACTACCTTAAAATCAATTTATGCACATATGGGTGCCTTGCTCAGACCGCTTGGGTTTGTAGCGCTGTAGCAGCATGGGCAGATAACTTGTCATCTGACATTGATACCCTAGATAGGGATAGCATTTTATTGACCTTCGGTCACATTAAAGACGCAGTCTTATATATGAGAGACGCTTCGAGAGACGTTGAGCTGTTAGGTTCGAGAGCCAACGCCATGGAGATTTCTGCTAGGCGAGCCCTGTGGACCCGCCAATGGACGGGTGATGCCGACTCAAAGAGACATATGGAAGTTTTGCCTTACAAGGGTGAGGTTATATTTGGGGAAGGTCTCGCGGACCTGGTTTCCACAGCTACCGCGGGTAAATCTACTTTTTTACCTTATGTTCCCCCACAGCAAAAGAAAACACCACAATATCAGATGCAGTCCTTTCGGTCGCATAAGTCTAGAAGAGGTCGGGGCTCTTCCTTCCTCGCCAGAGGTAAGGGTAGTGGGAAAAGAATGCCTGCTACGGCTAGTTCCCAGGAGCAGAAGTCCTCCCCGGCTTCTACTAAATCCACCGCATGACACTGGGGCTGCTCTGAGGGAGTCTGCGCCGGTGGGGGCACGTCTTCAACTCGTCAGCCACGTCTGGGTTCAGTCGGACGTGGATCCTTGGGCGATGGAAATTGTATCCCAAGGCTACAAACTGGAATTCGAAGACGTGCCTCCTCACCGGTTTTTCAAATCGGCTTTACCAGCTTCTCCCCCAGAGAGGGAGATAGTTTTTTTTAGCTGCAATTCAAAAACTGTGTCAACAACAAGTGATTGTCGAGGTTTCCCTAGGGCAACAGGGGAAGGGGTACTATTCAACCCTGTTTGTGGTCCCGAAACCGGATGGCTCGGTCAGACCCATTCTAAATCTAAAATCCCTAAACCTGTACTTGAAAAAGTATAAATTCAAGATGGAATCGCTCCGGGCAGTTCTCTCCAGCCTGGAAGGGAGGGATTTTATGGTGTCACTAGACATAAAGGATGCATACCTTCATATCCCCATATATCCCCCTCATCAGGCATACCTGAGATTCGCTGTACAGGACTGTCATTACCAGTTTCAGACGTTGCCGTTTGGGCTTTCCATGGGCCCGAGGATTTTCACCAAAGTAATGGCGGAAATGATGGTGCTCCTGCGCAGGCAGGGAGTCACAATTATCCCGTACTTGGACGATCTCCTGATAAAAGCGAGATCGAGAGATCAATTGCAGAAAAGCGTGTCGCTCTCCCTGAGAGTGCTGCAGCAGCATGGCTGGATTCTAAATCTACCAAAGTCACAGTTGATTCCAACGACTCGGCTATCCTTCTTAGGCATGATTCTGGACACGGAACAAAAGAGGGTTTTTCTCCCGATGGAAAAAGCCCAGGAACTCCAGAACATGGTCAGAGACCTGTTAAAACCGAAAAAAGTGTCAGTCCATCAATGCACTCGAGTACTGGGAAAAATGGTGGCGACCTACGAGGCCATCCCCTTCGGCAGGTTCCATGCGAGGACGATTCAGTGGGACCTTCTGGACAAGTGGTCGGGGTCCCATCTACAAATACATCAGAAAATAAGCCTGTCCCCCAAGGCCAGGGTGTCTCTCTTGTGGTGGCTGCAAAGTGCTCACCTTCTCGAAGGTCGCAGGTTCGGCATTCAAGACTGGGTTCTGGTGACCACGGACGCGAGCCTCCGAGGATGGGGAGCAGTCACACAAGGAAGAAATTTTCAGGGACTATGGTCAAGCCAGGAGGCTTGTCTACACATCAACGTACTGGAATTGAGGGCCATATACAACGGCCTACGACAAGCGGAGAATCTTCTTCGCGACCTACCGGTTCTGATTCAATCAGACAACATCACAGATGTGGCTCATGTAAACCGCCAAGGCGGGACAAGGTGCAGAGTAGCAATGGCGGAAGCCACCAGGATTCTTCGCTGGGCGGAAAATCACGCAAGCGCTCTGTCAGCAGTCTTCATTCCGGGAGTGGACAACTGGGAAGCAGACTTCCTCAGCAGACACGATCTCCATCCAGGAGAGTGGGGACTTCATCAAGAAGTTTTTGCAGAGATAACAAGTCAGTGGGGACTTCCACAAATAGACATGATGGCGTCACACCTCAACAAGAAGCTTCGGAGGTATTGTGCCAGGTCAAGGGACCCTCAGGCAGTAGCTGTGGACGCCCTGGTGACACCATGGGTGTTTCAGTCGGTCTATGTGTTCCCTCCTCTTCCGCTCATCTCAAAAATACTGAGAATCATAAGACGAAAAAGAGTACAGACAATACTCATTGTTCCGGATTGGCCTCGAAGGGCCTGGTATTCAGATCTTTAGGAAATGCTCACAGAAGAACCGTGGCCTCTTCCTCTCAGGGAAGTCCTATTGCAGCAGGGGCCCTGCGTGTTCCAAGACTTACGGCGGTTACGTTTGACGGCATGGCGGTTGAACACCAAATCCTAGCGGGGAAAGGTATTCCGGAGGAAGTCATCCCTACTCTGATAAAGGCTAGGAAGGAGGTGACGGCGAAACATTATCACCGCATCTGGAGGAAGTATGTATTTTGGTGTGAAGCCAAGAATGCTCCTACTGAAGATTTCTATCTGGGCCGTTTTCCCCACTTTCTACAGACAGAAGTGGATATGGGCCTAAAGTTAGGCTCCATTAAGGTACAGATTTCGGCCCTATCAATTTTCTTTCAGAAGGAATTGGCTTCTCTCCCAGAAGTCCAGACTTCTGTAAAGGGAGTGCTGCACATCCAGCCTCCTTTTGTGCCCCCAGTGGCACCATGGGACCTTAACGTGGTGTTACAGTTCCTAAAATCTCACTGGTTTGAACCTCTTCAAACGGTGGATTTAAAATTTCTCACTTGGAAGGTGGTCATGTTGTTGGCCTTGGCATCTGCACGGCTGGTGTCCGAATTGGCGGCTTTGTCTCACAAGAGCCCCTATCTGATTTTCCATGTGGATAGAGCAGAATTAAGGACTCGTCCTCAATTTTTGCCTAAGGTGGTTTCATCTTTTCATATGAACCATCCTATCGTGGTGCCTGTGGCAACGGGTGACTTGGAGGATTCCAAGTCCCTTGATGTAGTCAGGGCCTTAAAAATGTATGTAGCCAGCAAGCTTGACGCTCCTGCTTCTAAACAGACTATTGCTCGCTGGATCTGTAACACGATTCAGCAGGCTCTCACTCTACGGCTGGATTGCCATTACCAAATTCGGTGAAGGCCCATTCCACTAGGAAGATGGGCTCTTCTTGGGCGGCTGCCCGAGGCGTCTCGGCATTACAGCTTTGCCGAGCGGCGACTTGGTCGGGTTCAAACACTTTTGCTAAATTCTACAAGTTTGATACCTTGGCTGAGGAGGACCTCATATTTGCTCAATCGGTGCTGCAGAGTCATCCGCACTCTCCCGCACGGTCTGGAGCTTTGGTATAATCCCCATGGTCCTTACGGAGTCCCCAGCATCCTCTAGGACGTAAGAGAAAATAAGATTTTAAACCTACCGGTAAATCTTTTTCTCCTAGTCCGTAGAGGATGCTGGGCGCCCGTCCCAGTGTGGACTAAATTCTGCAAGATTTGTATATAGTTATTGCTTACATAAGGGTTATGTTACAGTTTTAATCAGTCTCGGGCTGATGCTGTTTTGTTTCATACTGTTAACTGGTTCGTATGTTCCAAGTTGTACAGTGTGGATGGTGTGGGCTGGTATGTATCTTGCCCTTAGATTAACAAAAATCCTTTCCTAGTACTGTCCGTCTCCTGTGGGCACAGTTCTCTAACTGAGGTCTGGAGGAGGGGCATAGAGGGAGGAGCCAGTGCACACCCATCTAAAGTCTTTAGAGTTCCCACGTCTCCTGCGGAGCCTGTCTATACCCCATGGTCCTTACGGAGTCCCCAGCATCCTCTACGGACTAGGAGAAAAAGATTTACCGGTAGGTTTAAAATCTTATTATTTCACTTTTGATGCTGTGAGACCTGGAAAACATGCACTGTTTGAGGTCCTGAGGACCAAGTTTGAGAACCTGTGCATTAGACGATAAGCACGATTTGTCGTTCCGATAAGGCAAAACATGCAGATAGCGTCTTAAGTATGTACCCGTCCTTATCCTGGGTACACACTAGTTTGATGATCCGTTGAACTATATGACGATCGGTAAGTGCATACGCATTTACGGATCGTCGGCCGATGTGTTTACATGCCCCCACCCAGTTGTGATGCCACAATCCGTTGGCCTATGCAGAGTGCTTGTTATTGCAGCACGATGCAGCAAGATATATAGGCCATTGGCTGTGCTGCAGGGCCAATGCGATATATCTGTGAATGATGTTATTCACAAATATATCGCTGGTACACACCCGCCAACATACCCATAATATACTGCTCAAAAAAATAAAGGGAACACTTAAACAACACAATGTAACTCCAAGGCAATCACACTTCTGTGAAATCAAACTGTCCACTTATGGAATAGACAACAGGTGGAAATTATAGGCAATTAGCAAGACTCCCCCAATAAAGGAGTTGTTCTGCAGGTGGTGACCACAGACCACTTCTCAGCTCCTATGCTTTCTGGCTGATGTTTTGGTCACTTTTGAAAGCTGGCGGTGCTTTCACTCAAGTGGTAGCATGAGACGGAGTCTACAACCCACACAAGTGGCTCAGGTAGTGCAGCTCATCCAGGATGGCACATCAATGCGAGCTGTGGCAAGAAGGTTTGCTATGTCTGTCAGCGTAGTGTCCAGAGCATGGAGGCGCTACCAGGAGACAGGCCAGTACATCAGGAGACGTGGAGGAGGCCGCAGGAGGGCAACAACCCAGCAGCAGGACCGCTACCTCCGCCTTTGTGCAAGGAGGAACAGGAGGAGCACTGCCAGAGCCCTGCAAAATGACCTCCAGCAAGCCACAAATGTGCATGTGTCTACTCAAACAATCAGAAACAGACTCCATGAGGGTGGTATGAGGGCCCGACGTCCACAGGTGGGGGTTGTGCTTACAACCCAACACCGTGCAGGACGTTTGGCATTTGCCAGAGAACACCAAGATTGGCAAATTCGCCACTGGCGCCCTGTGCTCTTCACAGATGAAAGCAGGTTCTCACTGAGCACATGTGACAGACGTGACAGAGTCTGGAGACGCCAAGGAGAACATTCTGCTGCCTGCAACATCCTCCAGCATGACCGGTTTGGCAGTGGGTCAGTAATGGTGTGGGGTGGCATTTCTTTGGGGGGCTGCACAGCCCTCCATGTGCTCGACAGAGGTAGCCTGACTGCCATTAGGTACCGAGATGAGATCCTCAGACCCCTTGTGAGACCATATGCTGGTGCGGTTGGCCCTGGGTTCCTCCTAATGCAATACAATGCTAGACCGCATGTGGCTGGAGTGTGTCAACAGTTCCTGCAAGACGAAGGCAATGATGCTATGGACTTGCCCGCCCGTTCCCCAGACCTGAATCCAATTGAGCGCATCTAGGACATCATGTCTCGCTCCATCCACCAACGCCACGTTGCACCAGAGACTATCCAGGAGTTGGCGGATGCTTTAGTCCAGGTCTGGGAGGAGATCCCTCAGGAGACCATCCGCCACCTCATCAGGAGCATGCCCAGGCGTTGTAGGGAGGTCATACAGGCACGTGGAGGCTACACACACTACTGAGCCTCATTTTGACTTGTTTTAAGGACATTACATCAAAGTTGGATCAGCCTGTAGTGTGTTTTTCCACTTTAATTTTGAGTGTGACTCCAAATCCAGACCTCCATGGGTTAATAAATTTGATTTCCATTGATAATTTTTGTGTGATTTTGTTGTCAGCACATTCAACTATGTAAAGAACAAAGTATTTAATAAGAATATTTCATTCATTTAGATGTAGGATGTGTTATTTTAGTGTTCCCTTTATTTTTTTGAGCAGTGTATATATCTTCTGTTCAATTGGTACGTGGCCAGTGTGTATCAGTTTAAGCTAGGCCCATAACATGGTCTCTTAAGTGACTAATTTGTGACATTCTTTCTCCATCCTGGTTAGGGCTGAGTGGTGCATCTGCTCTTCACAGCACATTAGTGACGTTCCAGAATGAATCGGTGGTGGAGAGTTGGGATTCATGCGAGGGCATCGTCTTCCTCATCAGCAATCAGTCCAGCAACCTGGTACAGTTAATATTTAACATTTCTCTCCTCCCAGACACTTCACTTTCCCACTCATATCTTATAGTGTATGTATTTGGAAGGGTTCAGTATGATTTACCAGCAGACGGGATGTCGGCTGTCAGTATACCACGGCAGTGGGTTTGCTTCGCTCGCCACAGGTTCTATTCCCACTCACTTGGTGGCATGGACCCACCAACCGAGTGGGTATATCTGGTAGCGGTCGGGATTTCGTTTGCCGGTATTTCACAGGCTGTTGGGATTCCGGCGCCAGTCTCCTGAACGCTGGGATCCTGACAGCTGGCATTTTATCTGCATCCCATTTGGAAATGTATAAATCCAGTGTCAGGTTTATATCCCTGGAGCCAGGTAAACAGCTTTGGCTGATTTATCACTCCAGCTTTGGGACCCAAGAGGGCCGCTTTATCAATCAACTGTGCGCCCCCCCCCCCCCATCCCCCCCTGTTAAATCCTTGTAATTGCCGCATATCACAGAAATAAGAAATTGTTGTTGTCAGGCTCGGATAAGAGACCATCTTGGTAAAAAGTAAAGTGATAGCTCGTGCTATTGCTTTGGGGGGTGCTGTAATTCAGGTCGTATCCTGTCCTCGGCGGCGGTGAGCACGCGCAGGTACCACCCTGCATTCGGGTCACAGTAGGTGCGAATGCAACGTGACATCACACGCGGCCACTCTGACAGGAAAAATTGTGTCTGACTGCCTCCATACACAGCCTAGCTGCGGCTGCAGAGGGTAGTCCACAATTGCTTGGACCACAATGTAAATTGCGGTTGCAGCTGGTGTCCGCCATTTGCTATGGGTCATTAGGTCAACCACACTTAGGTCGACAGTCATTAGGTCGACCACTATTGGTCGACATGCAGTCGGTCGACAGGGTCACTAGGTCGACATAGTCAATAGGTCGACATGTGCTAGGTCATCATGGAAAAAGGTAGACATGAGTTTTTTTGACTGTTTTTGGTGTTGTTTTCTTCGTAAAGTGACGGGGAACCCCAATTAGTGCACCGTGTCCCCTCGCTTCGGGCAAGGAGCCTCGCTCCGCTGCACTCGGCACAGGTTACCGTTCCCAATTGTAGTCCACGTGGATCGTAAAGTATGAAAAAGTTCAACAAATTACAAAAAAAAAAAAGGTGAAAAACTCATGTCGACCTTTTTCCATGTCGACCTAGTACATGTTGACCTATTGACCATGTCGACCTAATGCATGTCGACCAAATAGTGGTCGACCTAATGACTGTAACCCTTTAGCATACTGGGCGGCCTTGTTCTGCGATGGGCGGCCCCCAGCATGAGACAGAATGTATTGCATTGGAGCTTGCTGGGTTTATGAACATGCGTGTTCTTCTGTTTGTACATGTGCAGGCGTGAGTTACCATATAGGGGATCATTCCGAGTTGATCGCTAGCTGAAAATGTTTGCTGCGCAGCGATGATGTAAATAAACTGCACTTCTGCGCATGCGTATGCGGCGCAATGCGTGCGCGCAACGTACTTTCACAACGGCCGATGTAGTTTCACACAAGGTTTGGCGAAGCTTTTCAGTCGCACTGCTGACCGCAGAGTGATTGACATGAAGAGGGCGTTTCTGGGTGTCAACTGACCGTTTTCAGGGAGTGTTGAAAAAAACGCAGGCGTACCAGGAAAAACGCAGGCGTGGCTGGGCGAACGCAGGGCGTGTTCGTGACGTCAAAACAGGAACTGAACAGTCTGAAGTGATCGCAAGCGCTGAGTAGGTCTGAAGCTACTCTGAAACTGCACACATTTTTTTTGTAGCCGCTCTGCGATCCTTTCGGTCACACTTCTGCTAAGCTAAAATACACTCCCAGTGGGAGGCGGCATAGCGTTTGCACGGCTGCTAAAAACCGCTAGTGAGTGATCAACTTGGAATGACTTCCAAAGAGCGATCCACAGGTGTACTCTCTTCATATATAACCCTGATACTCAGTTAATGCTGCAAAGGATTGACAGCAAAATTACACTATAGTATGGGGGGTGTGCAGTCACTTTTGTCTACATAGTGTAGTTTAATGCATTACCTCCTAAACCTAGTGCTCCCATGCATCTAAAATAAAAAAGGTCACTGCATTGTAACGTGATGTTTGCTGAGGCCGTGATATCCACCCCATACTTACATTTGGCTTCAGGGGATGTAGTTACTATCTCGGTGGTCAGGATTCCGGTGGTCAAAATACCAACCGCCGAGAATGCCGACAGCTGCACCAGGGCTATTCCCACTCATGGGTGTCGATGACACCCATAGAGTGGGAATAGAACCTGTGGTGAGCGCAGCGAGCCCGCAATGGGCTTTCTGTTGCTCGCCCCGCTGCCGGCCGGGATCCTGGCTTCGGTATTTTGACCGATGGGATCCCTGCTGCCAGAATTCCATACCCAACCCCCTCTTACATCCTTGCTGCAGTTACGCTAAACAGCCCTTGAAGTTGTGCCATGCCATGGCGGGACTTGGTAGCGCCAAGCATCTTCTTTTGTGTGTTTTTTCCATGAAAATGCGTGTGTAATTGCGCCTCTATCTGGTTCCGAAATGCCACGTTACAGTGTTTTCAATGAGCATAGCATTTTGTATGCAAATCCATTGGCAGCCACACACACAATATAGACATGCTGCAGATCATTTTAATCAGCAGAAGCTGCTTGTGCGTCCTGTTACATTGTTTTGTGTCCAAGATGCATTTTCCACAGAAAAAAATTGCAAAAAAGACGCTCGGCGCTACCGAGTCACACCCCACTTACAGGTTATGTGTAACGCGACTTGTAGCACACGGAGCAAAGAAGTAAGAAGATACATCTGTACGCATTGCAAGGTAATAACTATAGTGGACATGTGCAGCTATCCCAACCCCAACTGCATTATCTTCCTCCAATTCCTTTAAGTAGAATATCCTGACCATGGACTGTTCCCGATGTCTGTAGAATATTCTATTCGCCCACTTGCCACACACTGCTGTCCAATATGATTTGCCCTCTGTGAGGCCACCGTAGTGGTAGCAGCTCGGACCACATCTGGATCAGGCCGTCTGTGTCTGAGGGGTCTATTTACTAAGCCCTGGATGGAGATAAAGGGGATAATTCAGAGTTGATCGCAGCAGCAAATTTGTTAGCAGTTGGGCAAAACCATGGCCCTCATTCCGAGTTGTTCGCTCGGTAATTTTCTTCGCATCTCAGCGATTTTCCGCTAATTGCGCATGCGCAATGTTCGCACTGCGACTGCGCCAAGTAAATTTGCTATGCAGTTAGGTATTTTACTCACGGCATTACGAGGTTTTTTCTTCGTTCTGGTGATCATAATATGATTGACAGGAAGTGGGTGTTTCTGGGCGGAAACAGGCCGTTTTATGGGTGTGTGTGAAAAAACGCTGGCGTTTCTGGGAAAAACGCGGGAGTGGCTGGAGAAACGGGGGAGTGTCTGGGCGAACGCTGGGTGTGTTTGTGACGTCAAACCAGGAACGACAAGCACTGAACTGATCGCACTGGAAGAGTAAGTCTCGAGCTACTCAGAAACTGGTTCGCAATTCTACTAAGCTAAGATACACTCCCAGAGGGCGGCGGCTTAGCGTGTGTAATGCTGCGAAAAGCGGCTAGCGAGCGAACAACTCGAAATGAGGGTCCATGTGCACTGCAGGGGGGGGGGGGGGATATAACGTGCAGAAAGAGTTAGATTTGGGTGGGTTATTTTATTTCTGTGCAGGGTAAATACTGGCTGCTTTATTTTTACACTGCAATTTAGATTTCAGTGTGAACACACCCCACCCAAATCTAACTCTCTCTGCACATGTTATATCTGCCTCCCTGCAGTGCACATGGTTTTGCCCAACCGCTAACAAATTTGTTGCTGCGATCAACTCTGAATTAGGCCCAAAGTCACTGGAGATAAAGGGGATCATTCCGAGATGATCGTAGCTGTGCTAAATTTAGCACAGCTACGATCATTCACACTAATATGCAGGGGGACGCCCAGCACAGGGGTAGTCCGCCCCGCATGTCAGTGCCGCCCCTCCGTAGAAGTGCAAAGGCATCGCACAGCGGCAATGCCTTTGCACTTCAGGAGTAGCTCCCGACCAGCGCAGCTTTAGCGTGCTGGCCGGGAGCTACTCATCGCTCCCCGGCCCGCAGCGGCTGCGTGTGACGTCACGCAGCCACTGCGGCCCGCCCCCCTGTTCGGTCCGGCCACGACCCCCCCCCCCCCCTCGCCCAGCGACCGCCTCTTACTGTCAATCAGGCAGAGGTGATCATAGCGGTTCGATGGCCTTCGTCCGTCCGGCATTCGCACTGTGGCGCCGGCGCATGCGCAGTTCTGACCCGATCGCACTACTGCGATAAACTGCAGCGTGCGATCGGGTCAGAATGACTCCCAAAGTACCAGCCAATCACCTCCTATCTGACATTTTTTCAAACCCAGCCTGTGGCATAGCAGCTAGGAGCTGATAGGTTGGTACTTTATCTCCAGCGACTTTATCTCCATCCAAGGCTGTCTAAAAATAGACCTATATATCCTGTCTGCAACTGTTGTCGCGAGACCATGTCGTCACACGTGCAGTTTAACTCGGATGTATGCACAGTACTAAAACTATAGGCCCACTGCGTCCGAATAGGCATTGCGTGCACCTCTGAATCACACCCACTAGAGTCCTACTAGATGTCACACTACATGCCTCAATAACAAGTGTCTCCTCAGCCTGCCTCAGGTGCGGTGATATAAACTAGAACCCTGTGCACTGTCTGTTAATTATTAACAGTTCCCAGGTTTATTTATTTTGCTCTGATCTATTATTAGGAATTTCCCCGATGTTAGATTTAATAAGAGACGGATTTAGGGCGCAGGCATGTCTTGTGGACTTTTCCGTTTTTCTTTATGAATATGATAAACAAATAAATGAAAGATGTCTTAAGTGCTAAAAGGAGAAGCATTCCTTGGGAGATATGAAATATTTCTTTAGCTTCTCTATAATCTAGGAATATAAACTGTTCCTTTTCTGCAAGTGTATGTAATAAGCCCAGGACTAACCCCGCAGCAGGTCTTATTGTACTCTGAAAATTTTTCTTTTCATCGTGGCTAATTTCATTTGTCAGTTTACCCTTACTAATCCGTTTTGGCTATTTTTTCACTTTCCATTCAACTTCCACGAAGGTGGCGTATGTTGTTGTTCACAATAGGTTCTTGCTTCCTTAAGAAGAGATATGATGATCATTAATTTATATAGTGCACACATTACGTAGGAATCCCACATAAACACGGCGAGAACATACAAACCCCACACAGATAGTGGCTTGGTCAAGAATTGAACTCATGACCTGTGAGGTAATAATGCTAAACACTACGCCAACCATGATACCTGTTAGTCTGATATATCAGGGATGACATTCAGTTTGACCTATAGATGCCCATGTCCAGACTACCATATGGTTATTCACTGTACATACTCCACAGCCCAAAGGGTTCTGGGAGATCCACAGTATTTTATGTGCAGATCTTGCAACTCCAATGGTGGGAGCCATTCCTTTCTCATCTCCTACTCGAATAGAGGCACAGGCTCCTCACCACCCAGTCCTATAGCTGGTCATGGTCCTCTGACTTCACATAAAAGATTGTCCAATAGGGCAAAGGTTTATACCCCTTTTCACCCCCTTAGGACTTGAATTTTGAAAAAAATTGCTGCTTAGTGGGTGGCTACAAATAACTGTCACAGTCTTCAGACCACCCAGCATGTCACATGTTCCAGGTCACCCAGCAGATGCACAGGGAGAGTTCACCAACTGTCACATTTTCCAGAGCACAATGGTGATGCTTTGTAAATGACAGGCGAATGTTTTTTTCTACATATCTACAGAACAAGACCTTCAATTTGGTATATGATATGCCCTGCTCTGACAACGGCATCATAGAAATATGTCACTCATAAAAGTTGTCCTTCTGCTATGAATATTTAGGAAGTATAAAATAAAGGATAGAAAAAAAGATGTTGGTGAGGACTTTAATTATAATATGTATGAAATTCAATTTAAATACATTGGGGAACATTATTACGGATGTTATTTTTCCCTAATTTCACATATATGCGCACACACACTCACTGTTTCTATGTAAATAGTTTTTTCCGTCCTGCATCTCACGAACCACAGTTCCCCGCTACCTCAATTTCCTCCAGATCTTATCACTTTACAGCGGCTAAACTGGCAGCTATTTTTGGTGTCTATTATCGCTATTTATAGCTGGGAGCAAGGCAGGTAATAAAAATAAACCCACAATTGGTTCACAGAGTTTAGGGACCTTGGTTTCAGATAATGGCAGAGATGTATCAAAAAATGCATTTGCTCTCACAAACCTGGTTTGTTCCAGATACCAAGTTGCTTGCTTTTTTTTTTTTTTACTTTACTTCCAAATCAGAATCGGGCCCACTGTGTGGAAAGAATTCTGATATTGGAGCTACCTTTAGTGTACTGCACATCTCAGTGTATCGAAACATTCAAGCTTGCAGCCCGTCATCATAGGACCCCAAATCTCTTCAAGTTCCTACATTAGCATATTCCCAACACATTTTTAGATTGCAGTTCACTGCACTAACCTCTTCGTTACAGAGGGCAACCCTCAGACAAGGGTCCACTTGTCAGCAATACCCAGGGGGAGATGTACTAAGCAGTGATAAAAGTGGAGAAGCGAGCCAGTGGAGTAGTTGCACATGGCAACCAATCAGCTGCCCTGTATACTTTTTAAGTATGCAAATTATAAATGTTACGTCAATGCTGATTGGTTGCCATGGGCAACTTCTCCACTGGCTCATTTCTCCACTTTTATCACTGCTAAGTAGATCTCCGGGCTGATACAGCTCTTGGACTATACGCATGTTATAAATCTGATGTTATGAGGTGGGGCAAAGGTGTTTAAATAAGCTTGAAGTAGTAGAGATTGGGGACTTGGAGGCAGAATGAATAATTGAAATTAATAATTCTGTAAGAGGTTTTCTAGGAGAAAAATGTAAATGTTTTAACTAAGGAAGGAGAGATGTTTTCTTTTTAATTGTCAGGGCTGGAAAGTCTCGTTCTTATTCACTTGCGGTCTAATCTTGGCCTGCGATTCTGCAGAAAGCAATTACACAGAGTTCCATCCAATGGGGAAAGTGTTTCTAAATATGCATTGCGCAGCTTGTTTACATAGTTTGCTGTTCACAAATGACCCTCTGTGAACGCTCCGTAGACAAATGGCTATCTTCACTGTTTAACAGCTGTTCGTGCTATGCAATAATGTGCAAGTTCCCCAGGCAGAGCAAAGAAAAACATACAGTAGATCGTACAGTTATGTTCGACTGATTTATTTTTTCATTCTCCCATAATAATCTCCCCAATTTATAATTCGTGCTCCGCAGTAAACAAGTTGCTGTGTGAGCGGACATGCGTCCTGGTGCAGACCGACACTGGGTATCAAAAGCAAACACATTAATAATTGGAAACTTACCAAATCCCCCTACGCCCCAGCCCCAAATAGCCACAGGTGGGATGAGCAAGGCTACATCTAATCTAATTGTGGTTACAAATAATGCATATAGACGGTGTTATCCGATAAGCAGCCTTCTCCGCTATGAGAAGGATACAGGGGTGCTTTATATTCTACACCTCCCATTATAGGAGCTTATTCTGAGTTGCCTGTAAAGTGGCTGTAGCTGGAAGCCTGTCTTTGGGGGACATTTACTAAGCAGTGAAAAAAGTAGAGAAGTGAGCCAGTAGAGAAGTTGCCCATGGCAACCAATCAGCATTGACATAACATTTATAATTTGCATACTGTAAAAGTATACAGAGCAGCTGATTGGGGGCCATGGGAAATTTCTCCACTGGCTCACTTCTCCCCTTTTATCACTGCTTAGTAAATGTCCCCCTTACTCCTTTATGCTAATGCGAGTCGCTTCTGCGCAAGCACTGTGTACGAAAACTCTCGGTTTGTGTCCGTAAAGATAGCTCTGTGCTGCTCAGACCTTAATCGGTGAACAGAGCTCTACAGCGATGCACATTTTATGTTTTATCTCCTCTTTCATTTAATATTTATAATTTCCTATAAGTTGCTGTAGCTTATTTTAACCAGGACTATCTGATAACTTATAGGGGTTCGATTTATCAACAAGTGATATTCTTGTTATCACTCATTATGAATGTCAAATGCTGCTCCAGCCAATCACGTCCTGTTATTTTTCAAACACATGACAGTAAGGAGCTGGTTGGCTGGAGCACCATTTATCATTCGTAACGAGTGATAACAAGAATATCACTCGTTGTTAAATCCGCCCCATACCCTGGATAAGTATGTGACAGAAGTGAGTTGATTGCTGTGTGTTTGTGTGCAGGTGTGCGACAATCAGTGGAGCGCGGACTCGCCACTTGCGCACGTGGTGTGCAGAGAATCAGGCTGTGGGGCACCAAATATCACATGGACGCTGAAGTCTTCTCCACAGGGCTCATTTGGAGCCATCCAGGGGGTGCAGTGCACAGGTTTGTCAGGCGTTCACGTTTCCATTTGTACTGCGATTAATCTTATGACATCGGCCCGTCCTTATTCGATACACATATTCGCTGCCTGTAATGGCTGACCGCTTTTGCTGTATCTGCATATAGCAGAACCTGATACCCCCTGAGCAGTTTCTCTTCTCTTGTCAATTGCAGGAAACGAGACCAGTGTGAGCGAGTGTGAGAACACGGGCCGAGCCGTGCAGCTCTGTGCCCCTGACAGTATTGCTGTAGTCTCTTGTAACCAGAACGTCACAGACCCTGCAGGTAACCACAGAGACTATTGTCAGAGCTGGCTCTCACTGGTATTTATGGCTCCGTAGTACCCAGTGTATACAGTGCAAACAAGTGCACCATGACCCCAGTATTGTCCTCATAGAGGCTGCACACCTGACTGGGCTCCATGTCCGGCTTCATGCAGATCACATGACACTGTTATAACTACTTTACTATATATTATATGCTTCAATAAAGAAAGTTTACACTTTACCTGGTGTAAACTTCAGAAGTTGGGGTGTTTTGGGAAGAGTTGATTTTATATTTATTTTCTTTTTCACCACCAGATCTAGACCTGTGTATATTCTTGGAATCTGTGTAAAGTGATCTTAGCACATTAGGTGCAGCCATGCGGCGTGTGCATTGTAGATAGGTCAGCAGTATACTGTTTGTGTAACATGCAGCCAATGATATAGCTGACCAGTGTGTTGTTTAATAGTCCTCGTATATCTTGTGATGAAAGGCCCAGATTTATCAAACCTTTGGAGAGTGATAAATTGCACAGTGATAAAGAGGGCCGGCTCCAGGCCTACTAGCTCCCTGAGCAAGAAAATTTAAAAGGCTCCCCCATGCGCGCGCTCCTGGAAAAGTGGGCGTGGACTCGTAACTTCATATCATAAAACTATAAATAAATATATTTTCACACCCCCTCTACTCACACAATTAGCAGCCTTACACATAACAGCCACAGTAGTGTTCCTTACACACAATGTCTCCAGTATAGTGCCAGATACACATAATGTGCAGTGCCAGATAGACATGATATGCCCCCCAGCAGTGCCAGCTACACATGACATACCCCCAGCAATGCCAGCTACACATGATATGCCCCCCAGCAGTGCCAGCTACACATGACATTCCCCCCAGCAGTGCCAGCTACACATGACATGCCCCCCAGCAGTGCCAGCTACACACATTATGCCCCCCAGCAGTGCCAGCTGCACATGATAGTGTTCACTTTTTAGGGCAGGGTGCTGATCACAAGGAGGGCACATTTTTAAGTTAGGAGGGCAAAATGATGTACATACTGTAATGCTTGTTGTTCCCATATCTATATGCCAAAGCATGGACAGTGCGCGTCGAAGGCGCGCAGCAAAAATGTAGGGACGTTGCTTCGTGGGGAAGGGGCGTGGCCACATAATAGTGGCAATTCGCATTACACCACACAGTAGGGCAGCTAATACACATTGCACCAGGTAGAACCTCCTATACACATTGCGTCAGGCACAGCACTGAGACACTTTGCGCCAGGTAGAGAGCACTGAGACACATTGCCTAGTCACAGACGCTACACGTGACATGCCCCCCAGCAGTGCCAGCTCCATGTGACATGCCCGTGACATGCCCCCCAGCAGTGCCAGCTCCACGTGACATGCCCCCCAGCAGTGCCAGCTCCACGTGACATGCACCCCAGCAGTGCCAGCTCCACGTGACATGCCCCCAGCAGTGCCAGATACATAAATGGCCACAGTGCAGATATGCCTCCATAGTGCCAGATATATAAATGACCCCACAGTGCCAGATACATAAATGCCAACACAGTGCCAGATATGTCCCCACAGTGCCAGATACATAAATGCCCCCAGTGCCGATATGCCCCCACAGTGCCAGATACATAAATGCCCCCCACAGTGCAGCCATGCCTCCATAGTGCCAGATACATAAATGCCAACACAGTGACAGATATGTCCCCACAGTGCCAGATACATAAATGCCCCCACAGTGCAGACATGCCTCCATAGTGCCAGATACATAAATGCCCCCACAGTGCAGATATGCCCCCACAGTGCCAGATACATAAATGCCAACACAGTGACAGATATGTCCCCACAGTGCCAGATACATAAATGCCCCCACAGTGCAGACATGCCTCCATAGTGCCAGATACATAAATGCCAACACAGTGCCAGATATGTCCCCACAGTGCCAGATACATAAATGCCCCCACAGTGCCGATATGCCCCCACAGTGCCAGATACATAAATGCCCCCACAGTGCCGATATGCCCCCACAGTGCCAGATACATAAATGCCCCCAGTGCCGACATGCCCCCACAGTGACAGAAGCATAAATGCCCCCACAGTGCAGATATGGCTCCATAGTGCCAGATACATACATGCCCACAGTGTAAGATACATATATGCCCCACAGTGTCAGATATATAAATGCCCCCACAATGCCAGATACATAAATGCCCATACAGTGCCAGATATGTCCCCACAGTGCCAGATACATATATGCCCCTAATGCCAGATACACTTGTCCCCGAATGCCAGATACACATGTCCCATGCCCCCAGTGCCAGACATGTCCCCAGTGAAAGATATTCCCCCCCTCCCCCCACCTGCCCCCGTGCTGCTCACCGTGCTTCTGTTGCTGAGTGACGAGTCTGTCTGCTGCTGCTGTTTAGCTGAGGGCGGGGAGGAGAGCGCAGCGTGCGCCTCTCCTAGCCCTCAATCTGTGGCGGCCGCGGCGGTGTAAAGCTTCAACTAGGCGCCGGTCCGCAAGCCAATGAGCCTCAGCTGCCGGACCGCGAGCTCTGTTTGGCTCACGGGCCGGGGCCGGCGCCGATTAGCGGGGTGGGGGGGTGGTTTACACAGGGGCCGGGCTTTGAGACGGACGGACTCTGCAGTGCTGGGACGGCTCCAGGCTCCAATATGGCGGCCAGAGCTAGCGGCGCTCATAAAGTGCGGCGCCCTGTTCGGCCGCTCTATTGGAACATGCCTGGAGCCGGCCCTGGTGATAAAGTACCATCATCTCCTGTCATTTTTCAAACACAGCCTGTAACATGGCAGTTAGGAGCTGATAGGCTGGTACTTTATCACCGTGCAATTTATCACCCTCCAAGGCTTGATAAATATTGGCATTAGAGTACAACGATAAATGGATCATGCTTGCGGTCCACCTGTTTTGTGCCAAGGTAACAGCCCTTGCTGCATGTTACAAGGTATCCTGATTCCTGTTTATGCTTTGTGATCCTTTTGTCTTTGTTTGCCTTTGAAGCTCTTTATTTCTCATATATAATGCTATGTTGGGCAGTAGGGCCTCTGCACCAAACCCAAACCTGTTTCTGTGACATGACGTTATCACCGTACACCTTAACAAGTTGGGATGAATGTCAGCGGCTGATGTGCCCCTTAGACACAGAAATCTTATCCACTACGCACCTCAATGTGTGACCATGTTTCCGCAAGCCCCACCATCCTACAGCTGATGTTGGGACAGTATGACTGGTATAAGGCGCAGTCTAATGGCCGAAAAGGGGAAGCAGCGGTCTACCTGCTCTGGCCTGGCGGGAAATTAGAATGACATAGAGAACATTACACACGTGAGAGATCTTACTTATTGAACCCACCTCATACTAACTAATGTCCAACCTCTTGCTCTGTATACTTTATATATAGAGCGCCAAATGAAAAATGATGATCAGATATCGGAAATGGGCTGCTAGTGTTGGGAATTGGTTATCTCTGTCTTTTATCTGCTTATTGGAACCCCACAGATAACAACCCATGGAGACTCTCGATGGGCCGCTCGTCTTGCGATGGGCACATAGAGGTGTTAGTGGAGGGCGGTTGGAGTCCTCTGTGTTTCACCAGCATCCAAGATAGTGACGCTCCACTGCTCTGCCAACAGGTAAGAAAGAGGGCTAGCTCTTTGAGAAAAAATCTCTGAGTAGCATTTATTAGTTTTTGTAAAATTAACACTTTTTAATGGCTTTGTATATATTTCTCTTACGTCCTAGAGGATGCTGGGGACTCCGTAAGGACCATGGGGATAGACGGGCTCCGCAGGAGACATGGACACTAAAAAGAACTTTAGATATGGGTGTGCACTGGCTCCTCCCTCTATGCCCCTCCTCCAGACCTCAGTTTGATACTGTGCCAGAGGAGACTGGGTGCATTACAGGGAGCTCTCCTGAGTTTCCCTGAAAGAAAGTATTTTGTTAGGTTTTTTATTTTCAGGGATCCTGCTGGCAACAGGCTCCCTGCATCGTGGGACTGAGGGGAGAGAAGCAGACCTACTTAAATGCTAGGCTCTGCTTCTTAGGCTACTGGACACCATTAGCTCCAGAGGGAGTCGGAAAGCAGGTCTCTTCTTGCAGTTCGTCCTGGAGCCGCGCCGCCGTCCTCCTCACAGAGCCGGAAGATAGAAGCCGGGTGAGTATATGAAGAAAGAAGACTTCAAAGGCGGCGGAAGACTTCTGATCTTCCCACACAACACACACACGGCAGGCACTGTAAGGGTGCAGGGCGCAGGGCGGGGCGCCCTGGGCAGCAATTAAACCTCTTTTCTGGCATGTTAGGATATATATATATATATGGGCTTTGCTCGGTATATATGAGAACCCCCGCTAGTTTTTCCAAAAATCGAGCGGGACCGAAGCCCGCCGCTGAAGGGGCGGGGCTTGATCCTCAGCACTCACCAGCGCCATTTTCTACACAGCACACGCTGAGAAGCTGGCTCCCCGGACTCTCCCCTGCTGAACACGGTGACAGAGGGTTTGAAAGAGGGGGGGGGCACATAATTTGTGTTATAGATATAATTATAAAAAGGGCTATCTGGGTAATTTGTTTCCCTGGGTCATTGGCGCTGGGTGTGTGCTGGCATACTCTCTCTCTGTCTCTCCAAAGGGCCTTGTGGGGGAACTGTCTCCAGATAGAGAATTCCCTGAGTGTGTGGTGTGTCGGTACGCGTGTGTCGGCATGTCTGAAGCGGAAGGCTCTTCTAGGGAGGAGGTGGAGCAAATGAGTGTGGTGTCTCTGTCGGCAATGCCGACACCTGACTGGTTGGATATGTGGAATGTTTTAAATGCAAATGTGAATTTATTGCACAAAAGGTTGGACAAAGCTGAGTCCAGGGAATGTACAGGGAGTTTAGCCCTGCCTTTCACTATGTCACAGGGACCTCCTGGGTCTCAAAAGCGCCCACTATCCCAAATAGTAGACACGGATACCGACACGGATTCTGATTCCAGTGTCGACTACGATGATGCAAAGTTGCAGCCAAAATTGGCTAAAAGTATTCATTATATGATTATTGCTATAAAAGAGGTGTTGCATATCACGGATGAACCCTCTGTCCCTGACACGAGGGTCCACATGTTTAAAGAAAAGAAACCTGAGGTAACCTTTCCTCCATCTCATGAGCTGAACGAATTATTTGAAAAGGCTTGGGAATCTCCAGATAAAAAACTGCAGATTCCCAAAAGGATTCTTATGGCGTATCCTTTCCCGACTAAGGACAGGATACGATGGGAATCCTCCCCAAGGGTGGACAAAGCGTTGACACTCTTATCCAAAAAGGTAGCGCTGCAATCTCAAGATACGGCATCCCTCAAGGATCCTGCTGATCGCAGGCAGGAGACTACCTTGAAGTCTATTTACACACATACTGATACCTTACTCAGACCGGCGATAGCGTCGGCTTGGGTTTGTAGCGCTGTAGCGGCGTGGACAGATACCTTATCTGCTGATATAGATTCGCTGGGTAAGGAAACCATTTTATTGACCCTGGGTCATATTCAAGAGGGTGTCCTATCTATGAGAGATGCTCAGAGAGACATTGGCCTACTGGGTTCCAGGGCCAACGCTATGGCGATTTCGGCTAGGCGAGTCCTATGGACCCGACAATGGACTGGCGATGCCGACTCGAAGAGGCATATGGAGGTTTTACCTTACAAGGGTGAGGAATTATTTGGGGAAGGTCTCACGGACCTAGTTTCCACGGCTACGGCAGGTAAATCAACTTTTTTGCCTTATGTTTCCTCACAGCCTAAGAAAACGCCACATTATCAGATGCAGTCCTTTTGTTCGCATAAAACCAAGAGAGTGCGGGGATCTTCCTTTCTTGCCAGAGGTAAGGGCAAGGGGAAAAAGCTGCCAGCCACAGCTAGTTCCCAGGAGCAGAAGTCCTCCCCGGCCTCTACAAAATCCACCACATGACGCTGGGGCTCCGCTGAGGGAGTCCGCCCCAGTGGGGGCACGTCTTCGACTTTTCAGCCACATCTGGGTTCAATCACAGGTGGATCCCTGGGCAATAGAAATTGTTTCCCAGGGTTACAAGCTGGAATTCGAAGAGGTGCCTCCTCGCCGGTTTTTCAAATCGGCCCTGCCGGCTTCTCCCCCAGAGAGGGACATAGTGTTAAAAGCTATTCAAAAAATGGGTCTTCAACAAGTGGTGGTCAAAGTCCCCCTGCTGCAGCAGAGGATGGGGTATTACTCAACCCTGTTTGTAGTCCCGAAACCGGACGGTTCGGTCAGGCCCATTTTGAATTTAAAATCCTTAAACCTATACTTAAAAACTTTCAAGTTCAAGATGGAGTCGCTCAGAGCGGTCATCGCCAGCCTGGAAGGAGGGGATTATATGGTGTCCCTGGACATAAAGGATGCATACCTTCATGTCCCCATATATCCGCCTCATCAGGCGTTCCTGAGGTTTGCTGTACAGGATTGTCATTACCAATTTCAGATGTTGCCGTTTGGGCTTTCCACGGCCCCGAGGATTTTCACCAAGGTAATGGCGGAAATGATGGTGCTCCTGCGCAAGCAGGGTGTCACAATTATCCCGTACTTGGACGATCTCCTAATAAAAGCGAGATCGAGAGAACAGTTGCTGGACAGCGTATCACTCTCCCTGAGAGTGTTGCAACAGCACGGCTGGATTCTCAATATCCCAAAGTCACAGTTGATTCCAACGACTCGTTTGCCCTTCTTAGGCATGATCTGGATACAGACCAGAAAAGGGTTTATCTTCCGATGGAAAAGGCCCAAGAACTCATGTCTTTGGTCAGGGAACTATTGAAGCCAATGAGGGTGTCGGTGCATCACTGCGCTCAAGTTCTGGGAAAGATGGTGGCGACTTACGAGGCCATTCCATTCGGCAGGTTCCATGCGAGAACTTTTCAGTGGGACCTTCTGGACAAGTGGTCCGGGTCACATCTACAGATTCATCAGATGATTACAATGTCCCTCAGGGCCAGGGTATCTCTCCAGTGGTGACTGCAAAGTGCTCACCTTCTGGAGGGTCGCAGGTTCGGCATTCAGGACTGGGTTCTGGTAACCACGGACGCGAGCCTCCGAGTTTGGGGTGCAGTCACACAGGGAAGAAACTTCCAGGGTCTCTGGTCAAGCCAGGAGGCTTGTCTTCACATCAACGTACTGGAGTTGAGGGCCATATACAACGCCCTTCGACAAGCGGAAAATTTGCTTTGCGACCTACCGGTTCTGATCCAGTCAGACAACATCACCGCAGTGGCGCATGTAAACCGCCAAGGCGGAACAAAGAGCAGAGTGGCAATGGCGGAAGCCACCAGGATTCTTCGCTGGGCGCAAAATCATGTAAGCGCCCTGACAGCAGTCTTCATTCCGGGAGTGGACAAATGGGAAGCAGGCTTCCTCAGCAGACATGATCTACATCCAGGAGAGTGGGGACTTCATCAGGAAGTCTTCGCATAGATTGCAAGTCGGTGGGGACTGCCCCAGATAGACATGATGGCGTCACGCCTCAACAAGAAACTACCGAAGTATTGCGCCAGGTCGAGGGACCCTCAGGCAGTAGCGGTGGACGCCCTGGTGACACCATGGGTGTTTCAGTCGGTCTATGTGTTCCCTCCTCTTCCGCTCATCTCAAAGATATTGAGAATCATAAGACGAAGAGGAGTACAGGCAACTCTCATTGTTCCAGATTGGCCGCGAAGGGCCTGGTATCCGGATCTGCAGGAAATGCTCACAGAAGATCCGTGGCCTCTTCCTCTCAGAGAGGACCTGTTACAGCAGGGGCCCTGTCTGTTCCAAGACTTACCGCGGCTACGTTTGACGGCATGGCGGTTGAACGCCGGATCCTAGCAGAAAAGGGCATTCCGGATGAGGTCATTCCTACTCTGATAAAGGCTAGGAAAGACGTGACAGCGAAACATTATCACCGTATATGGAGAAAGTACGTAACTTGGTGTGAGTCCAGGAATGCTCCTCCGGAAGAATTCCATTTGGGCCGTTTCCTTCACTTCCTACAAACGGGAGTGAATTTGGGCCTAAAATTAGGTTCCATTAAGGTTCAGATTTCGGCCCTATCCATTTTCTTTCAGAAGGAATTGGCTTCTCTCCCAGAAGTCCAGACTTTTGTGAAGGGAGTGCTGCATATCCAGCGACCTTTTGTACCTCCAGTGGCACCCTGGGACCTTAACGTGGTGTTGAGGTTCCTTAAGTCTCACTGGTTTGAGCCGCTTAAAACGGTGGAATTAAAATATCTCACTTGGAAAGTAGTCATGTTGTTGGCCTTGGCATCGGCAAGGCGAGTGTCAGAGTTGGCAGCTTTATCTCACAAAAGCCCCTATCTGATTTTCCATGTGGATAGAGCAGAGTTGCGGACTCGTCCTCAATTTTTGCCCAAGGTGGTTTCTTCTTTTCATATGAACCAACCTATTGTGGTACCTGTGGCTACACTGGACTTGGAGGATTCCGAGTCCCTTGATGTGGTCAGGGCATTGAAAATTTATGTGGCCAGAACGGCCCGGGTTAGGAAAACAGAGGCACTGTTTGTCCTGTATGCAGCTGACAAGGTTGGAGCTCCTGCTTCGAAGCAGACTATTGCTCGCGGGATCTGTAACACTATTCAGCAGGCTCATTCTACGGCTGGATTGCCGTTACCAAATTCTGTAAAGGCCCATTCCACTAGGAAGGTGGGCTCTTCTTGGGCGGCTGCCCGAGGTGTCTCGGCATTATAGCTGTGCCGAGCTGCTACTTGGTCGGGTTCAAACACCTTTGCGAAGTTCTACAAGTTTGATACCCTGACTGATGAGGACCTCATGTTTGCTCAATCGGTGCTGCAGAGTCATCCGCACTCTCCCGCCCGTTTTGGAGCTTTGGTATAATCCCCATGGTCCTTACGGAGTCCCAGCATCCTCTAGGACGTAAGAGAAAATAAGATTTTAAACCTACCGGTAAATCTTTTTCTCATAGTCCGTAGAGGATGCTGGGCACCCGTCCCAGTGTGGACTACATCTGCAAGACTTGTATATAGTTTTTGCTTATTTAAGGGTTATGTTACAGTTTTGATCAGTCTCGGACTGATGCTGTTTGGTCTCATGCTGTTAACTGGTTCGTATATTCCATGTTATACGGTGTGGATGGTGTGGGCTGGTATGAATCTTGCCCTTAGATTAACAAAAATCCTTTCCTCGTACTGTCCGTCTCCTCTGGGCACAGTTTCTCTAACTGAGGTCTGGAGGAGGGGCATAGAGGGAGGAGCCAGTGCACACCCATATCTAAAGTTCTTTTTAGTGCCCATGTCTCATGCGGAGCCCGTCTATCCCCATGGTCCTTACGGAGTCCCCAGCATCCTCTACGGACTAGGAGAAAAAGATTTACCGGTAGGTTTAAAATCTTATTTTTTAAATTGTTGTCTTTATTTATCTGCCGCCATCCTATGATTTTGTTTATCAAATTTATGAAATAACTTTAATATAAATGTTTAATGTTTGGTTCCTAGGCAGTGCAGGGAGCAAGTTAATAAACTGGCAAAAGCAGGTCTACTATACAGAGAGATTAGGGAGTGCTGGACCTAGATGGAGAATTAGGGGTTTATTTACTACACAGCTGGTGCTTTGCAATGGTTGTGGTCACAGGATTTAAAAGGGCAATAATATTAAATGAAATACTGGAAGAGTTTTGCATTTCATATTACAGGTTGAGTATCCCATATCCAAATATTCCGAAGTACGGAATATTCCGAAATACAGAATTTTTTGAGTGAGACTGAGATAGCGAAACCTTTGTTTTCTGTGGCTCAATGTACACAAACTTTGTTTAATACACAAAAGAATTAAAAATATTGGCTAAAATAACCTTCAGGCTGTGTGTATAAGGTATGTATGAAACATAAATGCATTCTGTGCTTAGACCTGGGTCCCATCACCATGATATCTCATTATGGTATGCAATTATTCCAAAATATACGGAAACATCCAATATCCAAAATACCCCCGGTCCCAAACATTTTGGATAAGGGATACTCAATCTGTATAACCCTTTTAATTCCCCTGTCCAGAACCATCAAAAAATGAGTATACGCTCAGGCCTTAAAACTGGCATTTGCAGTAAGACCACATGCCAAACAAAGTAAGCACAGGCCCATATCACTGATGCTCGCTCACGTGGATCTCCTACATCTGATGCATCCTATTTTCCAAGTGGTTCTTCATCTACACTCAAAGGGGGTCATTCCGAGTTGATCATAGCTGTGCTAAATTTATCACAGCTACGATCTTCTTCCCTGACATGCGGGGGGACGCCCAGCACAGGGCTAGCCCGCCCCGCATGTCAGTCCAGCCCCCCCTCGCAGAAGTGCAAAGGCATCGCACAGCGGCGATGCCTTTGCACTTCAAAAATAGCTCCCGTCCAGCGCAGCTTTAGCGTGCTGGCCGGGAGCTACTCATCGCTCCCCGTCCCGCAGCGGCTGCCTGTGACGTCACGCAGCCGCTGCGGCCCGCCCCCCGTTCGGTCTGGCCACGCCTGCGTTGGCCGGACCAAACCCACGAAACGGCGGGCAAACGCCGCCGTTCTGCCCCCTCCTGCCCAGCGATCGCCTCTGCCTATCAATCAGGCAGAGGCGATCGTATCCCTGCTACTGCCTTCGGCCGTCTGGCATGCGCTGGCGCACTAGGGGGCGCCGACGCATGCGCAGTAGGGACCCGTTAGCTCTGCTGCGTTAAAACGCAGCGAGCAAACGGGCCAGAATGACCCCCAAAGTCTGTGATGGTGTGGTGTATAAACTCTATAATGTGAGTCAGGGTGGACTTGTGTGCGTTATGGATCTGTTCTTCTTCCAAATCTGTAGTAGCATCGGCAGAGAAATTAAATTACCAGTTTGCTTGTGAAGGGATTGGTAGCAGTACACACCTTATTAATGCTGCATGCATGTGAGGTCTCTTAGTTTACTTGTTGTAGTAAGTGAAAAAGAATGTGTGACTATGCTATGTGTCTTCTGTAGTTAATATTGTAGTGGATGCTCACAATGTCCCACCTTTGGGATCAGTCTTTGGATGCAACCCTCCAGCCTTGGCAGGATGCAGCCTGCAGGATTTGTAAGCAGAGCCAATTGCGAACATTAGTCGACTTAATCCAAGAGCAATACTCTTGACCGAGGATTCTGCATCACTTTCCTGGATCTGAGGGAGTTAGTGATAAACTGAATGATCTATTCCTGATGGCCATCTACCTCTACTGATGGTGAAGGAACTCTTTCATCTTGGAAATGATCCTCTTCTATTGGTTCTAAAAAGTAGACATGAAACACTGAGTTGACTTAGAAGGAAGGTTCTAGCCTGTAAGTCCCAATATTGGCAAGGACCAATGTGCTTAGGCCCTAGTTTGAATGAGGACATCTTCAGGAGAAGTTGCAGGTGGAGAGCCACAGTTTTACCTACTGAAAATTCCAGCCCTTCCCATCTCATATGGTACTCAAATCTTTTTTTTTTTTAATGTTAGCTACCACTGTCTTCAACCACTCACGCAGCCTCCTTAAAGTCCCTGGATTTCCTGCATATGCTTTTCCGTAAATGTATACCAGAAGAGACCACTGAGTTAACTAATGGGTAAAATCTGTAGTTTTGTTAGAATGGCAATAGGGAAATCCTGTACCAGGCTGTTCCACGTAACTTTGCTGATGTAGGTAATTGGAAACAGTCATTCTGGCCATCTGAAACCAAGCACTGTTGCCTCAACACAGTGAGGGCCGTAAGTCCTGGTTTACTTAAAATGTCTGTAGAAGTGGTACCCTCTGGATTGTTTTGATCGTTCTGGTCAACAACCAATCGAGCACAGCAAAAAGCTTCTCCTGACCACTTTGCCTTATGCTGAAATGATGTGCCTGAGGAAGCTCACGCTGGGCTAGTTGAAGGAACATTTCTGCATATTGGTAAATATTTGATTATCCAGGTGACACTGCAATATCTCTCTCGTGGTCATGATGTATCTCAAGCCTGCTAGATTGAATGTGGATACTACCCTAGAAGATGAGCGATGTGTAGGTGCCTAAATAAAAAATATTTGCTTCATATGCACATATGCTTTGAACAAGCTGTGGTATTGCACAGGCCGAATGGCATGCCCTGTATTTATAGTAGCCATGTTTTGTGTAGACGTCCATTCATCTCCTCCTGGAAATGGATAAGGTTACAGGTTCTTTACAGGTCCAGTTACAGAAAACGGAAGACTTAACTTGGGTGATTTGCTCATTCACAGCGGGTATACCCCTGGGATTAAGGTGCGGGCACCATGTTTCCGGAGACCTGCGTATGCCGACTAGCCTTGATCACAAAGACAGAGCTTTCTGCGCTGATAGAGAGGAGAGGGCCTGCACATGGGCCCTCTTTCCTCTTAAGCCACCCCTGGTTTAGGTGCAGCCATTCACTTTAGAAGACCAGGTTCATACTTATCGCTGCTTAATGGTATTGGGCAGCCACCTTCATCCCATGTTAATTGTCTGATAAGCATGTCACATGTTTATACTCGTGTCAGTAATATCTGTAGGAAGTGTGAGTTCTCAAGTTATTGCTTATCGGTGAGTTCTGACGTCAACACTTCAGTGTTCATTAGCAAAGCAGTATAAGAAATAATACACACCCTGCTGTAAATCAGTAAATGATGACAAATATTACAAATAACCTTGGTAAACCAAAACACGTATACCAGTACTTCGCCTATGGCCTTTTGTTTTTATATGGTTACAGAACTCATCAGTGACTGACTTAGGGGGACATTTACTAAGCAGTGATAAGAGCAGAGAAGTGAGCCAGTGGAGAAGTTACCCATGGCAACCAATCAGCACTGACATAATATCTATAATTTGCATACTATAAAATGATACAGAGCTGCTGATTGGTTGATGGGGCCACTTCTCCAATGCCTTACTTCTCCGCTCTTATCACTGCTTAGTAAATGTCCCCCTTAATTCAGTCTAATAATTATAATTTCTATCCGAATTGTCGGGCACCTTAAGCAGTATGTAATGATTGTGAATATAGTTTTGCCAAATTTTGCTAAAAACATTCTCTATTACCAGTGTTATGTATCCTATTATATTCTAATCTGCTCTTGTGCTCCGTCCTGTACAACAGATGGGGTGTAAGCCTCAGAGACCCATTTTCTCAGCAATTCAAAAGGGAAAGTCACCTTTGGAACCTGTGATGTTGCAGTGTCTGGAGAACAGGACCTCTGTCTGGGACTGTGATCACCAGGTGGCTGATATATGTGTGTCTGGTCTGACAACATACCTGCAGTGTAACCGCTCCAGGTGAGGCACCGTTACGTGTTAGAATGTTATGTAATTGCCATAACACAGGTCTGCAAAGAAAAAATTGTTGAAAACAAAAATAGCTGATTTTTATAGGTTTGTGGCTGGTATCTTCAGAAAACATACTAATACAGGTCCAGGTAACAAGTAACATTTTTCCGCAAACTCAAATTTGCTTTAATAACATTTTTTTATACTATAATTTGATCAAGTTTTGAAGAAGGAGCACATATATTATTATAAATATTTGCCCCCGGCTGGTGTCTCTGGACCTTCTTGGGAGGCAGGCAGTGAATGCACACACAATCAGAGCGTCCAGGCAGCATCCTGTACCTGCCTCCCAGCCTACAGCCACACAGTGAATGTCTGTCAGCAAGCTGATTGGTGATGGCTGGAGCTATCTGTTAATCAGAGTGCTGACAGCCATTCACTGTAAGGAAGCATGTGGGGAGGCAGCTGAGGTGTAAATTGTTGTTTTTTAATCTATATATACTGCCTGCTGCCAGTGTGTGCTTCATAACTCAAGTTAATCTGTCCTGACTCAGGGCCTAATTCAGACCTGATCACAACAGCAACATTTTTCTCTATTGGGCAAAACCATGAGCACTGCAGGTGGGGCAGATATAACATGTGCAGAGAGAGTTAGATTTGGGTGGGATGTATTCAAACTGAAATCTAAATTGCAGTGTAAAAATAAAGCAGCCAGTATTTACCCTGCACAGAAACAATATAACCCACCCAAATCTGCCAAAATTCATACATGCATTTGTATCATCTCGATTAGACTACTGTAATGCCCTCTACCTTGGTCTCCCAGCAAAGAATTTGCACCGCTTACAGCTGGTGCAAAACACAGCTGCCAGGCTGTTCTAGCCACATAACATCCATCCTCTACTCCCTTCCCTGGTTGCCTGTAAGATGGCGAATCATCTCCAATATTGGCTTACGGAGTTTCAAAGCACTATATGATCAGGGCCCAAGGTACCTGAAGCAGCTTCCGACCCCATACTGTCCAACTCACTTACTGCGATCTGTAGATGAAGGACTTTTAGCAGTACCTAGAATCTCCCGGAATTCATCGTAATTTAGTCATGCGGCTCTGAGTGGATCTTGATCCAGAGGCACCAACAGGCTAAAGCTTTAGGCTGTCCCAGGATGCATTGGGGCCTCCTCTATAACCCCGCCTCCAGGCACTGAGAGCTCAGTTTTGAGTTGGTGCCTGCAGTAGCTGGTCACCTAACAGGCGGGCTACACTGGGCAGCCCTGAAAAGCTTTTCTGAAAGATTTCTTCTCTGGGCTGTCAGCGCTGTATGTCTGTGTGACATTCAGCGCTGCAGCTCCATCACCTCCCAAGCGGCGTTGCATACTCCCGCGGCCTGGTTCCCGAGTACTTGTGGCGGAGACGCTCCGGCTTAGGCACAGTCGCAGACGCTCTCCTGGTTCGCGTGGCTGTTATGGGGAGGAGGTAAGAGGGTCCCCCAGGCTGAACCCGCCTTTAAATCGCGTTCCGTCTGCGACCTAGGGAGACGGGTTGCGGCGCTGGTGTGGACACTGTCACTGGGCAGGGACCCCACTAGACCACCTGAGCGTCGGGTGTACAGGTCGGGTGTACTAACGCCCCATTAATAAGGCTCGCGTGGAAGTGCAGCATAGGGGAGCCGGCACTTGACCTATAGCCCGTCCCCCCGGCTCAGGGCACCATCTTCTCGCAGATTCCCGCCCTGGAGCTGCCTCACACTCTCCCTCACAGAGATACTGGGCGCTATCTTACAGCATAGCAGCAGCAGCTGGTCTCTGGGATTGCAGGGCAAGGTCTCCCATGTAAAGCCATCTGTATACAGAGCTGTGACTTTACATTCACTTGAGTATCCTACATGTCTCGATACATACAGCGTTAGCTGAGAAAAAGTGTACCTTTACAGAATATGTTGTACAAGTATTCTGATATATTATCCGGTAACGGACCGCGCTGAGATATATATTTATAATAGTCCAGTACAGCTTTATTGTGATAATAATTTCTGCATTGCCTGTGACTGTGTGCCTGTATCTGCTGTGTGGTTTCACTCTCAGTGTTTCTCAGATATACAGTAACCGTCACTACTGTATACTTTGTACCCTGGGCTAGGTGCATTTGGGTCAAATAATATAGTATTACACAGTATTTATCACATATGTATATTTTACTGTGTTACAGTCACATAATACCTTGTCATATTCTTTTCGCAGGTATTGTATTTTCTGCAGCGGGGTACACTGGGATTACGCAGGGAATACATTGGGGGTGTGCAGTTGGATCTTGATTCCGAGGCACCAACAGGCTAAAGCTTTGACTGTTCCCAGAATGCTCTGCACCGCCTCCTCTATAACCCCGCCTCCAGGCACTGGAGCTCAGTTTTTACGTTGGTGCCTGCAGAGCAGGTCACTAACAGGTGGGGATATGCTAGGCAGCCCTGAAAAGAGCTTTTCTCCGTCATCCATCTTGGGGACGCTGCGCACTTATCTGCTGGGCTAGAGTGTGTGGTAAAGGAGTTTGGCACAGAACCTATAGAAAACTAACTCCTCCCCCCTCTAACCCCTCCCATCTTCAGCCTGACCAACAGTACCTCAGTTTTAGTTTTGTGCCTGTGGAGTACAGACACAGGGGTATATTTACTAAAATTCGTATTTTCCCATTTGAGGTCAAAGTTCAATCACGAATGACATCGAAAGTGTAAAGTTGCAACTTTTTGAATTTATGACGACTAATTTACTAAGCTGTCGTATTCTGCATTTTCGGATTTACCGATGTCGATGTCATTCGTTTTTTTTGGCAGTGTTTTACGTGAGTGACTTGTCAAACACTGCCGACTTTAATACAATGAATCTCGGCCGGATCTGAGAGATCCGTGCTGGGCTTCATTGTGCACCTTTTAAAAAATTGTAATCAGTGTTAAAATAAAATAAAAAATTGCGTGGGGTCCCCACTCCTAAGCCAAACCAGCCTTGGGCTCTTTAAGCCGGTCCTGGTTGAAAAAATATGGGGGAAAAAATGTCAGGGGTTCCCCCATATTTAAGCAACCAGCACCGGGCTCTGCGCCTGGTCCTGGTTCCAAAAATACGGGGGACAAAAAGCGTAGGGGTCCCCCGTATTTCTGAAACCAGCACCGGGCTCCACTAGCCAGATACATAATGCCACAGCCGGGGGACACTTTTATCTAGGTCCCTGCGGCCCTGGCATTACATAACCAACTAGTCATCCCTGGCCGGGGTACCCTGGAGGAGTGGGGACCCCTTCAATCAAGGGGTCCCCCCCCTCCAGCCACCCAAGGACCAGGGGTGAAGCCCGAGACTGTCCCCCCCATCCAAGGGCTGCGGATGGGAGGCTGATAGCCTTTTTGTCAAAAAATGAATATTGTTTTTAGTAGCAGTACTACAAGTCCCAGCAAGCCTCCCCCGCAAGCTGGTACTTGGAGAACCACAAGTACCAGCATGCGGTGGAAAACCAGGCCCGCTGGTACCTGTAGTACTACTACTAAAAAAATACCCCAATAAAAACAGAAGACACACACCTTGAAAGTATAACTTTAATACATACATCCACACCTCCATATACACATACTTACCTATGTTCACACGAGGGTTGGTCCTCTTCTCCATGTAGAATCCATGGTGTACCTGTTGAAAAAATTATACTCACAAAATCCAGTGTAGAAGGCTCCTCTTTTAATCCATTTGTAATCCACGTACTTTGCAAAATAACAAAACGGACACCCGACCTCGCACTGAAAGGGGCCCCATGTTTTCACATGGGACCCCTTTCCCCGAATGCCAGGAACCCCCTCTGACTTATGTCTAAGACGGTTCCATCAGCCAATCAGGGAGCGCCACGTTGTGGCACCCTCCTGATTGGCTGTGTGCTCCTGTAGTGTATGACAGGTAGCACACGGCAATGTTACAATGTAGCGCCTATGCGCTCCATTATAACCAATGGTGGGAACTTTGTGGTCAGTGGTTGACCGAAAGTAACCTCACCGCTGACCACAAAGTTCCCACCATTGGTTACAATGGAGCGCATAGGCGCTACATTGTAACATTGCCGTGTGCTGCCTGTCATACACTACAAAAAGGCTATCAGCCTCCCATCCGCAGCCCTTGGATGGGGGGGACAGCCTCGGGCTTCACCCCTGGTCCTTGGGTGGCTGGAGGGGGGGGGACCCCTTGATTGAAGGGGTCCCCACTCCTCCAGGGTACCCCGGCCAGGGGTGACTAGTTGGTTATGTAATGCCAGGGCCGCAGGGACCTAGATAAAAGTGTCCCCCGGCTGTGGCATTATGTATCTGGTTAGTGGAGCCCGGTGCTGGTTTCAGAAATACGGGGGACCCCTACACTTTTTGTCCCCCGTATTTTTGGAACCAGGACCAGGCGCAGAGCCCGGTGCTGGTTGTTTAAATATGGGGGAACCCCTATCATTTTTCCCCCCATATTTTTTCAACCAGGGCCGGCTCAAAGAGCCCGAGGCTGGTTTTGCTTAGGAGGGGGGACCCCTCGCATTTAAAAAAAAAAAAAAATAACACTTTCCCATCCCCTTCCCACTGATAAACATGCACGAATCTCATGGATCCGTGCATGCCTATCCAAACACGGGGAAAAAAAGCAGGTCTGTTTTTTTTTAGCACTTTTTCACGAATTGTATTTCAGCACGGCAGTGTTTGGCTATTGTCGGCAGTGTTTGTGATTTGCACTTTTTAGTAAATGACCGATTTCTACCAAATTGCAGGCGTATTTGACCGATGGTGTATTGATTCGTAATTTTTTCCTAGGACTTCCAAAATATTACGAATGCCCTCATCACTGCCGAGATTTTTGCTTAGTAAATTCACGAGATGACACTTTGAAGAAAAAACGTAATCTCGGTCAAAATCGGGACCTTAGTAAATATACCCCACAGTTTCTTTACCTCTTGTTTTTAGTTAGGTTTTTTTGTTGTTTTATTTGGTTTTATGAGGTACTTAGTCCCTTTGGAGGGTCACCATACTCCGGTCACTGGGGCTTTCTATCCGGACAGAATCTGAGGAGGCACGGCTCAGGTAGGACAGCCACTTTCTGCATTGGCAGCATTGGGCTGTTCCTTTTGTTGTGCAGCTTTTCAGTGTTGTATCCCCCCCCCCCTTCCCCCCCTTGGGGGGGACCTGCGGCGCTGTGTACATTAATGTTTACCGCTGCCTTTTTTCAGGGCAGCGGACATGTGTTCAGGCGGTGCGGGGGTGAAGTCCTCCCGCTGGCCGCCAGACTGTCAGTGACGATCGCAGTTCTTTTACTGAAGGGGAGCCGCGGGCGGCGGGTTGTGTTGGCGCGGTCCTTTTCCTGAAGGACATTTTTTGCAGCGGTGGTGAGACGGAAGGAGACGCTTCCCACCTTCCTAGTCCAGCGCACACATCCGCCCTCTATCTCTGTGGGAGGTCTGAAGCTCCAGGCACCATCTTCTACACACTGGAGGCGCTTCAGCACGGGGGATGCTGCGCAGCTGATACACACTCCCACACATGCAGTGCTTCTCACTTTGTTTATTACAGAGGGGGACCAGGCTATAGCAAGTATTCTTAGTATCACTGTATTTATTTTGGGCTGCCTTTATTTACAGTACTCTAGAGATACCTCCTTTACTTACTGTGGGGTTCACTGTTAGTACCTATCTCACCCTGTTATTCACACCGGAGGGGTATTTAGTGTTTTAGACACATTATTATATGGGAGTTTTTCCTTAGTTCTAATTCCCCGTTGTGGAGGTTTTTTATTACTTATTACTGAATTAGTGGACCAATAGTAACAAAAAAAAAAAAAGAAAAAGAAGCTATGGCCAATAAGCCGGACAACTATTTAAAAGGGAAGGCAGGCTCGGTTGTTTATTTTGCATGTTAACAATGTGGGTCCAAACTTTCAAAAGGTAGCACGGATGCGGGTACTCTCTGTGCTACATGCTCTGGAACGCCAGTAGCGGACCAGCCGGGAAGTCCAGATCGAGTGCTGATTCCAGTCAGACTCCCGAGGAGTCACTGTGGGCGAAAAATATGGGCAAGTGTCTCTCTGATTTAGCCCAGTCCTTGAACAAAATAGTGACCTCTTTGGGTACGTCTGCCACTAAACGTCCACAGCCGTTACCCGCTCTAACTTTCCCAGGGGAGGAGTTAGATTCTGTAGTCTCTCCCTTAGAGGAAGGTGAAGTAGACCCCGAGTGGGAGGATGCTTCGGCTTGGGATGAGGAGGAGCTATCTACCAGCTAAGGTGTTAGATTACTGATAGAAGTCATTCGTCAGACTCTTAAGGGCCCCATACACTTACGCAACATGTCCGTCTGACATGTCGCAGGCGATCACCCCGACAGCCTCCCGGGGGGCAGGATTGCCCAAGATACATCGTATGCTGTCCTTTTGCATACGATGTATCTTGGGCGATCCTGGGCAATCCCAGTCATGCCTGCGGGGTCGGACATGATTGACTGTGCAGCACATTCAATCTGGAGGATCCGATCCGATGCTCACGGGAACGCGCATCTGATTGGAAACACCTCCAAAATGCCAGATTTCACACGATATATCGGGCCGAATGCCCGAAATCAGATGAAATCGGATATTATCGTCCTAGTGTATGGGGCCCTTTAATCTCCAGGATACGGTAGTGGCAGAGACTTCAACAGCCTTTTTCAAAAGGCAGAAAAGACAAGTAGCTGTCTTCCCTTCCTATTCACATTTTGCCGATATTTTTAAAGAACCCTGACTTAAACCAGATTCTCGTTTTCAGGCCCCTAAGAAATTGAGATTTCTGTATCCATTTGCAGAGGAGGACACAACATTTTGGGAAACAACCCCAAAGATAGATGCTCCTATTACACACTTTGCGAAGGCTACGGTTATTCCCTCAGTACAATCCGTTACCTTGAAGGATTCTACAGATAGAGTAAACGTAGATTTAAGAATTGCCTCTATTTTCCTATCAGGTATTTCTCTACGTCCAATCCTCACTGGCGCTTGGGTTCTTAAGGCCGTGGATGACTGGTTAGCACAAGTGGTGGCTGGAATGCAGTCTGACGATCCACCGGAGGCTATTGAATTGGTGGAACAAATTTCTGAAGCTTTGACTTATGTAGGTGAAGCCTTGTTGGATTCTGCTGCGCTACAATCCCGTGTATCTGCCTTAGCTATAACAGCATGAAGATCGCTCTGGCTTCGGGTTTGGAACGCTGACTCCGATTCAAAACAGACTTTAACAGCCGTGCCCTTTGAAGGAGAGTTTCTTTTTGGCTCGGAACTAACAAAGATTATTTACAATACTACTGGAGGCAAGAATCCCTTTCTTCCTGTTGCTCCTCAAAAACCGAAACCCACAAAGTTTTGGTCCTTTCGTACTCAGGGCAGAGGAAGTTTCCAGTCCTTTCGGGCCTTTTAAAAATTTCCTCGAAGAGGGGCATTCAGAGATATAGGAACACAGGCAACTCGTAGACCAGCCATCAAGTCTACCGAAAAGCCTGCTGCATGACGTTTCGAGGTCTCCGGAGGGATCACTAGTGGTCGGGGCTCGGTAACTACAGTTCAGGGAAGTGTGGCTCCTGCCGAAACCAGATTGGTGGGTGACAGGAGTCATCTCCCGAGGATATATTTTAGACCTTGAGGAACCAGATGGCAAGCTCTCCTTCAAACGACGGCCAAGCTTTTGCACAATGGAGTGATTCTTCCAGTTCCCAACCAACAAAAAGGTCAAGGCTTTTACTCGAGTATTTTTCTCGTAAACAAACCGGACGGTTAGTTTTGGCCCATTTTAATCTCAAATCGTTAGATCCATATCTCTCTGTCCAGAAATTCAGAATGGAATCCATTTGTTCAATTATCGCGTCCATGGAACCGGAAGAATATTTGGCTTCCATAGACATAAAGGATGCATACCTACATATTCCCATTTGCACAGGTCACCAATATCTTCTACTATTTGCAGTCGGCCCTAGGCACTTTCAGTTTCAGGCTCTCCCGTTTGGACTCTCCACGGCCCTGGGTGTTTTCAAAAATCATGGGCCATGTCGTGGCGGTACTGAGGTGTCAGGGAGTCAACATTACTCCCTACTTGGAAGATCTACTAATCAAGGCTCCATCAGAGACGGTTCTTCACCAGCACTTACAGCTCACAATAAACACCCTGCAGTCTTTCGGGTGAATAATAAATTTAACAAAATTGTCACTGCTTCCTTCTCAGAAGATGGTGTTTCTAGGACTGTTATTCAACACCAGGAGTCAGAAAGTGTTTCTTCCTCAGGAAAAGATTCGGGACCTACGGTCCAGAATTCGAGCGCTGTTACAATTGCCGATAGTCTCAGTTCTCAGATGCAAGCAGGTGTTAGGGAAGATGGTAGCAACCTTCGAGGCAGTGCCATATGCCAGATTTCATGCCCAACCCCTTCAAGCTCAACTTCTCAGCTGTTGGACTCGGATGAGACCTCACCTGGACCCACAATTGTGCCGGTTGTCGGTACAGACTCGTCAATCTTTCTACTGGTGGCTTCACAGCCACAATCTGACCAGGGGAGCTCCGTTCACAATTTGGTCTTGGATGTTACTCACCACGGACGCCAGTCTCACAGGTTGGGGAGCGTTGTTTCAAACCCATCACTTTCAGGGACTCTGGAGCAGTCAGGAATCGAAGTTAAAGATTAACATTTTGGAATTGAGAGCGATCCGGTATGCTCTCATTCAAATACAGAATATGGTCCAGGGTCATCCAGTGCATATTCAGTCCGACAACGCCACGGCGGTGGCTTACATAAACAGACAAGGCGAAACTCGATGCTGGCACGCCATGAAGGAAGCCTCTCATATTCTCAGGTGGGTGGAGCAGTACGTTCCGGCCATCTCCGCGATTCACTTTCCGGGAGTCGAAAATTGGGAAGCAGAATTCTTAAGCCGTCACACAGTTCACCCGGGAGAGTGGGAGCTTCACCAGGAGGTGTTTCTTGCTCTAGTGTCTCTGTGGGGCATGCTTCAATACAGGTCGCGCACGCAGGATCCTCAGGCAACACTCATCGATGCCTTGACAACTCCATGGCAGTTTCACCTAGGATATGTGTTTCCGCCAATTCCTCTAATTCCACGTCTACTTCAACGAATCCGGCCTGCCAGTCTTTCTTGTTGTTCCGGATTGGCTGCGTCGCCAGTGGTACACACTTCTGCATGACATGGTAGTCGGGAACCTTTCCATCTACTTCTGCGACCAGATCTTCTTCAAGGATCGTGTTGCGACCCAGATTTAAATCGTCTGGCTTTGACGGCATGGGTCTTGAATCCAGCATTTTAAGAGCAAAAGGTTTGTCTCGTCCAGTCGTGAACACAATGCTCCAAGCTAGGAAACCAGTGACTTGTGGAATTTATCACAGAGTGTGGCGTATTTACATTGCTTGGTGTGAGCAACGCGGATTGACACCGGACCTATTTTGTCTGCCTTGGATGGTCTTGCCAAAGGCCTACGGCTTTCCTCCCTTAAAGGGCAGGTTTCCGCTTTGTCTGTGTTTTTCAAAAAGGATTGGCTCTCATTCCAGAGGTCCAGACATTCGTTCAGGGAGTACTTAGAATTCAACCGCCATTTGTTCCCCCGGTTCCGCGTTGGGATTTAAATTTGGTTCTTACGGCTATCTGGATGACTGGTTCTCCACAGTCATCTGGAACTGACGGTTCAATTCCTACAAGCCCACGGGTGGATCATCAACTGGAAAAAGTCCTCGCTGGTCCCTGTTCGGAGCATGGTGCACCTGGAGGCACTGCTGTACACACACAGCCAAAGATTGTTTTTGTCTCCAGAGAAAGTCCTGAAACTTCAGGACAGGATCAGATACTTCCGCTCTCGCCCAAGAGTGTCGATACACTCGGCGATGCAAGTACTAGGCCTCATGGTGTTGGCTTTCGACATAGTAGAGTATGCTCAATTTAATTCCCGCCCTCTGCAGAGGTTAATCCTTTCCAAGTGGGACGGCCTGCCTCATCGGATCAGGTCTCAAATGATCTTCTTGACTCCGGAGGTTCATCTGTCACTGAGCTGGTGGCTACAGGACCAACAGTTGAGCAGGGGCCATCCCTTCTGGATCTCCAACTGGGTCCTCCTGACAAAGGATGCCAGACTGCAGTGCTGGGGCGCGGTGTTGGAGCAACACTCTCTCCAGGGTCGGTGGTCCAGGGAGAAATCTCTCCTCCCGATAAACATTATGGAATTGCGGTCAGTGTTCAATGCGTTGACACTGGCCCTGCGTCTATTACAGAACAGGCCTTTTCAAGTATAATCAGACAACGCCACCACGGGGGTGTACATAAATCATCAAGGCGGCACTCAAAACCCCATGGCAATGTTGGAAGTATCAAAAATCCTCCGTTGGGCGGAACGCCATCTGCCAGCAATATCGGCAGTGTTCATTCCCGGACTCCTCAACTGGGTAGTGGATTTACTCAGTCGTCAGGATGTTCACGCTGGAGAATGGAGTCTTCATCCGGAAGTCTTTCAACTCCTAGTGGACAAGTGGGGCCTACCAGATGTAGACCTGATGGCGTCTCGACACAATCACAAGATTCCGGTCTTCGGATCAAGGACAAGGGATCCTCAAGCAGCGTTTGTGGACGCACTGGCAATTCAGTGGAACTTTCGGCTGCCATACGTGTTCCCTCCAGTATCATGTGGCCATACATTAAGCAATTATATGACCCATAGTGGATATAATTATTATTATGCTGTGTGTGGGTTTGGGGAGTGGTACCCCCCCAGGCCTGGTGTGACCGGGCTACCTTGGGGTAGCACGCCATAATATTTATTTAGCACTTGTGTATCACTCTTATTTTACCACTAATACTACTCTTTTGAGTATTTTACTAACACCCTTATTTTTGTATTACTTTCTAACACATAGGTGGTCATTCCGAGTTGTTCGCTCGCAAGCTGCTTTTAGCAGCTTTGCACACGCTAAGCCGCCGCCTACTGGGAGTGAATCTTAGCTTATCAAAATTGCGATCGAAAGATTCGCAATATTGCGAAAAGACTTCTCTGTGCAGTTTCTGAGTAGCTCGAGACTTACTCTTCCAGTGCGATCAGTTCAGTGCTTGTCGTTCCTGGTTTGACGTCACAAACACACCCAGCGTTCGCCCAGACACTCCTCCGTTTCTCCAGCCACTCCCGCGTTTTTCCCAGAAACGGTAGCGTTTTTACACACACTCCCATAAAACGGCCAGTTTCCGCCCAGAAACACCCACTTCCTGTCAATCACACTCCGATCTCCAGAACGAAGAAAAAACCTCGTAATGCCGTGAGTAAAATACCAATCTTCATAGCAAATTTACTTGGCGCAGTCGCAGTGCAAACATTGCGCATGCGCAATTAGCGGAAAATCGCTGCAATGCGAAGAAAATTACCGAGCGAACAACTCGGAATGACCACCATAGCTCCTGCTTCTTTCTTATTAACACATATTAATACTTTAGTATTTCAATGGTGTGCTGCCCTGGGGTGATTGGGCCTGAGCTGACTGTGTGGGGTCCACGCCCTGGACTTATACTTAGTATTAGGGACCTCCAGCAATAGAGCGTGGAGGCTTATCATATTTTTTACAAAATATATGTAACTAAGAGCTCTACATTTGCTATTATTATATAGTGTACAGTTCTTGTTACTAACAGCCCTCAGAGTGCATGGGAAATTTTTTTTTGTTTTTCTCGAATTTATTACAGGGTCTGGAACTCTTACTTCACATGGTGTGCTGCTAAGAATTATGATGCCTATTCGTTCAGATCTTCCAGGCTTTTGGCTTTTCTGCAACAAGGCCTAGATTTAGGCCTTGTCTGGCCTCCCTCAAGGTTCATATATCGGCCATGTCAGTGTGGTTTCAGAGAAAAATTGCGTCTATTCCTGACGTTCATACTTTCCCTCAGGGTGTTTTATGGATTCAGCCTCCCTATGTCCCTCATGTGGCTCCATGGGATCTGTCTGTTGTCTTAAATGCCCTACAAGAGTCTCCATTTGAACCTCTTGAGTCTGTGGACCTTAAATGCCTCCTGCTTAAGGTCATTTTTCTGCTAGCTATTGCCTCTGCTAGGAGTGTGTCAGTCTTAGGCGCTTTGTCCTGTCGTCCGCCCTTTTTGATTTTTCACCGTGACCGGGCAGTTCTTCGAACTCGCCCCGGTTATCTCCCTAAAGTGGTATCTTCTTTCCATCTTAACCAAGAGATTGTGGTTCCGGCTTTTATCTCTTCTTGTTTGTCTTCTAAAGAACGGTCTTTGGATGTGGTACGGGCTCTCCGTATCTACGTGGAGAGGACTGCCTCTATCAGGAGGTCAGATACCCTTTTTGTCCTGTTTGGTTTCCACAAATGTGGCTTGCCTGCGAATAAGCAAACCTTGGCCAGATGGATTAGAATTGTGATTGCACAAGCCTATGCACAGGCTGAACGCCCAGCTCCTGCAGCTTTCAAAGCCCATTCTACTCGGTCTGTTGGACCTTCTTGGTCGGCCCGCCGTGGCGCGTCCGCAGAACAATTGTGCAAGGCGGCTACGTGGTCCACAGTGAACACGTTCATTAGGTTCTATGCCTTTGATACATTCGCCTCCCAGGATGCTTCCTTTGGACGCCGGATTCTCACATCCGCTAAGTCGCGTCCCCTCCCTTGAGGAACTGCTTTAGGACATCCCCGATGTTTTCCCTTTGGAAACCAATGTAACCTGCTGCAGAAAAGGAGACTTACCATTGTTAACTCTCTTTCTGCAAGGTACATTGGGTTCCACAGGGCACCCACCCTGACGCACCTAGCTTCTTTGGGCTGTATGGCATTAGCCACTGGTTCCTTCTCCTGTCGTGAGAATGTGTTTCTTTGTGACTAAAATCTGCAGAAGGCAGATTTTAGTCACAAAGAACCACATTCTCCTGCATTGGACTGGTTAACGAAACTGAGCTCTCAGTGCCTGTAGGCGGGGTTATAGAGGAGGCCCCAATGCATCTTGGGACAGCTAAAGCTTTGTTGCTGCTTCTGGATCAAGATCCACTCTACACCCCCTCAATGTTTTCCCTGTGGAACCCAATGTACCTCGCAGAAAGAAAGTTAATTATTTTTTTTATCATTGCTGTTCCCAGGGTCTACTATGCTCTTAAGACTGCCTGGTTACCTCAGGTACTCATATTTTCCCAGAAGCCCATATGCACTGCAGTAGTTTATAAATTAGTTCATGTGCAGTGACAGAACGTAATAGACCACACAGCTCCAAGGCATAAATAGAAAGATCTGTTTGTTTGCTGTGAGTTCTGAAACATATGTATACATTGCATCATGCTATTGCATAAGCTTTAATCGCTTTTGTACCTTCCATTGCTCTGTCAGCGCTTGCTCATGTGATATGGCCCCTTCGTGTGCATCATGGGAAGGTCACATGATGGGTGTCAGTGAATGGACCCCTGATGGGTGTCATGGATTGGTCACATGGTGTGTGTCAGGTGTCATTTGTTAGAGGAATCTCCCATGAAAATTGATAAGAGATTGTCCTGTGATCTGTTTCAGGCAATGGTGCCATAATTGGGTTCAGTATATTAGGTGACCATAGCGACATTCATATTGCCGATATGAGAATATTGACATGGTCATATGTCAACAGAGAACACGTCGACATGTTCATCATGTTGACATTTGTCATGTTGAGACTGAAGAAATTTCAAGATTTCTCTAATCCTAATGCTAATCTTGACAATTTCACCATGTGGCTTAATCAACATTTTGACGATTCAGTGATTTGTATCGGGGGATGGTCAGGTGATGTGTATCGGGGGGTGGTCACGTGATGTGTGTCAGGAGATGTGTATCTGGCGTTGGTCAGGAGATGTGTATCTGGGGTTGGTCAGGTAATGTGTGTCGGGGGGTGGTCAGGTGATGTGTATCGGGGGGTGGTCAGGTGATGTGTATCGGGGGGTGGTCAGGTGATGTGTATCGGGGGGTGGTCACGTGATGTGTGTCAAGAGATGTGTATCTGGGGTTGGTCAGGTGATGTGTGTCGGGGGATGGTCAAGTGAAGTGTGTTAGCGTATGGTTAGGGGATGTATGATAGAGGATGTTCATGTAATGTCTGACCTGTTTTCTCTGTTGTCTGTTGTCTGTTGTCTCTCTGTTTTGTCTGTTGTCTCACAGAATGGAGGAATCGTGGCTCGTGTGGCTCACAATATGTGCTGCTGCCCTGATGATCGTGGTGTTCTGCTGGGTTCGAGTAGTCAAGTCCTGCAAGGGTTGTACTCAGTGTTTGCACAAGAATGTACTCTCCCTTTTCTGCAAACAACCCCGCTACCAACGTAAGATGCAGACACGGAGGAACATTCACCACAGGGAGGTCCCCAATCTTATTGTCCAGGAAAGCCATAGTCCTCCATCATCCCCAGCAATCCTCCAAGACACAAGTGGTAAGTTTCATCCCAGCCTTAGTGGGCACTTTTCCCTAGTGGATTTGCATTGACATAATCATGTTTATTAAAACAGGTCTAAAGGTATAAAATATCTGTAAATAAATGTTGTTCATACAATGAGCATTTAATGGCTGTTCCATATTTGTTTGACAGAAGTGAATGCATTGCTGGCTCCTCATGGGTTCCGCCTGCATAACACCATCACCCCTCCTCCCAGCTACATGCATGCACTGCGAGTCCTGTCCCGCCCACTGGAGAACACACAGACTCCGCCCCCAAGTTACCTTGAAGCTCTTAAGATTCTTTCCCGCCCAGTATTGGTCCACGTTAATGCAACAGAGTACAATGATGAGAAGGAAGATCTGGGCGTTCTCACACACAAGGAGAAGGAAGAGGATTCTTAGTGTCGCTCAGGAGAACTGATTTTATTCTATGCAAAAACTGTATTTATAAATGTGAACTGGCTCTTTCAGCGACATATTAGCACCAAATACCTCAGACCCTTCTCATCTTGTTACCCCACATGTCCTCTACCCATAATTTTCATTTAATTTAAACTGAACATTAAGTTGGCTTGTATAAAATCTTACAGAATTCAGAAATGTATATGGAAAAGTTTCAGACTCATCA